>NC_056731.1:820706578-821036578 GCF_019279795.1 Protopterus annectens | reverse complement strand
ATAAATTCCCAGAAAAGCCTGCCAACAAAGTCATTCTTCTGCTTTTGCATTCACTGAGTGGGGTGGGGGGGGGGCGCCATGAGGTTAGCTAAACTAATTTGCTCGCAATCTACTACACATAAAAACACAATTCATCAAGTTTATATACAATAGTAACTTGCACTACATTTCTAGGGCGAATTACACATTAAGCGCAGCTAAAAACACATCGCAAGTGCCTACAAAACTAGTACCTTGATCAACAATGCTCTTATCACTATTCTGTCGAAGTAGCCTGCTGCAAAACTCTTTGCAAAGTCTTTACAAGTGGGGGTGCGGGGGGCGCCATGAGGTTAGCTAAACTAATTTGCTCGCTATCTACTTCACATAAAAACACAATGCAAGTTTTATATAAAATAGTCACTAGCACTACATTTCTTGGGCGAATTACACATTAAGCATAGCTAAATCAACAACTAAACACCAGCTAAAATGCTTCACTATTAAAAACTAAAAGCACGTGCCACCCGTACAAACACTAACGCTACTAATGTACACTTTAAAAATAGAAATAAATATCAGGGCTACGAACGCATGGACAGTAAAATTAACTTTTCTTACACTAAATAATAGACTTACCTTACCTAGGAATTAGCGAAACGCTGGTGAAGATGCAAGCAGTAGAAACTGTTAGGAAGTCCTTCGCACGAAATGGAACCGACAGGATTCACCTCGACTGAAAAGATGTTCCACACACCAGCTAATGCTTTTTATTAGGGCAATAGTGGGCTGGGCAAGGCATAGATGACATCACAATGTGGGAGGATCACAGGGGCTACAATACAGCATTTAAATTAGGCAGTGTTGACGTCAATTTGGGGGAGGAACTGTCCCTGGATTTACAAGAAGAGCTATGGCAGATATGACATCACTATTTAAGAGACGGATAGACTGTTTTCATTTTGGTTTTAAATAGGGAAGTGAAATAGTACGGAAAGTTAGGAAGCCTAAGCTCTGAAACACTTTTGACGATTTTATTGTAAAGCTGCAGTTATTTTTTTTTTGGCTGTAGGACAGAATGGGGACTTAAGCAGACAGCAGGTAGAGCTTTTTAATTTGATATCCCGTTGTTTTCCTTTAAAGAGTTATTTTGGATGGTCCATTTTTGATTTTATAACACACGCCCAAACTTATTATTTACAAAACCTTTTTATAGTTGCACCTCAACTAGGAATGTTTACGTTGCTGTTTGCATAGGCTGTCTGGAATTCTTATGTTGGAATGGCAATAAGAACTTTCCAGAAATAGTTACTGAACATTTATATACAGTTAAGAGTAGATAGTCCAGCAAAGTCCTGTTTAAACATTTTATGAGTTACCCGGAGATTTATGTGGAGATGATTTTTTTAATAAATTGGAGTATAGAGAAACAAGGTGGCAAATCTCATTACAAACAAATAAGCCACCAGGTTTGAAGGGTATGATCAATATTAAATGTATTACAGTATATCACATAAATATTATTTATGTAAAATAAGGGGAACTGTTTTCATTTGATCATTAGTCATGTGATTTTTTCATTTGATTTTTTTTTCCAAACTCTGTTGACAAATCAAATGCTTTCACTATACATGACAGGACAAATGTGCATCTATTACATTGTACTATCAACAGCCACAGCAATATAATATGAGTCAACATAACTAACATTCACAATATGGATACTCCAATAAACAATATCTTCCCGCACAGCTAAATCCCATGTCAATCATACTTCCATTTCCCATGAGCATTACATGTTTCAGGGTGTGTATAAACACAGATAGAGGAATAATGCACAATAATTTTTCCAACATTTAAAATGACGTATGTTGTCTGGCCTTGCACTAACACTATGAAAAATTATGTGCTTCATTTCTGAAGATGTGCCTCCATTTTTTTTTTAAATAGTAGCTAACAAAACCAAAACCATCAAAGAAATCCACCCAGAAGTCCCTAAATCAATTTTGCATGGGTCTGGCTCTATTATCCCCAATAACCAATAATGAATAACCTCATTGGGTAGAATAGATATATTAGTTACCCATCACATTTTCTCAATGGTCCAACCCTATAAAGGGTGGAGTTTATTACAATACTACAACATGTGCATATAATTAGCATTGGGGTCCCCACATCTCCAACAACTGCTATTATTTCCTAGATTGTTCTGTGTCAAAATCATGAGTGTAAAATGCCAATTATGCATAAACTTAATATAAATTAATTGTAATTAACATGGAAATTTGCACCAGAAATACCAGGCCATTACTTGATTCCACCCCCCCCCCCTCTGAAATTTCACAATGTAGCTTTTGCCACCAAAATAGCCAAACTGCTCACCTAGGAGCTTTGCCTTCCAATCTAAAGGTCTCATAAATCTGTCTCAACTTGGGAAGGTTGCATGTTATATTAATGCCATATAATATTGATCTGGCTGTGATGATCGATTGCTCCCAATCATTATTTAGCCTTACAAACTGTCTTGCCACCAGATCATGTAATTGCAGATACTGTCCCCATGATTCTCCTGTTGGAACCACCTTCCTTGTATAGCCTGTAATGAGTCAAAGAGAATGATGTACAATCTCGTATATCTAGAAAATACATAATACCACTATTTAGCAAAAGTGGCTATAGCAACATCATATCCTCAATCGTTAGATTATCATTCCTCCACAATCTTTAAGCGACCCATACCTTAGGAAGGAATGCATTCTTATACATTGTCAAAGTACATGCATTCTCAAACCATTTTTCAATCCCACCAGGATCCCAAACTTTGTTAGAATTAATTACAATCTGATTCTTTGAACATTTCCCAAGTAGATTTAACTCTGCATCCATCCATAGAGGTTTTTGAACACTTCTAGCTCTCTAATATAACTGCCATATTATTAATAAACCATATCATTTACATCTGGGATGTTAAACTCCTCCCTCTTTTATCTTACTCAACATCTTTTGTCTAAAAATTCTCGATTTATTACCTTGTCACAAATAGTCTATTAATTGTTTTCTTTTATTTGTATATAACTAGATTTAGCCAAATGGAGTATATTTCATAAATAAAACAGAATTTTGGGTATCCTCACAACCCGAATCCTTTATAGAAATGGGACATAGTAATTTTTCTGCCCCTCTATTTTTCCAGTCAGATCAGCAATTAAAGTTTTAGCATTCTTATTCACTATGTGCTTTGGTATTAATGTTAACTGTTTACCTAGATATGTACATGTGCATGAAATATTCAGTGCATATTCAAGCCACCTACCCAGCTCAAGTCTATCTCATTGTGAGAGAGGAAAAATACTTGACTTAAACATGTTACTACAAAGTCCAGACCATTTAGCAAACAATTCTGATTCACTCAGAATGCAATCCAGGACCTATTTAGCATTAGCCAACCATACAACACAGTCATCCACAAACCAGTACAACATAATGTGGTTTCCTTTATACATTTCTATCTCATATTCATGTTTCCTAAGACTCAGCAATATGTCAAGCACATGCACTACCAAAATAAATAGGAACTGGGAAAAATAACTCTTGTTATTGAAGTAGGCAAAGATCCTATACTATTGGTATCAATTCTAGCAGTAGGGTACATATATAACAACTGACAACCCCTTTTAACAAAATTAAATGCTTTACGGATATCAGGTACTAGAGCAGAGGCAATATCATTCTGATAGTATGACTTAGTGAGTATATTTAGCCATAATCTAAGCAGTTCAGTGCCCCCAATCTCTCCTTCACAAATCCCTGATGGTCCTCTGCAATTAGCGTTACCATTAACTCTTCTCCAACCTCTTTGGTAGTAATTTGGCAAAAATCTTAATTTTCAAGTTAAGTAACAAAGCTGGCCAATAATCAAAGGCTTTAGTGGGTTCCTTTTGTTGTTTTGGAGAAAGTAACTCCCTTGCTTCCAACAGTTCTTTGGTGAGTGATCCTATTTGCTCCTTCATATTATACAACTCAAACAATGGATCTACCAAAATATTTTGGTATGCTTTATAAAATTCCAACCACAGAGCTTTACCAGGTGAGGAATGCTGAACAGCCTTCACTATTTTTTGTGACTGTTTTGTTGGTGCCATGATAGTAGAGTAAAACCTTTACAGTATTTGACTCAGATCAATGTTCTTAGTAAAATTTCATAAATCACGCATGTTTATACATGGCTCATCTTTAGGGGCAGAAGACAACTCATTTGAAAACAATGTTAATCGCCACAGGATTAGTAAAATATTGACCCTTTCCATTCTCTGTCCAGGCTATAAACAGTTCCTGAGCTCTTTGTTGACAGTATTTTAGCAAATAATTTTTGAGATTTAATCCCCCTAGCCAAATAAAATAATTTATGTAATTCTTATTTATTGTGCACTTTAATATATTGTATTGCCCTTCATTGCTTTTTCAGTAATAACAAATCTGAATATATTATTTTATCTTTGCACTTAGTAAGTAGGTATTGTTTTGCCAATTGAGAAATCTTTTTTTTATATGTCTGAGCCTCAATCTGCCTGTTTAAATTGTCGGACTCTAGTTAACTGCATACACCGCTTCTTGAAACTAAATTTGAAAGAGGTCCACAGCTTACTCCCATTACAATTGTCCCTAGAAGGCAGCATCCAATAGTTTTTTTAGCCAGCTTTCTAAAACCATGTTTTTATCTTGATTGATCAGCCATAGTGGGACAAACTTCAACCAAGATAATCTATGTTTTAAGTGCTTTAACGTTAGACCCATTAATACAACACCTGGATCTGTTAAGGTCACTTTAATTATATTAGAATATTCTAAATATGCCATGTGACTGTCTCAGACCCAGAATGTATCCAATCTATTGGGAATCCCCATCTGGAAGACAATAAATGTAAATGCTTTAATATATGGGTCCACCCATCACAAAGACCCATTTTGTATTCAACTCTTTCAAAAAGGCTGAAGTTTTGGGACGCTGATTCATTCTCGATGGGCACCTGTTCATTGCAGGGTCAGTCACCATGTTAAAATCCCCACCCAGAATGATGTGGCTCTATATGTAATGTACTGATTCATAGCACTTGACAGTGATCCCCATGAAGTTGTAACATCATTATTTGGCCCATCATAATTTATTAACCTTTACCGAATGTCTGTTTGCCTATACTTAATAATGATCATCCTACCTTCCATATCCTTTACTAAGTGTTTTACTTGTCCTTGTACTGAACTTTGTATTACAACAGTTACCCAATGCTTGATGGTATTAATACAACTACTCAACACTTCACCTGGCCATATTCACAATAACCTTTGCTCACTTCTCTTTTTAACCTTTGTTTCTTGTAAGAACATATGTGTACCATGGCTTATCAACAATTTTATGATCACTTTAGCTTTCACCCTGTGTAGACATCCCTTTAACATTCCATGTTATGAAAGTTGTGTTATGATCAGAGTATGTACTATGTGCCTTCATACAACGTAAGCATATTATTCATTCTGGTTTAACTGCTCACAAAGATTGCTTACAATTCCCAACACAATGAAAAACTATGTAACTTTTTGCTAGGCTGAAGACTAGCTAGGATACACCTCCTAGCCTGGAAGAGTCTTTTAACTGCTAAATAGTCCAAGCCTGTAACATCAATAAATAATATACTATCTTCTTTTCCCTTCTTTTGTATAAATACTAACTGTCCTAAGGGCATGCTGCAAGTTGGTAATCAATTCAGTCTAATACCTGACACGTTTAATTTAAGTATGAAGTATGTCCCTTAAAATCCTTGCAATATCATGCAATATTTGCTTAGTGGTAAACAAAAAATAAAAATAAATAAAAATAAAAAAGCGTAGGCATCTCATGTTTACTGTCATATATACTCATAGTAATATATTCCATTTCTCCAGATAAGCATGGGACTCCCAAGGTCAGCTTGCTTCCACTTCTTGAATATCCTCAATACTTAAATCAGGACCATTAAAGTCAATATTACCCAAGGGAGACTAAGGGTTTTCTTGGACTACCTGCATATCTCATTCTCCATGAGCTTGAAACAGTTTCTGATGGAAGTGTTTGCTGGTTTTGATATTGGCCTTTCTCTCCTTTTACAGTTTGTCCCAAAGGGTAGGAGTTTAAGCATATCCACATAAGATTTTGGTCTGTGCGCCAATTGTAAATGTCCAAGGAAGTTTTTTCCATCCTTTGCTAATTGAAGAATAGCTGGATATTTCAGGTTGACCCCAAACCCAATTTACATGCCATTCTTAAAAATAGTGCTAAGGCCTTTTGTTTTGCAAATAATGAAGCACTATAATCTGGAACGATCTTAACCTGATGTCCATCTATTTTTAAATTGGTAGTCAGCTCCCTAGCATGCTTAAAAATTAAGGCAGTTGAAAATAAAATGCCTAGGGTAAATGGAATTCACCTGCTTTGATTGAAATCTATGAGCTCTGTTGATAACTGTGGGGCAATCTGCATTAAAGTTGTTGTTGCTCCTTTTTAATAAACTGCATCTGACCGTCCCACTCTTTCAAGCAGCTGAAGCAGGTTAGTTCTTCTGGATCTGTTTTCCATCTTACTGATTTTGGCATCCACCTGTACAGTGTGCACTTTTAAATCAGTAATATGCTTGGTGTGCAGCATGGTAATGCCTTTGTTCTCCCTTGTTTCTGGCTTTTCTTGGGTAATAGTTTGTTACATCTTTTTGAATATCTGGTTTTACATGCTAGTAGCTGATTTAATTTGTTGGATATCTGGCCCCCTTCCATCACTTTCCAAATTAACCGTCAACATCCCTCTAAGGCAATTTACCATCACCCTAAGGCAATGAATACTATCCCACCCATTATTTTAAAGGCAACACTCAAAATCATACCTCTCATTCTACCGCTTATAATTATACCATACCTCCTAACTAGTTATGAAGATCAGCAATACTCAGGATTCCACTACCCTAAATATCAAACCTGTACCCCCTTATCTCCACTTATTACTGAACATACCACTTACTATCTGGCCTCTAATATAACAAAACCTAATAACCTGTATCTTAACAAATCAAACCAAAAGTATCCTAAATCCAAATATGGTCAAAAACTATTATTTAAACTCATGAGACTATTAGATTACCTAAGAAAAAACATAACTAAAGATGGAGACATCCATCCTAACCCAGGCCCATCCTCAACCCCAAACTCTGATAGCCCACAATTTTCTCTCAAGTCATCTAACTCCCTCCTAATTTGCCACCTAAACATAAGAAGCCTAAACAACAAGGTACATAACCTACATGCCTTTTTAGCAACTTACCTCCCTGATATAATGTGTCTAACAGAAACCTGGCTTAAGCCATCAACCAAAGATAATGAGATTTTACCACCTGGGTATAATATACTCAGGGCTGATCGTACAAAGAAAAAGGGAGGTGGGATAGCCGTGCTATATAAAAGCACACTAAACGTCATAATTAACCCCATTCAACCACCCCAGATCTCCAATGCTGAAACATTAGCTCTAAAACTACAACTAAACAAACAAAAAAGTGTAAATCTAATTGGGATCTACATCCCCCCATGGGAACAACTCTGACACACTGGAGAACACTCTTATTTGGATATCTAACAATTACCCTCAAGAAACTATTGTTCCGGGCGACGTTAATATTGACTGGAACCAATGTTCTTCAGACTCCAACCCCACCCATATAAACCTCCATGGATTCTCACAGACCATATCCTCCTCTACCAGAATAGGTAATTCTAACCAAAAAGAGAGTATCCTTGATTGGATTTTCATTAATAGTCATCCCCATATATACATGTCTGGGACTCTTCCCAATGACCTTAGTGATCACCTCATCACATACATAAGGAAACACAAAACATTCAGCTCTGGACTGCCCATTTACAGGTCTGTCAGAAATAAGAAAAATTTTGAACTCACAAAATTTCACACTGAACTCAAATCCTGTAACTGGTCAAATCTAAAGTACCTTCCCATAGATGAGGCAGTAACATATTTTAATGTCACATTTCTTACCATACTTGATTCCCATGCTCCAAAAAGGTCAATCAAAATTAAAACACAAATAGCACATTGGCTAACAGAAGACTCCAAATCTAAAATTACACTTAGAAACAAAGCATGGGCCAAATGGCGTACTACCAAGTCACCCCTAGATCATATTAAATTCCAACAGCTAAGAAACAAGACTAAAAAAGCCATCACACTTGACAAAAAAAAAACTATTACTGCCTTCTACAACATAAACATCAAAACAACCCTCAAATGTTCTGGGCGGGTTTAAATAATCTTCTCCATCCAGATAAATCCTCTACTCCTACCCCAGGAACATTATGTGATAAAAGCCCAGAAGAAGTAGCAAATAGGTTCATAGGTTCATAGGTAGGTACTAGGCTATTGGCCCTAGGGCCTATATAACCCTAGCCAAATGTACCCTGGCTTTCGCCACACAAGAAAATTATTTTCCTGTGCTACTGTCGAGCAGAGCCACAGAAGTGATCCCCGGGGTGAATTTCCTATCTCCCATCCAATCATCAAGATTTTTCTTGAAGAGTGCTAATGAGGAGTTTTGTTTGATATAGATAGGTAGTTTGTTCCAGAGTATGGGAAGTCTCTGGGACATGAATCCATCCCTCCAGCATGTTCTGTTTATTGTGGTGATGAAGTTTAGGTCCCTAGAGTGTGTAGCTCATAGGGATTGAGATTTCTTTAAGTGGAGCATGTCTAAAAGCTCTGGGTTTGACATAGCTTTGTGTGTTAGGCAGAGATCGCCTCTGAGTAGGCGATATGCAACAGAGTAAAGCTGCAGTTTTTTGAGACAGTCTGCATAGGGCATCTCTTTGAGGCCAGTAATCCTCTTTGTGAGGTATTTCTGTGGCCTTTCCAGTTGTTGTAGATGTCTTGTGAGGTACATACCAAAAGGGGCATTGTACTCTATAATGGGTCTAATGAGTGATGAGTAGAGGGGAACAATGACCTCTTTTTTCCTGAATGAGAAACCTTTTGTGATGAGGTGTGCCACATAGAAGGATTTCCTGACTACTGTGGCGATGTGATTATCAAAGGAGAGACTACTGTCCACCTGTGTCGCAAGGTCTCTTATCACACTTTCAGTGTTAAGTAGACTACCATCTATGTGGTAGTTCATGGGTACTGAGTTTTTACCAAAAGGGATGACAATGCACTTTTTAGCACTGAGCTTGAGGCCATGGCTTTGACACCAGGAATCTGTCTCAGCGAGGCCCTTTTGTAGGATGTCCACATCTTTTGGAGTTTTGATTATGGCTCCTAGTTTGCAGTCATCTGCGAACTTCGTTAGCCAAAGACCTTCTGTGTTGGCCTGTACTTCAGAGAAGTAGATACCAAACAGGAGAGGACCCAGGACTGAACCCTGTGGTACTCCACTTGTCACTGGTCTGACGTTGGATTTGGAGTCTGCTACTTTCACAGTGTGGGTTCTGTCAGTGAGCCAGTTGGCAACCCATCTTGTGACATAGGGATTTATACCTAGTTTAGTGAGTTTATCTATAATTCCAGACTGGGGGATGGTGTCAAAAGCCTTGGCGAGATCTAGATAGGCTGTGTGAACCACCTTACCATCATCTACGGCTTTGGCGACTGCTTCAAAGAAGTGTATCAGGTTTAGGAGACATGATCTGCCTTTTACAAACCCGAACTGGGTGGGGTCCTGCATTTGGAGATTACCAATGTCATTGTTTATAAGTTCCATGATGATACGCTCCATAGCCTTGCAGACCAGGCTCGTTAGGCTAATGGGGCAGTAGTTTCCAGGGTCTGTGGTGGCTCCCCCTTTGTGGAGTGGGATAACTGTTGCTGTGCGCCATTCAGTGGGCACATAGCCTGAGGTGAGGCTATGATTGAACATGGTACTTACGTGGGGTGCCAGTTCGTTCTGTAGTTCATGTAGAACACAGCCTGGGATGTCGTCAGGTCCCATGGATGCTGTGTTCTTGGCTTTGGATAGTGTGTTTTTTACCTGTGCAGCCATGACTACAGGAATTTTGCATTCTTCTGGTATAGAGACGGGCCCTTTAGGGGATGACAGAGGGGTAAAGTTAGCACTGAACCTGTCTGCCAGGATGTTGGCAATATCAGTTGGTTCTATATATTTAGTGCCATTGTGCTGAACTCAGAGCAGATCTGAGTGTTACCATTGAGATTCTTGACATAGCTGTAGAATGCTTTGTGGTTGTCTTTAGAGTCAGTGGTGATTTTGTTTTCGTAACTAGCTTTGAAGGGTTTTATGAGGGATCTCAGCTTCTTACTGAGGCTGACCAGGGAGTTTCTCCAATCATGGGATTTTACTCTTTTTTCCAACAGTTTCTTTCTTCTGTTGTAGAGTTTGTTTATGGCAGGGGACCACCAGATTGGCTTCCTTTTTTTGGAGGATAGCATCTTGGTTCTGTTAGGGATTGCACGATCCATGCAATTGTGTAAGTGCTTATAAAGTGCATTTGTGTAGGATTCAGCAGTCATACCTCTATTGTCCGTCAGCATGGGTGTCGTGAAGTTTGCCACTTCTGTCTTAAGAAGCGTAAAGTTGGCTTTGGAGAAATGTTTTACTGTGGTTCCCTAATGGGGGTGGGGGGGTGGGGGAGGGATGTGGATATCTAGGGTGATTAGCTTGTGGTCGGATCTGACCAATGAGGAATTGACCTCTGGTGTGGAGCACCGGTTGCCCATGTTGGTAATAACCAGGTCTAGGATATTGCTGCCCCTCGTGGGGGTGTGGATAAGTTGATCCATGGCATTGTAATTTATGAATTCCAGAAAACATTGAGCACAAGAGTTGGTACATGAGTAGTTTTCCCAGTTAATGGTAGGGTAGTTGAAATCGCCCATTATTAGGGTGTTAGGTTGTACTCTAATATTTTCCAGTGTATTAAGAAATGAGGAGTGGGAATCCTGGGGCATGGTGGGAAATCTGTAGCAAGCTACAATTTGGATTGTGGTCTTGCCCAGAGTTAGTTGCACTTGGATAATTTTGGATGCATTATGCTGAGCAACTAGCCTGGAGGTGTGGATATCCTTAATGAATATGGACATGCCTCCACCTTTAGTGTTTCGGTCCAGGTTAGGTGGCCAAAAGGTGTGGTATGAATTATAGCCTGGTAATGCAGGGGTACTCTCTGGAGCCTTGAACCCGGTCTCTGTCACTGCACAGATGTCGATGTTCCCCATTTTAAGGAGTGCTTCGAGAGAGTACATTTTGAGGTTTAGACTTCTAACATTGAGTAGCAATACCCTCAAATTATTCTTGCCTGTACCTGTTAGGGTGGTGAATTTGTCATTTGAACCTTGCCTAAAAAAGGCACTATAGGGGTGGCTAGAGCCTTAGCCAGTATCTGGAATCCCAGGGACGACAGGTGCAGGCCATCTCTGGCAAAGCATCGTAGCTTGTCGATCATGTCATCCCAGGCAGACAGATACTGGATCCCTTTAGAATGACACCAGAAGCTTAGCCAATTGTTGAAGTCAATCATTTTGTCCTTGTACTGTGGTATAATTCTGGGTGATGGCAGGATGCTACTCAGGGCTAGGGTCATACCTGCCTGGGCTACAAGATTGGACAGCTCCTCCATGTCCCTTTTCATGTAGTCCAAGGAGGTACTTCTCAGGTCATTCACACTAACATGGACAATGACAGAGTCATATTTGTACTTGTTGTGGAGTGACCTGAGTGCATGCATTATGTGGCAGATCCTGGCACCTGACAGGCAGCTGACATTAACTTTCTCCTTGTTTAGCCTGGTGAATGGAACATCAGTGTGCCTGACTATAGAGTCACCTATGACTAGAGTGTTGGGTACGTTGTTATGCCTTATGGGCTGTGGTTGAGTGGCACACTGAGTTTGTGGGATATTTGTCATTTGGGTTGTGTTGTGAGGTGGAGGTTGCTTGTGTTTCTGCTTTGGAGGTCCCTGTTGCTTGGGCAGGTTTTTACTGAGAGCCTCCGTGAATGTAGGTATGTGTTTTGTGTTTCTATGTGTGTGTTTTGGTGGTGTAGGTTTTGAGGGACTATGTGCTGAGTGTGGTGTGGTGCAAGTGTTTACCTTCTCCTCTTGACTGTCTAATCCAGTCTTGGGTGAAGAGAGCTTTGATTCCAGTTTGGCTATATAAGTGCATCTCTCACAGGTTGTAGTGTTGGGTGGTAGGAGGAGAGGGTTGTCTGTGTACATGAGGCAATTACTGCATTCCCCAAGATGCCCAGATTCATCAGGTAGACAGGAGAAAACACCGGGAGCTGACCCTTAGACATGCTTGAATAGGTGCTTATTTTTTAAGTACTAAAAACTGTTTTCCTCTAGACAGTGAGAAAAGTTGAGTGCTGTAGTAATTTTAGCTTATTTAGTGCTTACAATAAGTTCTGAACAAGTGCTGAAACAAAAAACTGGCTAGTTCTAAGAAACAAAATTAAGCTAGAAGGCTTCCCTCCAACACAGAAAGGCTTGGGGGCTGGGAAGCCTACAAATAGTCCTGGACACAGCAAATCTATATCCAGGCTAGACTACCCACAGCAAAGGCAGGAAACAAGCTTAGAAATTTTATTTTGTTTTAGTGGAAAGAGAGAAAGGAGTAGCAGAAACTAAGCTGATTGGCCTTCTCAAATGTTCTCCCTGTACTGGGTAGAATGAGGTAATGGCACTAGACTGGGAGGAGGGTCCCAGATAAAATTTACACTAGGGGCGGGCAACTGCAAAGCCACCAACTATAAAAACACCATACCAACAGGGAGGGAGGCTGGGAAAAAACTGCAGAAATGTTTCTCACAGCAGAAAAGCAGCAGTGAGCCTTTAAATGAAAGTTTTAAACAGCTAAAGGAGCCTCTAGAAAAAGAGTTTAAGTGCAACAAGTTATCAGAAACAAACAACCCAACAGATGCTTAATAAAAGTGGACAATTTCCAGTTAATACCTCACACACAGTGAAACTAGCTAGAAAAATATACAGTAGACAAAGTGCTATAAATAACAAAGAAATAAAGAACAAAATAAGCAAAAAACAGGATACTTAATGTTATATATTATAGTTCAGAGTTTGCTCAGTGCCCTTCCTTTGATTAGCTCAGTGTGAAATGGCAGAAACACTCACAACTTAACTTCTTAGGTAAAAGAAAGTTGAAACCTGAGACAACTTTTAAGAAAAAAAGCTCAAAAGAACCAATGAGGTGATTAGTCTAAGCTGTAGTCCAGGTGACCTCAGTCAGCAATGACCTTAAACAATTCTCTCTCACTGAAATGCCTGATAGCTTTGGCTAAACCAAGATGTCCCTGAATATGTGCTCAGACACACAGCCTCCACAAACACTAGGCCCAAATACAAGCCTGAATATGGAAATGCTACAAATATCCTCACTACTTAGAAACAAACTGCAGAAATGTTTCTCACAGGAGAAAAGCAGCAGTGAGCCTTTAAATGAAAATTTTAAACAGCTAAAGGAGCATCTAGAAAAAGAGTTTAACTGCAACAAGTTATCAAAAAAAACAACAACCCAACAGATGCTTAATAAAAGTGGACAATTTCCAGTTCATACCTCACACACAGTGAAACTAGCTAGAAAAATATACAGTACACAAAGTGCTATAAATAACAAAGAATTAAAGAACAAAATAAGCAAAAAACAGGATACTTAATGTTATATATTATAGTTCCAAGTTTGCTCAGTGTCCTTTCTTTGATTTGCTCAGTGTGAAATGTCAGAAACACTCACAACTTTACTTCTTAGGTAACAGAAAGTTGAAATCTGAGACAACTTTTAAGAAAAAAAGCTCAAAAGAACCAATGAGGTGCTTAGTCTATGCTGTAGTCCAGGTGACCTCAGTCAGCCAATGACCTTAAACAATTCTCTCTCACTGAAATGCCTGATGGCTTTGGCTAAACCAAGATGTCCCTGAATATGTGCTTAGACACACAGCCTCCACAAACACTAGGCCCAAATACAAGTCTGAATATGGAAATGCTACAAATATCCCCACTGCTTAGAAACAAACTGCAGAAATGTTTTTCACAGCAGAAAAGCAGCAGTGAGCCTTTAAATTAAAGTTTTAAACAGCTAAAGGAGCCTCTAGAAAAAGAGTTTAACTGCAACAAGTTATCAGAAACAAACAACCCAACAGATGTTTAATAAAAGTGGACAATTTCCAGTTAATACCTCACACACAGTGAAACTAGCTAGAAAAATATACAGTAGACATAGTGCTATAAATAAAGAAATAAAGAACAAAATAAGCAAAAAACAGGATACTTAATGTTATATATTATAGTTCTGAGTTTGCTCAGTGTCCTTCCTTCGATTAGCTCAGTGTGAAATGGCAGAAACACTCACAACATAACTTCTTAGGTAACAGAAATTGAAACCAGAGACAACTTAAAGAACCAATGAGGTGCTTAGCCTAAGCTGTAGTCCAGGTGACCTCAGTCAGCCAATGACCTTAAACAATTCTTTCTCACTGAAATGCCTGATGGCTTTGGCTAAACCAAGATGTTCCTGAATATGCGCTCAGACACACAGCCTCCACAAACACTAGGCACAAATACAAGCCTGGATATGGAAATGCTACAGATATCCCCACTACTTAGAAACAAACTGCATAAATGTTTCTCACAGCAGAACAGCAGCAATGAGCCTTTAAATGGAAGTTTTAAACAGCTAAAGGAGCCTCTAGAAAAAGAGTTTAACTGCAACAAGTTATCAGAAACAAACCACCCAACAGATGCTTAATAAAAGTGGACAATTTCCAGTTAATACCTCACACACAGAGAAACTAGCTAGAAAAATATACAGTAGACAAAGTGCTATAAATAACAAAGAAATAAAGAACAAAATAAGCAAAAAACAGGATACTTAATGTTATATATTATAGTTCCGAGTTTGCTCAGTGTCCTTCCTTCGATTAGCTCAGTGTGAAATGGCAGAAACACTCACAACTTAACTTCTTTGGTAACAGAAATTTAAACCTGAGACAACTTTTAAGAAAAAAAGCTCAAAAGAAGCAATGCGGTGCTTAGTCTAAGCTGTAGTCCAGGTGACCTCAGTCAGCCAATGACCTTAAACAATTCTCTCTCACTGAAATGCCTGATGGCTTTGGCTAAACCAAGATGCCCCTGAATATGTGCTCAGACTCATAGCCTCCACAAACACTAGGCCCAAATACAAGCCTGAATATGGAAATGCTACAAATATCCCCACTGCTTAGAAACAAACTGCAGAAATGTTTTTCACAGCAGAAAAGCAGCAGTGAGCCTTTAAATGAAAGTTTAAAACAGCTAAAGGAGCCTCTAGAAAAAGAGTTTAACTGCAACAAGTTATCAGAAACAAACAACCCAACAGATGCTTAATAAAAGTGGACAATTTCCAGTTAATACCCACACACAGTGAAACTAGCTAGAAAAATATACAGTACACAAAGTGCTATAAATAAAGAAATAAAGAACAAAATAAGCAAAAAAACATGATACTTGATGTTATATATTATAGTTCTGAGTTTGCTCAGTGTCCTTCCTTTGATTAGCTCAGTGTGAAATGGCAGAAACACTCACAACTTAACTTCTTAGGTAACAGAAAGTTGAAACCTGAGATAACTTTAAAAAAAAAAAAAGCTCAAAAGAACCAATGAGGTGCTTAGTCTAAGCTGTAGTCCAGGTGACCTCAGTCAGCCAATGACCTTTAACAATTCTCTCTCACTGAAATGCCTGATGGCTTTGGCTAAACCAAGATGTCCCTGAATATGTGCTCAGACACACAGCCTCCACAAACACTAGGCCCAAATACAAGCCTGAATATGGAAATGCTACAAATATCCCCACTACTTAGAAACAAACTGCAGAAATGTTTCTCACAGCAGAAAAGCAGCAGTGAGCCTTTAAATGAAAGTTTTAAACAGCTAAAGGAGCCTCTAGAAAAGAGTTTAACTGCAACAAGTTATCAGAAACAAACAACCCAACAGATGCTTAATAAAAGTGGACAATTTCCAGTTCATACCTCACACATAGTGAAACTAGCTAGAAAAATATACAGTAGACAAAGTGCTATAAATAGCAAAAAAATAAAGAACAAAATAAGCAAAAAAACAGGATACGTAATGTTATATATTATAGTTCCTGATTTGCTCAGTGTCCTTCCTTCGATTATCTCAGTGTGAAATGCCTTTAAGACTTTCTTTACTGAGACAATTCAGTCCTTAGCC
Source organism: Protopterus annectens (assembly GCF_019279795.1). Classification (NCBI taxonomy): domain Eukaryota; kingdom Metazoa; phylum Chordata; order Ceratodontiformes; family Protopteridae; genus Protopterus; species Protopterus annectens. Next base: position 821,020,334 of record NC_056731.1, on the reverse strand, counting down.
AACCAACTATCTACTACCTGCTCCTCAATAACATATTCTATACCCAAGACACTACTCCCCTTTAACCTCCAACCTGTCTCCACATCCTTTATCCGATCCTTATTGAAGAAGCTAAAGCCAACTACCCTTTCTGCTGATCTTCTCCCAGCTGAATATCTGCAAAAAGCTGCAGATATCATAGCATACCCCATCTCAATCCCAATTAATCGAACCATAACAGAGTCTACAATCCCCTCATTATGGAAAATATCCTATGTTATACCACTCCATAAAGGTAGCTCATCCACAGAACTATCAAACTATAGGCCAATAGCAATATTGTCACCACTTGCCAAAATCATGGAAAAGTGTGTGCACAAACAACTTCTATACTATCTCATCCAGAATAAACTACTAACCAACTCACAACATGGATTTAGACCCCACCACAGTACATCCACTGCCCTCCTCTCTTTTACCAACATAATTAACCATAACTGAAATAACAAAAAAAATATCCTCAGCTCTCTTTCTGGACCTGTCTAAAGCCTTCAACATGGTTAACCACCAGCTACTTCTCCACACTCTGAAAACCCTATACTTAGACAACCAAGCTCTCAGCTGGTTTCATGCCTACCTCTCTGATAGGCAACAAGGAGTACTGTGGCAGAATAAACTCTCTTGCCTGTTACCTAATACCATAAGAGTTCCTCAAGGCTCCACATTAGGACCTAATCTCTTTTCAGTCTTTATTAATAACCTCCATACAGTCATCCCCAATGCCACCTGTATTCAGTATGCAGATGACCCTACACTAGTATGTTCCGATACCTCTCCAGTTAACCTACTATCTACAACACAGCTCATTTTTACTGCAGTAGAAAACTGGCTATCAGGTCGTCAATCTGGTCTTGAACCCAAACAAAACCAAACTACTACTCTTCTACCCAACCCATAAACCCTCTCCTACATCCTTTACCATACAATCCAACAATGGGACTATCATCTCTCCAGACTCCTATACAAAACTATTAGGAGTTACCATTGACAATAAACTTAGATTCGATATGCATATCAACCAAACCATTAAATCCATTAACAAGAAACTCGGGTCATTATATAGGATAAAATCCTTCTTAACTCCAATGGCCAAAGTGGCCATTGCCTGCTCACATCTTCTCTCTACCCTTGTTTATGCCTCCCATGTGCTTACTAACCTTAACAAATCTGACCTAAACAAACTCTCATGTTGTTATAATCATATTGCCAGATTTGCAACTGGCATACCCTATAGAACTCACCACTGCTTTAACCTAAAAAACCTTGGCTGGATAGAACTACCAAACCTTCTCCAGCTGAACCAACTCATAGAAGCATTTAAAATTCTCAAACAAAGCAATAACACCCCTGCACTGAAAAATTTAATAATTCCCTACACCAATCTAAGCTGTCTTCGCTCATCAAGCAGGCTACTTGTCCAAACAATCAAATTCTATAACTCAGGGGGTGATTCTCTGTTTGCCAACACCATTGGAAAAATATGGAACTCCCTCCCCTTCAACCTCACTCTTACTACCTACTTAGTCCAATTCAAAAAGAGTCTAAAACTCCATTTTAAGTCACATTGGCTTTGCCAATGCTCTAACCCAGATTAGCTCCTCTTCGTTAAACTAAGATCATACTTTTCCTCAGGATTATCCAAGTTCAAAAACTTTAAACTTTTATTCTCAAATTACCTAACTCTATATTTCCTTGACTTATTTCTGACCATATGGAAGCCCCTAAATCTTTTCTAAATGGACAACCTAGGCAAGGTTCCTGTTACCCCAAACAAGAACAATGTATTGTAACTAAACTCAAAATCTATAACTGTCTTATTTTTAAGCTAACATGTTTTAAAAATCTGTATAAGAACTGTCGTACTTTGTGGTTGCTATAGCTAGGATGTTTTGTAGCACTACATAAATTGCTTATTTTTCTTCTCATAAGCTTTACTATATGTAATAATATGTAACTATGTAACGTGTATGTAACTATCTGACTATGTTGGAGCTTTTCTCCCCAGGCCTCCGCTGAAAATGGACATGTATCCAGTAGGACCATCCCGGTCAACAAATGTAAAATAAAAATAAATAAATAAATAAATCTGCTGAGGTGGTTTGGATCAGGTGCATGGTAGAATCAACTGCTCCTCAGATCACTCTAATATCCTCTTGAAGCATTTTCTGGTTTTCTACCAGGCTCATCTTTAGGAAAGTTTGGTATTTAAATTACAATGGTTCCATACAAACATGATCTTTCTTCCTTTTATTTGTGTGCCAACTTAAGCCTAGGAATATTAACACATCATACTTTTTTGTGATTAGTGTAGATAGGAGGTCCAAACCAACATTAAATGGGCCTGTTTGCTCAACATGAATAGTTACTCCATCCATTCACCATCCATGCTCAAGCAGGACCCCAATTTTGTCATGTGATTGTGATGATATTTAATAGCTGAATTTGTAATTATTTTTGTTCTGAAGAAGTCCTGTGAGACTTGCTGGATGCACGTGCTTAACGGATTAAATATTTTTTTACCCTTTTCTTACCTTTTGGGTTGCTTTTTTTAATTTGCAATTGTTAAAGGTTTTTTTATCCTGAAAAATTTTGCTTAAAATCTTATCATGTTTAAAATAAATTGCATTTTCTGTTAAAGTATTTTAGATAGCGCAGTTTCATATTCTCTTTTACAATTCTGATATTGCACTTTATTTTTATGATAACTTAAGTTTAAACTGCTAAATGAAGTACTTCTTGAAGACTTGCTAGAAAGCTTGGCTATGTACTTAGTATGGACAATGATCAGAAATAGCATTCTGCAGGGGGTTTTAGAATGGATCTACTACAAGTGCTCATGTGCTATATGCTTGGGAGATACCTGTCCGCTACCACTTGCTTGAATAAACCCATAGTGAAACTCCCACTCCTTGAGCTTCTGTAACGTCTTGGCCCTCTCAACATCCTAGCCTATAAAACTGTATAGGCCTACCAGAACCCTAACTCTAACCCGGAAAGCTTCCTTCCTGCTCCCTAACCCTAAAACTTCCTTCCTGTTCCCTAAACCTAATGTCCCCTCCTGTTCTTAACTCTTAGTCTGCCTTCTCACTCCTTAACCCTTAAACTCTCTTCCTGCTTTCTAACCCTAAAACTCCCTTCCTCCTACCTAAACTTAAAATTCCTCTTCTCATTCCCTAATTCTAAGACTTTCTTTTTGGTCCCTAAACCTATGACTCCCTTCCCACTCCTTAAACTTAAACCCATCCTACTCCATACATCTAAAACTACCTTCCTGACCAGTGCTCTAATTCACCCTAACACCCTGTCTCATTCACCTCCCATGGCACCTGCACTTACCTTACTTGAAATTAAATAATGTCCTCAAGTAAGCTCTGTTAACTGTCTGCCTAGCCTCATATTCGAGTATGAGCGTGAGCAGCATCCTACCTGAGCTACAATACTCTTGACTCTCTGGTTTCAAGACAGTGGGTTTTGACTACTTGTCAATCAAGCACCTGTAGTAGACATAACTTGGAAATGAAAAAATGCTTCACAAGCTGAATAAACATAAAATAGGCAACTGATGTAAGAACACCACAAACTCTATTTATTAAGTGCTTTTCATCCACCACAGTGGCTGGACTTCATCAGATAAAAGAATCAACTTCATAGACACTCTTAAATGTTATAACAAGCCAGTCATGTGACCAATGTCGTAATTAAACCTCTTAACATCAATTAATTAACACATCACTTGATAAAAATTCTACCATAGTTAAAAGTACAGAGTTAAAGGCCTAACTAAAGAATAATATAATACGTTCTCCCCCTAAATAAAAAACCTTCATCCTTCACTACTCAATCAACAATAAATTTATATTTAAATGTTAGTGCAATAAAAAATATTAAAATCAAACCATGGTTAATGTATAACCATTATGAATAAATAAATACGAAGAATAGTGCATGTTTAATTTATTAGTTGTTCTAAAAGTAGGGACACTGGTAAATGTCCAGTTGCAATGGAGCCACAGTAGTTACAGCTTTCACATTTGAACATCCTTGGGGTCCTTGCAACCTTCACTATAGGAGTTTCTATTAAAATTTTCAAGTTTTTACCCTTCCTATAAGTAACAATAGGTCTGTGTCCTATCTTGTTAGCTAATTTGATCTCATTTTTTAACAGATTCCAATTTTTTTTATCATTTTCTTAATTTCAACCATATTAGTACCAAAAGTTACAGTGAAACTACTGTAATATTGACCACCTTCCCTTGAATGCATGTCTATGTGGGTGGTAGATGTTATTACCCTCTCCTCCATAGTTAAGTCCTTTTCTGTATTTATGGTGCTAGTTCCACATAGACAAAGTATTGGTTTATAAAAAACTATCTGATGTTTGTGTGACACTTATGTTACCAGTTCATTAACAAAACCTGTGGGGTAACCTATTTGCAAAAACATTTCAGTTAAGTTTTGGCATTCAGTGAAAAATCTTCATTTGTTGTCACCATTCTGGCTGCTCTTACGAGCTGCCCTCTTACAACTGATTTTTTTGTACTGAATGGGTGTGCACTTTTGTAATGCAAAAATGCATTACAGTAAGTTGATTTCTGATATATAGATGCTCTGTACGCATTTAATGTAATATCTTTATTTAACAGTACATCTAAATATGCTAGTTTCCTTACTATAATTTGATGTACATTTTAAGAAATTAGTACTGTTGTTCATTGTTTGTAAGATTATAGTTGCTGAAGCTTCGTCACCTCTTAGCACTATAAAATATCATCCAAGAAGCATGTATAATGTTCTATCAAGTTCATTATACTGGGGTTGTTGAATAAATAAATGTGTTCCCAATGGGCCATCACCATGTTAGCAAAACTCGCACCACATGGTGAGCCTATTGCTACCCCTACTAGTTGTAAATAAATTGTGTCATCAAACACAATATAATTGTTGGGTAAGATAATACCCAACAGTTCTTCAACTACTCTAAGTTCATTATCTGGTGCTGCAAATCTATGCATCCTAGCCAGAACAAATTCTGTCCCCTCCTCATGTGGGATTGAGCTGTACAGGTCACAAACGTCTACTGTTAGGAAGTTATTTTCTTGAATGAACTTGATTTTATTAATCTCTTCTAGAAAGTACCAAGAATCACGACTGATTTGTGGTTCTTGTTTCACATATTTTTTGAGGATGGAGTCGACAAGTTTTGCACTAGCATAAGTTATAAACTGACGTGCATCTACCGAAGCTCGCATAGGAGAGTCTTGTATGTCCTTATGTATTTTTGGCACACCAAACATTTTAGATATCTTAGGGTATACCATTGTTATGTAGTTTAAAGTACTCAAATCTATGTGTGCTTCCAAAAACAAGTAATTTAAGTAGGTGTTTATCCTGTGGTAGGCAGTGTATAATTCATTTTTACTGACTTGTTTATATGTACTAGTGTTTAACACTTTGTTCATCCTAGCCTTGTAGTCTTCATTATTCATAAGGATCAGTCCTCCCACCTTGTCTGGCTTCATCATTCTAATGAGTTCCCTCCTCAAATCATTCAGCAAATCCCATTCTGTTTTACTAAAGTTACAGTTACCACTGTTGAAGGCACATATGTAAGACCTTTATAAAACAGTTCAGCTGTTCTGCTGTCAATGTTAAAATAATCAAATGATTAACAAATAAATTGAATAAGCTATCTTTGTAGAATCCCAGAATGTGTGTTCAACGCACATTGTGTAAAAATGAACAAAAAAATATATAAAAAGTAAAAGCAGAAAAAGGGTGTAGCAATGGGGACTGCTTGTGCCTCTAGCTACGCTAACATTGTTTTGCATTTCTGGGAAAGTAAATTTGTTTTTTCTTCACATTGGGTTCAGCACATTATTCATTACAAACGATACCTGGATGATATATGTCTATTATGGGATGGCACCCTAGACCAATTCCTGGATTTTATGGATTACATTAATTCCACCACCTCTTTCTTAAAATTTACCCATAATGTAAGCCACAATTCTTTGAATTATTTGGATATTGCTCTTTTTAAGGATGTCCATAATGGTACCTTCCAATCCAAAGTTTATAGAAAAAATTCCTTCTCTAATTCCTATCTGCACTTTGATAGTGGCTACCCTTTTTACCAGAAAAAAGGTATAGTTAAGGGGCAGTTTATATGTGCATCAAGGATGTGTAGTACAAGTGAATATTTTTTGGAAGAGGTTAACTTGTTGAAGCAGCTTTTTGGAGAAAGAGGGTACCCGGCACGCCTGGTTAATGATTTAGCCCAGGAGGTTTTTGTTGGCAGGGATGATGCATATTCTCTCTTGTTGGGTAAGGGTACAACAGAGGATACTGGTTCAAAATCATTGGAGCAGTTTGATTGTTACAATAGCTTTGTTTACACTTTTTCAGAAGATTTCTTACAGGTGGAACAGTCGATTCTAAGATTTTGGCCTATTCTAAAACAACATGAAGAGCTTAAACAAATTGTCATGGAACATCCCCACTTTGTTAGAAGGAGGGATAAGAATCTCAAAGGTCTTTTTGAAGGAAGACCTAAGGTCAGTGGTAAGCAGATTTGCTCCAAACTTGGGACTTATAGGTGTGGTGCATGCAAGCAATGTCCTTATATATTTAATGACAGCTCGCTATTCATCCCCTCCAGAAGGTTTAAATTTAGGGCTGAGTATTATTACAACTGTGGTGTGAACGGGGTTGTTTACTTGGATTTGTGCACACAATGTTGTAGTTTTTATGTGGTCAAAACCGAGAGAACCCTTAGAAGAAGGATTTACGAGCACCTGTATGAAATTTCTAATAAGAAAGACACTAATGCCTTCTATAAACATCTTGGTGTATGTCCCAATATGCAGCTTAAATTCATGGTCCTTGAGCAAGTACCGCAGGATAGTAGAGGAGGTGACTGGGAGGCTCAGCTTGAGTATAAAGAATTGCTATGGCAGCTGAAATTGAATGCCACTAAGCCCCCGAGTTTTAATGATTGTGTTAGTATTTCAAGTGTTCTGAAATTAAGAAAGGCCAAGTTATGATTTTATGTTTGGGTTTGCCCTATATAAAAATAGTTTTATTCAATAACTTTATTTGTTTATTTTATTCATCATTTTTTACTTTTTATATATTTTTTTGTTCATTTTTACACAATGTGCATTGAACACACATTCTGGGATTCTACAAAACTTTATTCACTTACATTAAGCAAGCAGTTTTTGTAGTTGGTTAATGAGGTTCCCAGTATTTGCTCGCTCTTAAATAGGTTTTAAAAGTATTGTTATTATTTATAACTGAATTGGTTTTAGATAGCTTATTCAATTTATTTGGCTTGTTTTTAGTGATTCAATTAATCATTTGATTATTTTAATTACCTAATTTACGAGACATTGGTCATGTGATTTTATTGAATGTAGTATTTAAACCTGTGATTTTTAAAACAAGTTATCTTGACAAAGCCTGGTATTTATCCAGGCGAAAGCGCTTGATGACATTTATTTTTGTTTTATTTTCAAATAAAGTTTCAAGTGAGCTATCTTTGGTTTGGTTCGCTTCTTTCCCAGCCTTTGGACTTATTGCGTTTATTGGTCTGGATTTCTTTCTCTCTTTTTTAGATTTTAAAGTCAACACTTGTATTTAATACAATGTCACATCTGTTGATAAAAGTAGACTTATCCGCCTTTTTATTTTCACATTCCACCTCGTGTTAGGATTCTGTTGGTTCACTAATGTTTTTTGCTGTTGTCTGTTCTTGGCCTGATGAAAACTTTGCTGGTTTGTTTGCACCACTTCTGAATATGAGAGGTTCCCTTGGGAAAAAGTAATGTCATTGTGTGTTCATTCACTTCTATTTGGAACATTTCTCTCATTACTGACTTCCCTTACTTCTGACTGAACTGTTGAGTTAGATAACATTGTTTCCTGGTTCCACCCATCTCTTAAATTGTTGTTATTAGTGCACGCCTGATTTTGTTGGCCAGTTACATTCCACAGCTGTGATGGGGGGGACTAGGGTAGGCTGTACCATTGCTATAATCTACACGATCCCTTTCCAGTTTTTTAATTTTGTTTAAGTTTTTCAATCTGTTGATTGATACTGTTGAAAATACGTTGGTAATCATAGTTATAGCGTGCAAAATCATGATGGCTTAGTACGTCCCTGCTTAACTGTTCCACTTCCTTAGATAGTTCATCTTCTTGAACTTGATAATGTTTACAAATGAAATTCATTAGTTCTTTCCCTTACTTGTCAAACAAGTGCAGTAGGCCTTTATGAAATTGTGATCCTGACACCAGTCCTGTCGGATACTGCCAGGACCTCAGACCTTTTGGAACTATATTCATCTTTACATTTTCTGTGAAATATGCTATTTCTAGTTGGAGCTTTTTGTGCTTCAATAGTTTGTAGTCTAAAGTTTTCAAGTTAGTAACTAAGATTTGCTCACCTCTCCCAACCGGTTGCACCAAATTCACTTCTGAGTTCTGTGTGGTTAGTTTTGGAAAGTCCTTTAACCACACTGCCAAATCTGGTGATCCAATAAGCCCCGGAGAGTTATTAAGTTGTTGTACAGTTGTTTGTTGGGTCGTAGAAGGTGTCAGTACTGCCGTATTCCCTCCGGTCAGCAAAGTGTTTGTAGCACTCGTGTGACTACATTTAACTAGATCATTAATAGAAAGGTTTTGTCCCAAACTAGTGGTGGAGTTGGTAGAAACACCAGGGGGCGAATCTCTTACAGACCTCTCATTCTGCAACATCAGACTGTTCTGTGAGGAAAGTACAGAACATTGAGATAATGACTCCACTCTGTTTGCCAGGTCATCAAGGCATTTAGTCATGATTCCCAGTAGAATAGTTAAGTTCCCCGCATCAACCTGGGAACTTTGTGTAAGCTGAGTTTCTTGGCTGTCAAGCACATCGGATGCCATCTCAACAACAGCAACAACTTGGAAACGAAGAAATACTTCACAAACTGAATAAACATAAAAAAGGCAACTGATGTAAGAACACCACAAACTCTATTTATTAAGCACTTTTCGTCCAGCACGGTGGCTGGACTTCATAAGATAAAAGAATCAACTTCACAGACACTCTTAAAAGTTACAATAATCCAGTCATGTGACCAATGTTGTAATGAAACCTCTTAACATCAATTAATTAACACATCACTTGATAAAAATTCTACCATAGTTAAAAGCACAGAGTTAAAGGCCTAGCTAAAGAATAATATAATACGTTCTCCCCCTAAATAAAAAACCTTCATCCTTCACTACTCAATCAACAATAAATGTATTTATACACAGTGTATTAAAAATAATACATGTTAAAATAAAACCATGGTTAATGTATAACCATTATGAATAAATAAATACTTTAGGTGTGGGACTAACCCTTGAACTCATCACTTAATTTACGCAAGTTATCTCCACATACATTTTAACTTTAAGTATGGGAGAATAGTGCATGCTTAATTTATTCCTAGGAACTGATTAGCATTTAATCTAAGTTGTTATAACAACTCAAGTTGTTCTAAAAGTAGTGATGCTGGTCCTTCATGTGCATTTTCATTAATCTGGTCTTTAACCTTAAACTTGAATTTATAGTTGAGTAAATTTTTCTATATGCCTAGCTAGTGCGTTCTCTGTTTTCCCCATCCTAATAGTGTACAGATGTTCATAGATTTCTTTCTTTTAACATTCTATGTTTTCCCTATATAGAAAACACGGCAGAGAATTCACTGGCCTAGGCATACCACCATTTTAGTGTTACAGTTGTACCTACCTGTGATGGAATACTTGTGGTTACCTATAGAAAAATGTTGGCGAGTTGCAATGGAGCCACAGCAGTTACAATTTTCACATTTGAACATCCCTGGGGTCCTTGCAACCTTCACTATAGGAGTTTCTATTACATTTTCCAAGTTTCTACCCTTCCTATAAGTAACAGTAGGTCTGTGGCCTATCTTGTTAGATAATTCAATCTCATTTTTTAACAGATTCCAATTTTTGTTGATAATTTTCTTAATTTCAACCATATCAGTACTAAAAGTTACAGTGAAACTACTTTTATATTGACCAACTTCCCTTGAATGTATGTCTATGTGGGTGGTAGATGTTACTACCCTCTCCTCCATAGTTAAGTCCTTTTCTTTATTTATGGTGCTAGTTCCACATAGACAAAGTATTGGTTTATAAAAACCTATCTGCTGTTTGTGTGACACTTCTGTTACTACTTCATTAACAAAACCTGTGGGGTAACCTATTTGCCAAAACATTTCAGTTAAGTTTTGGCATTCAATGCAAAAATCTTCATTTGTTGTCACCATTCTGGCTGCTCTTACGAGCTGCTTTTTTGCAACTGATTTTTTTGTACTGAATGGGTGTGCACTTTTGTAATGCAAAAATGCATTACAGCAAGTTGATTTTCGATATATAGATGCTTTGTATGCATTTAATGTAACATCTTTTTTCAACAGTACATCTAAATATGCTATAGTTTCCTCACTAAAATTTGATTTAAATTTTAAGAAATTAGTACTGTTGTACCGCAGGATAAACACCTAACTTAAATGACTTGTTTTTGGAAGCACACATAGATTTGAGTACTTTAAACTACTTAACAATGGTGTACCCTAAGATACCTTAAATGTTTGGTGTGCCAAAAATACATAAGGACATACAAGACCCCCCTATGCGAGCTTTGGTAGATGCATGTCAGTCTATAACCTACATTAGCGCAAAACTTGTCAACTCCATCCTCAAAAAATATGTGAAACAAGAACCACAAATCAGTTGTGATTCTTTGTCCTTTCCAGAAGAGATTAATAAAATCAAGTTCATTCAAGAGAATAACTTCCTAACACTAGATGTTTTTGACCTGTACAGCTCAATCCCACATGAGGAGGGGATATATTTTGTTCTGGCTAGGATGCATAGATTTGCAGCACCAGGTAATGAACTTAGAGTAGTTGAAGAACAGTTGGATATTATCTTATCCAACAATTATATCGTGTTTGATGGCACGATTTATTTACAACTAGCAGGGGTAGCAATGGGCTCACCATGTGGTGCGAGTTTCACTAACATGGTGATGGCCCATTGGGAACACACTTATTTATTCAACAACCCCAGTATAATGAACTTGATAGAACATTATACATGCTTATTGGACGATATTTTTATAGTGCTAAGAGGTGACGAAGCTTCAGCTACTATAATCTTACAAGCAATGAACAACAGTACTAAACCTACACCTAAAGTATTTATTTATTCATAATGGTTATACATTAACCATGGTTTTATAGATCCATGGTGGTGGTGCTGCGGTAGCATTGTCACCTCACAGTAAGATGCTGACCGGTTCGACTCTCAGCTAGAGCGTCTTCTGGGTTGAGACATGCGTGAATGGGCGTACCTTCATTGAAGGCTGTGCGTCAGGGCTGGCAACTCGGCATGTAAAAATCAACTGCCAATCATTAGCAGACCGGAGTTTCACTGTGGCGACCCCTAACCGGGAAAAGCCGAAAGACACAACAACATTATTTTTGATACACTATGTATAAATAAATTTATTGTTGATTGAGTAGTGAAGGATGAAGGTTTTTTATTTAGGGGGAGAACATATTATATTATTCTTTAGTTAGGCCTTTAACTCTGTACTTTTAACTATGGTAGAATTTTTATCAAGTGATGTGTTAATTAATTGATGTTAAGAGGTTTCATTATGACATTTGTCACATGACTGGATTGTTGTAACATTTAAGAGTGTCTATGAAGTTGATTCTTTTATCTGATGAGGTCCAGTCACTGTGCTGGACGAAAAGCGCTTAATAAATAGAGTTTGTGGTGTTCTTGCACCTGTAATAAACACTTTTAAAGTTCACACTGTAACTTTTCTCACAATTGTTTTAAGTTTAATGCTGTAGTCAGTGCTGCCCAAAGCTAGTTTAATTTTATTGAAATCACTTTTGGAAGAAACAGAGAAGACTATAACACTAGAACAGGTTTTGGAATTTGAAATCAAAACTGCTATAGTGCGTTGATCTGAATTAGCTAATGTTTTCTTCATATTAATGCTCAGAATAAACCCTGATGCATTACATATAAATAAGTCCAGATATCCTTACCTCAAGAGATATTTAGAATAAACTGTCAATTGTTATTAACCTTTAAATTGCTCAGGAATTATTGTGCATAGTTTGCTGCTCCTAATACCCAAAAGCCCTTTGTTTATCCATAATTAAGTTTGCACTAATGACGTCATTGTAACTATTTATAGTACGTAATCTGGATTTAATGGTGTTGAAGCAAAACAACTAAATGCTGCAGGCATCAGCAAGTGACCTGCAAGTGCAAACGATAACCTAACAGATATCCATGGTTTATTCTCTAAAGTCAGTGATACCACACTATTACAGCTTCAAATAACATGTGAGTTTTACTTTACACTCTGGGCATCTTAGTCCATGATGTTCTTGGAATAAAATATGGACATTTGGACAAATCAACAAGCTCCTGTGAATATCCGAATGCTACAAATTTTTCATGCAACACATGCGCAGACGTCTCATTACTTATTTCTATTTCAAGCACTGATAATAACAGAGTAATAGTAATTCCATTAGCTGCTTTTGGCCACCCCCATCTAAGTTTGCTGTACAGTCTGCTACTCTTGTAATACATGGACAGGTCATGCATGATAACATGATGTAGAAAGGGTGTATATCCGTTTGTGAATAATAATGCATACTGTTCTATGATACATAGAGAGAGAGTATATCCATTTGCATATGGTAACATACACTGGTACATGGCCATTTTACATTATAATATGCAATTAGTCACTTTGTGCAGTACACTACCATGTGATCACATCCAGAGCACCGTGTAGATTCAGTGACTAAAGCAATGTGCTGGCAGCAATGTACCTGCACTATTATTTCTGTCCATTGTGATGTGGGTGATGCGTGAGTCTGTTCTACCATAGATATGCGTCACTCCAGTAATGTGGCTGGAGTACTGTTCTGCTGCAGTACAGAATGTGGTGCACTATTATTTCTGTCCACTGTGCTGTGGCTCATGTGCAAGTCTGTTCTACCACAGATATGTGCCACTCCTGTAATGTGGCTGGGAGTACTGTGCTGCTGCAGTACAGGGTGTGGCACACTATTATTTCTGTCCACTGTGCTGTGGATAATGTGTGAGTCTGTTCTACCACAGATATGTGCCACTCCTGTAATGTAGGTGGGAGTACTGCACTGCTACGGTGCAGGGTGTGGTAAATCCTTATACCAGGCCTTCATAACCATGCTGGGAGTTTTCTAGCTGAAAGGATAAGTCTCTAAAGGGGAAACTCAACACCTATCTGGGCAGAGGTGTTTGTTAGTTCAGTGACAGTGACATCAGCATAGTATGCTTGTCTTCTTGGGTTTGAGTCCCAAATAAGACCTGATACATACCTCTCAACCTCTTGGCATAATAATATGGGTAAAGCTTAAAATAAGGGGGAGACAAAGGCCCAACAATAAGGACAGATTTGAAATACTGAACTTTTGAACTTAGAACACTGGTAAAATAACAGGATTTGTGTTAGCATGCATTTTTTGAAGGATATGAAGTCTGAATCTCAAATGTATGTCATTATTTAGTGACTTCAGTCCACAGTGATTTGCCAGAGAACTACAGATTTTATGAGACTCAGACCAAAAATATGAGGCAAAATTTTATACATGCTGCGAAAATCTGGAGAGTTTGAGAAGTATGACCTGATTATATTTTCACTTCTATGATTTCAACATGTAATGCTTAAAAAAATGATGTGCACAAAACTACTTTACATGGAAATGAAGATGAAAATAAAGCTTCTTTTATAAACGCCTGGAGCAACAAAAGTTTGGCTGGACCAGATCTGTTTATCACTGCATAGGTATGGCTTTTTAAAGTGTTATATATATATATGTGTGTTTTTTTTTTGAACACAGTTTTGGATGCAGTGTAACAGGGGTTTGTTTGTGTATCATAGACAACATGTTGTTTTTTCTGGGTTATGCCTTTTCCATTACACTGAGGAGAGACAACTTTAGAGGTATGATGGAGTTATACCTTAAGTATTTGTTAATCATTACATCAGAACTATGGCCTGCAACAAGATGCAGGTAAATTTCATAGGTATTGTAGATCACTAAGTACCTGGAGGCTAGTTAGCCAGTTCGGAAAATGAGCCTGAACTGCTACTCCCTGCAGAGATGACGTATGGCGATGACAACTAATCTAAATGCTTTAGTGATGCTATCATCGCTTCTTTGGGCTATAACTTCTGTCAAATCTTTGAGAAGGAAGTCTTTGTTTTTTTTTTCCAATTCTGATTCTTGTTATGCATATTCCTAGCATACTGTCCATTTGTTATTGTTTAGGATTGTTTGATTTTATTTATCTTATATGTGAGAACATATTATTTGAAAAGGTGATAAAGTTCCATATTGTGGAGTTGCTTATGAAGAGGATTATTGTTTGTTGTTCATTAAAATGTGCATGCATTGAGACATTGCACTATTTGTAATTGCTGTATAATTGTTGTTTTTCCTGTTCCCATAAAAAACTGCTATGAGGCTTTTAGACTGTATTTGTGTGCACATGCATGAGTATGCACAATTGTGTGTGTGTGTGTGTGTGTGTGTGTGTGTGTGTGTGTGTGTGTGTGTGTGTGTGTGTGTGTGTTTGTGTGTGTGTGTGTGTGTGTAATGAAATGTTGGGTAACATGCCAGTTTGCCCTCATATAGTTGATCACAAATGATTAACATGTTTGACTGCACAAAAGTCAACTACTGCTCTAGTGCAAATACATCCAATTGCAAATGTCTAGCACAAAACTATTCATTTGCTATCAGAAAATTAAAACACCAAAGCAAAGGACTGCTTCTAACAACTAAACTAGACAAAAACACCTACAACAACATATACAACAAACACAGATCTATAGAAAATGGATGTTTATATATAGGATTCTGCTCCCCATATGCTCTGATGAGAGGCTTCACCACCACACTCCTTTACTAATATATACTAAAGTCTAAATTCCATTACCTCAACTGCAATATAAAGCACATTAACAATATATAGTGGACTTCAAAATGTCATAACACTGCAGAGGTCAACTACATAAATATTTTACAAACAGTGACGTAAAAGCCAACTGTTTACTTAATAAGTTGTGGACATGGACAAACTGCAGTGTAACCATGTTTATGTATACATGTGTATATATGTATACATATACATGTGCATATGCACACACACACACACACACACACACACACACACACACACACACACACACACACACACACACACACACACACACACACACACATATATATATATATATATATATATATATACACATACATACATAAATGTATACATATACATATATGTGTGTGTGTGTGTGTGTGTGTGTGTGTGTGTGTGTATATATATATCACACATACAAATATTATATACCTCTCAACTGCCCAGAATTTTGCAGAACATCCCTGACTTTTCATATGTTTGCCTTATCCCTTGGAAATGTTTTAATGTTTTGGTGAATGACTAAGGTTTATACTCAATGCCTCAGAGTTTTGTACTTCTTATTATTTAGAATACTCAGACTGATGCAAAACTTGTTGTACTCCTAAATTGTTTTTAGGTGAATTAGAGTGAAATTTAAAAACTGAATGCACTTTTTACTTTGAGCTACCATTCTCACTGCAGGATAAAGGTATGGAAGAACCCACATTAGTCTGTGTCGGTAAGGAAGCAGAGTCTTCCATTTCAAAACAAACAAGTGAAGAGAATGATCCAAAGGTGAGTCATATTAAATTCAAAAATGCTTAACGGTAAAATTATGCCTTAGTGAGAATAAGGGAGACTATGTAAATAATAGTGGAATATGATTAAAGAGCAATGTCAACCTAGTGCTTACTTTAATTTTGATTTAAATAATTATCTTTTTTTTCTCTATGGTATATGAATATAAATAAGAAATTGCATACTAATTACTAGAGCCAAAGCCTTACAGTATGTTAGTCATGAAACCTGTACATAGTAATGTACTCAGAGGTTACTGAGTAATGGATAAAACTAGGGCCAAATTTTATTGGCCAGAAATAATAAAATAAATAGGCAGATTTTGTTCATCTTGTGTAGAATGTCAGAAAACAGCTCTACAACTGGATTCACAAATCCTTTGATTCCAGGGCCTATTATATGTGTGTCATTTAAATACATTTCCATGGACATTGTTGGGACTGTTCTCCCAGCTGACCATTCAGCCTCATGTCCTTTTGTGAGGGCACATTTTTCATTCTATGGTGCTGAAAGACATATTGCACTCTGTTCCTTCTTAAAATAAGTGTTGGCAGTAAGAGCAGGGCATCGTCCATAAGGAGGAATCGGGGGTAGGATGGGGTCTCGTTAAGGACTCATCCAAGATGGTATGCAATGGGCAAATGCAGTCTCCTGCATGTTTGTGAGGCATTGTCACATATGAAAGAAAGTGCCCACAGTGGTTAAATTTACTGCAAATTTTTCATTCTACATCTTACATCGATTACTTTTATGTAAGCTCTTATTGCACTTAATTTGATTCAATGTTTGTGAAGCATATTTTGCATATTTTACATATCCATGATCTCCTTTCACTCTTTCCATGCAACTGCTCTTCCCAACCTGTCATCTGCACAGTGAGGGTGGATTATCGTGATACACAGGACTGAAGATAGAATAAAGCCATAGCAGAAAGGTCAAATTAGACAAATAGAATTGACTTATTTGACTCAGTCACCAAAACAGAACCTGAGGGAATTGGAAGGGGGGTTATGTCTGGATGTGTCCAACTAAGATGGTCCCAGAGTCTTGACTTGTGTTGCAGTTAGCTGAATAACAAGCCATAGAGGTGAAGAGTACGTAGAATGTACAATGATGAAAGTGATGTTCTGCAGGGGTTCACTTCTGGGAACAGTCTTCTTCAACATCTAAGTTACATTGCAGTGGGACCAGAGAGTTAAATATTGCTCTATCCAATATAGGCTGAAAAGAATTTGTCAAACATTGCAGCATAGATTCACTGCAAAGAGATGCATGATGCCTCCCTATTAAAATGGCAGCACTTGAAATGTTCAGTAGCGACATGCCAAAAAAAGCCAAAAACACAGGAAAAAAGCGAATCACTTGTCCTTAAAACTTCTTTTTGCCTGGGGGCAAGCTCCCCTGCACTCCCATTTGTGGGGCAAGCCCCCCCACACTCCCCAAACTTATATATACCAACTCCAAGATTGCCATACCTTGGAGAAACAGGAATATACCAATAAATGGCATCTTGGACTTAGTATATGTAAGTCTGATTTTTTGGCCATTCAGTCTCTGTATTTTGGGACTCATTCTAGCAGGTCCCAGCATTTCAAATGGTTAGCATGCAAGATATTACGACTGGTCAATTAAACAAGCAGATAAAACAACAGAAAAAGGACAGATGTGAGCAACTGAAAAAAAAAATAGAAAAAACATCTTTGGCAGTGATATCAGATAATTTTAAAGAGAATGGTCAATTTGAGAAGCCTTTAAAAATGTTGAGCCTTTTGGAATACAGAGAGAGAGAGAGAGAAAGAGAGAGACAGAGAGAGAGAGAGAGAGAGAGGGATAAAAGCAGGGACGTTGGTCTATATATAGGCTGATAATATCAGTGTGTCTAAATAACTGTGAGCAGTTTTTGTACTTTGCAACGACTTTACAAAGACACTGTGAGAATGGAAGCGGTCAATAAATATGATGCAGGATCTATGCAAGAATGCATATGAGGAGAAAAGATAGCATCTGATTTTATTGTGGTTCAAGTGATTGTATCCTTTCACTTCAAAAATATATCATCAAGGTGTTGTTTCATCACGTTATTATTATACAGTGTACAAAGTCCTGTGCAATGCAATGTTTTATGCAGAGTTGTCCTTTTTCATAGTTACATGACCATAGTTTCATAAGTTCCTAGGCAAGTATTAGGTTAGCTGCCCTTGTGGGCCATTTTAAGCTTAGCCAGTTTCCCTTTTTTCTGTTCAAAATAACCTGTCCCATTTAGTTATAGATTGACCTTACCCATGCCATGGTCAATATTTATATATTACCCCTAATGAGAATAACTGCGATCATATCACAGATAATGTGAATGGACCCATGCATGGGATAAAGCATTTTGGAGACACAGCTATCCATTAATAGTACAGGGTGTAGTCCTGGCTAAAAGTTTTCCATTTACCATCCGTACTTCTAAGTTGTGCTTGAAAACAGATAGGAGTGAACTTTGTCTCTCCAAAACATTCTGTTTATGTTGCAGAAGAGGCTTAGATCCCCACACTGAGTATTTCTGATGCTGTTTGACTTGCTGATGTGTAGTAAATCCATCAGAAATGGATCAGAGGATTCCTTGTATGCCAGGCACAAGTTACCTTTTAGCGGTCTGTAGGATACCAAGTAGAGTGACAAGGCTTTGAATGGGTTCATTTAGGATCTGTTGCTTAAGCCTTGTATCTTTTTAATAGGGTATCTCTGTGGTAATTCTAGCTGTTACATGTGTCTGGACAGATACATGCCAAAGGGGGCATTATATTCAGTGGCTGTCATAATGAGGGCTAAGTAAAGATACAATGACATCCCTAGACCTAGACACAATCTCTTTGTTTACAAACTGTGCAATATAGAGGAACTTTCTTACAGCAATAGACACATTTTGGTCAAAAGTTAGGTCACTGCTGACATACGTTCTCAAATCCCGAACAACTGTGACAAATCTAAGGGTTGTATTGTCAATATGGTAGTTCCCTGGGGTAGATAACCTCCCAAAAGATACAATAACGCATTTTCTGGCATGTAGTTTCAAGCCATGTTTTGACACCAGTTATTTATTTTAAACAGACTTGCCTGCAGGATGCCTAAGTCATCTGGGTACTCAATAACTGCTTCTAGCTTGCAGTCATCTGCACCCTAGATGTGACACAGAGCCTTTTGGTATTAGCTTTTCTTTTTTATTTTTTTAATATATTCTTCAATAATTTTACCATGGAGTTAAAATATATAAACTAGGGTTGGGAAAGTTATATGAATGGGAAAATACTTCATATTATGGGTGTACAGGGAAGTTTTACCCCCACATAAGTTGTTTTTAGTGCTGCTTTAGTTTGCTTTATTTTTTTATTTTCACTTTATTGACCAGGTTAGTCCAACTGGGGCAATGTCCTCTTTTCAAGGAAGATCTGAAGTGGTATTCATAGTAACTAGGGGATATTTTGTCAGCACCCAGGTACCTATCCTGTTCTTTTCATGTTGGGGCTTCTAGATGTTGCTGGAGGACTTCTACTACAACAAGTAAGAATTCTAAGAGAAGCAACAGCTTAGATGAGGCATGAAAAGCTATGGAGGGTTTGGAGGTAGAAAATGAGGGTTTGGTGAAAAAATTGTCCAAAATGGAGAATTAGAATGTATATAAAGATTCCTGTGTGGTAGATGATACAAATGAGCAGCATTTAGCTGTCTAAAAGGAAAATAAATTAAGCAAGTTCTTTGGAGTGGTGCAGATAGCAGCACTTGTGTCAGGAGGGCTTGAAGATGATGCTCTTCTGGAAATAATTGAGCAGGGTGATCCAGGTGGTAGTTCTGTTTCATGGCATAAATGGCAGATAACTTTTGTTGGGAAGTACTTAGTGTGGTAATGTGGAGGATAACCAAGTGATCTCGCACTGACGACAGAGGGTGCAGCAGTCAAAACTTATGCAGCCGTGACAGCAGGTAAAAATGGAGAGCAGCACCAAACTGCAAGTAAAACTGTTTCAAAAAGAATACAAAGTCAACTGTTAGAATAAAAACAAAAAATGACACTGCAATAGACAAATATTATGTACAGGACAATTTGGTAACTGTTGGGATTTAAAGCTCAAAGAATTTGGTCTTTTTTATACATACAGGGAAAGAGACTTTTTGTGACTTAACATCTGACTCTGAGGGACTGATGATGACATTTCTGGAACATTGTGACAAAAAGGACATTTATCCATGGAACAATTATTTGTCTTGTGGTAGTAACTTAAAGGTTAAAGTTACTTTACAGCTTAGAATGGATGAACTGCAAAAGGAAAATGTTAAAAATGCATAAATGCATGGAGGATTTGTGTGAAACTGTTGATAATGTGAAAGTTAGAGATGTGAGAGACATGCAGATTGCAGGGTGGAGGTTGGACGCTATTTTAAAATGTGAAAAAAAATTGTAAAACACTTTTCAAGTGTTACTTTTGAGACTGGTCATAGAGGAGCATTAATATATGCTGAGCAGCCTAAATCATATTTCTTTTGTGGAGACTTTTCTCATCCAATAAATGATTATGACAAGATATAATGTAACTACTGTGGGGGGGGGGGCATACAGCAAGAAGGTGTGTGGCTGAAATCAGGCTGTGCAGAAAAAGGGCACTTTTGGATAGATTGTCAAAAGGAAACAGTAGATAATAAAATGAAAGGAAAAGGAAAGAAAACAAACAAAAGGAAACAGTAGATAATGAAAAGAAAGGAAAAGGAAAGAAAACATACAAAAGGAAACAGTAGATAATGAAAAGAAAGGAAAAGGAAAGAAAACATACAAAAGGAAACAGTAGATAATGAAAAGAAAGGAAAAGGAAAGAAAACATACAAAAGGAAAGACAACAAGAGGCTGAGGGAGATGGTGAGCTGGGTAAAGAAGAAACTGTAGAAGGAAAATATGGATGGGAAAAGGGAGGAAAGAGTTTGCATGCAGGAAGAGAGACCAGGGGAAGGGACTGACTCTAAGAATTTCGTTCATGTTTCAGCTCGTGAAAAATCTGATTCTGAGAATCAAAGATTATTTGAACTTAAAACCAGGAAATATATTAGATATAGGAAACAGTAAAAATAAGAGAACGGAATTTTAAAAATATTTCTTCTAAATTTAAAAAGAAGGAAAAACAACAATTTGAAATGTGTACAGTATTATTAACACTGTAAGGACCGCGATACTGGAATGGTGTGCAAAATGAATATAGGATAAGAAATGGGGCAAATACAGATTATTATAATAGTTATCTGGAAAATATTGATAAAGCAAAACAAGCTGATTTGTGAAATGAAAAAAAAGTTTAATTATAAGTTGAAGAAGGATTATTAATTATGAATTGCTAGAAAAATGTGTACCAAATAAAGCCCTTACTCTTTGTGATAAGTGTTGTCCGATCTTTTACATTTGCTTGAGCTACAACCAACTAAAGCAGACGGGGCCTTGATTCAACGTCTCATCCAAAAGACAGTCCACTCAAGAATGCCACAGTCTCTTATGCTGTAATCCAGTCCCACTATTGGAAAAAGCTAAACCAAGTACCTGGTGTGGGAAAAGAGATCACATCCTTCTCTGCCAAATCAAGTGTGCTACATTATGTTTTAGTTTGGTAAAGGTTTCATTTCTGTTGTAGTTACAGTTTTATACAGTTGAAGAATCTCAAATGAATTGTTTTCCAATTGGTTGCGATTTTGATTGGTTGTGATTTTCTGAGTATCAGTGCAGTAAGGTGCAATCATTTGCCACGTGTCCTGAAGAGAGGCTAAAGTAACTTAACATGTATGCAACAAAAGGAGGTGAGATGAAGTGATGTGGGGTAAAGAAAGTGGTATTTTTGTGCATGGGCTGTAGGAAGAAGTACAATATCCATTAACAAATAATTAGTATTTATCCATGATACAAGTTGATAGGCAGTCTGTCAGTCAAACAGTCCTTGTCTGATGAAAATTGTATGTGTATCTGCATTACTGAAATGGTATCAGGCATACAGAGTACCTGTGCAGCCCTGTAGAGCTCATCTAATTTTACCTGTGTGCTGTATTTTGTGAGAAAACTGCTAAGTTGCTTCCATGTGGCAGAGGTATGGAACCAATGTGAAAGAAGATATGATGCAGCAGTCTATGAAAGGAAAAAAGGTGTATACCATGCTAAAATCAGGAAGATGTCACTGCCTGGCTATTAGGTGGCAGTTGTTACTTTTAGTCTTAAGTCTCATGAACTAATCTTGGCCATTGTACAGCAGTGTGATCTCTTCAAAAAAACTAAAAAAAAACTGCATCAGATATTCCCTGTCAGGCTAACACAGACCTAGCTCCCCATATTAGTTAATTAAGCAAAGTAAAGGTATGCAAGCCACTTAATTTGTTCAGATCCACTGTTTGTACCTATCATGAAGGCAGAAACCATTCACATCTTAGCTCATTATTAATTGGTGCTATTCATTGCCTCATCACTACAAGAAGACTTCCCAGTTTAAATTGCTTAGATACTTTCAAAGCTTACCTGGTTCCTGGACCTTTGCTTTTTAGTTGTAAGACTATAAACATTTTTACAAAACAGATCACTTCAGTATCCCCTGGAGGTTCTTCATCCCACCTCTGCTGTTTCAGACATGGGCTAGTCATCATGACTGCTGCTTCATTTTTATTTTTCTCTGGTCCTCTGTGCCGTTGTACGCCTTCTCTGACTCACTCTCTCACCACATTATATGATGTCTTCTCTAACTCTCAAACTGATCACATTGTAAAATGTCTTTGCTTACTCTCCCACTGATTCCCATTGCATAATGTCTTCCCTGACTCTCTCACTCATCACACTGCATAATGTCTTCTCTAACTCTCACATTGATTACTTTGTATAATGTCTTCAGTGACTCTCACACTGATCTCATTGTATAATGTATTCTCTAACACTCACACTGATCTCATTGTATAATGTATTCTCTAACACTCACACTGATCTCATTGTATAATGTCTTCTCTGACTGTCACACTGATCTCATTGTATGTCTTCACTGACTCTCAAACTGGTGTTACTATATGGCTGACTCTCACACTGAACTCATTGCATAATGTTGTAAAACCACAATAAAGATGCACAAAAGATGTTCTTCTTCACCACAAAAAATATATCCAATTACCAGTGATGCAAAAATGTATTTAAAAAAACTATTTTCAGCAACTTTTTTCAGCATAAAATACAAATAAATTCTCTAGCGCCTCGGCAAACTTGCCTTTAACAGAGTAAGAAATTTCTAATTCATACATACTCACTTTTATACACAGATACACCACACCCACACAATCAATCAATTAATACATAAAGAGACAATATCCAAAATTTCAACACTATGCATAAAATATTGACTAAGTCAACTACAATAAATTATTACAATAAACTTTTCCATGAACAATCCTAATTTAACCCAATAGGGTTTAATGTATTATATTTTAAAATCAAACGTTTCTTTTTTTCTTAATATACACTTAATTTGCTGTTCACTCAAATACTCACTTCTCATTACACTTTCTAAAACAGTTACTACCAATCCCTCAGGGTTACCATTATGATATTTATTAAAGTGCAATGCTATGGGACTAGTTTGTTTATTATTTTTAATATCTCTAACATGCTCTTTAATTCTGCAAGCAAATGTTCTCTTTGTTTCCCCTACATAAAATTTATTACAAAGACATTTCATGCCATACACAACTCCCACTGTTTTACAATTAAATGTTCCATTCGTAAAGAATGGAACACCATTACTTTTATCAAAATCTTTCACTACATATTTGCAAATACTACATTTACCACAAGCCACCGTCCCCAATTGTTTTACTGACTTAACCATTTGTATTTTTGGCATACTAAATCTACTGTGAACTATAAAATCTTTAATACTCCTACCCCTTCTATAAGAGAAACTCAATTTTTTATTACTCAAAAAATCCACTTCTTTTTTTACTACATCCCAACTGTATTTTACTTGTTCTACAATTTTTTTTAGATAATACTGAATAAGTAGAAGCAAAATAAATACTATCACTCTTCTTCATTCCACTCTTACTTCCACCATATTTTACATTTTTCTTAACTTTATTCAAACTAACTCTTAAATTATCCATATTATATCCTCTACAACTAAATTTATTAAAACTTTCCCTAAATTCATCTTCCATTCTTACTGGATTATTACATAACCTTTTAATTCTATTACATTCCGTATATGGTATAGCTTTTAAAGTATGAGGTGGATGGAAACTTTTACCATGTAAAATTGATCCTATATCTTTAAATTTTCTATATATGCATGAATTAATATATTCCCCCACTTGTCCTTTCAATAAAACATCCAAATAATGCACCTCACACCCTATTTGTAAACCATCTAACCTAATACCCATGTTGTTAACTTGAATTTGCTCTAAGAACAACTGAACTTGTTCTCGCCCTCCTTTACATACAAATATTAAATCGTCAATAAAACGAAAATACTTACACACATATTTTTTAAAGAATTGATTTGTATATATGCACATATTTTCAAAATATCCCATAAATATATTAGTGTAACTAGGGGCAAAAGCTGCCCCCACCGCTGTGCATAATGTCTTCAGTGGCTCTCACACTAATCTCATTGTATAATGTCATTGGTGACTCTCACAATGATCTCATTGTATAATGGCTTTACTGACTCAAACTGATCTCATTGTATACTGTCTTCCTTGACTCTCCCACTGATCTCATTGCATAATGTCTTCCCTCACACTGATCTCATTGTATAATGTTTTTGTTGACTCTCACACTGATCTGTTGAATAATGTCTTCCCTGACTCTCCCACTGATCTCATTGTATAATGTCTTCACTGACTCTCACACTGATCTCATTGCATAATGTCTTCACTGACTCTCACACTGATCTAATTTTATAATGTGTCTTCGCTGACTATCACACTGATCTCACTCTATAATGTCTTTTCTGACTCTCACACTGATTTCATTGAATAATGTCTACACTCTCACACTGATCTCATTTTATAATGTCTTTGCTGACTCTCACATTGATCTCATTGTGTGATGTCATTGCTGACTGTCTTCCTGATATCATTGTATAATGTATTTACTGACTCTCACACTGATCTCATTGTATTAGGTCATTGCTGATTCTTTCACTGATCTTGTTGCATAATGTCATTGCTGACTCTCACACTGATCTCATTGTATAATGTCTTCATTGACTCTCTCACAGATCACACTGTATAATGTCTTCACCGACTCTCACACTGATCTCATTTTATAATGCCTTCAGTGACTCTCACACTGATCTCATTATATAATGTCTTCTCTGATTCTCACACTGATCTCATTGTAAAATGTCTTTCCTGACTATCTCCCAGATCCCTCTGTATAATGTCTTTGCTAACTCTCACACTGATCACATTGTATATTGTCTTCACTGACTCTCACACTGGCCTCACTATATAATGTCTTTGGTGACTCTCACATGGATATCATTGTATAATGCCATTGCCAACTCTCACAATGGTCTCATTGTATAATGGCTTTATTTACTCCAAATGATTTAATTGTATACTGTCTTCTCTGACTCTCACACTGATCACATTGTATAATGTCTTCACTGGCTGTCACACTGATCTCATATATAATGTCTTTGCTGACTCTCACACTGATCTCATTATATAATGTCTTTGCTAAATCTCACACTGATCAAATTGTATAATGTCTTCTCTGACTCTCACACTGATTTTATTGTATAATGTTTTCTCTGACTCTCACACTGATTTCATTGTATAATGTCTTTACTGACTTTCACACTGATCTCACTGCTGCCGCCCTTACAACACCAGGTTAGTTATACTTTTTTTCATTGGTTATTTTCAGAGCAGCTTAACTCACAATTGTACACTCCAATTCATTCTATCAAATATCACAAATTACTTATTTTTGTGCAATATATTCATACTGTTTTCAGTTAGGTGAAAAGTGTGGTATTATTCATTCATGTCACACTGGTATCACACATGATACAAGTTGTTTAATATTAGGAAACAGGATGTGATATTGTCATATGTTTTATTTATGTAGCTTTGTTGTAAGTATACAACATGCAGATTCCATTTTCCTGCATGTAGGATTACAACTCTAGGTATTTAACTTTCAGAGTACATGGCTAGATGACGCAAATCAGGCGTTCCTGTAGAATGTATTTAAATCAGATGTTATAGTCTGATAAACTGTGCCTCCTTAAAGAAGGGAAACAATCCACAGAATGTAGTTGTATGAGATAATACCTCAAGATGCATTCTGGCTCTTCTTAACTATGCAATATTTGTATTCTGAGCAGTCTGACACCTTCTGTCTTAATTTTTTGTGCTGATTAATAAGAAGTTAATGGTACATTTCAATTCATTTTATATATATATATATATATATATATATATATATATATATATGTGTGTGTGTGTGTGTGTGTGTATGTGTGTGTGTCTGTGTGTGTGCGTGTGCGTGCGCGCGTGTGTGTGTGTGTGTGTGTGTGTGTGTGTGTGTGTGTGTGTGTGTGTGTGTGTGTGTGTTATATCTAATATGTACATTATATTTTTATAGCCAGAATATATTTAGCCTTAGAATCCCTCTATCCTTTCTCCAGGATAAATGATATTTTGCCATTTTATCTACACATTTAATCAAAAAATAGATGTTACTTTATTAATGGATTTTTTTTACTTGCATTATGCATGTGTGCTCCTGGATATGTATTTTAAAGCTGTATAACGCAGGTCTAACAAACAATTTCAGTAATCAAAAATATAAACACTAAATCATGATTTATTAAGAATGCAGTGCTTATCAAAACTTGCAACAAGTTTATTAATATTTTTTCATTCAGGAGTATCTGACATCTCCTAAGATGAGGGGCTGTCCCTTCACACCCATATTAATTATAGGTACTAGCTCCAAGATCACTATACTACCACTTAATAGTGAGGTAAATTCTCTGAGATACTACAGCATCAGATATATCATCCTTAAATTCACAATTAGATCCCATGTTTTCGGTTTTTAAATGTCTTAGATCATGTTATACCCTATTACCTGTTGAGATTGCGCCATGAAACCTGCAAGAACTCCATAGGGCTAAACAGTTGATATAAATGCTTGGTGGATATGGAAATACAGCAAAAGATTTTTTAATGAGCACAATTATTTTACCATACTGTGGGTTATGTTTTAACACTGGACAGTTACATCTGGAGACTGAATGCATGATTTACAGAGCTTGGTCTTAATAGTGAGTATAATGCATGATTCCCTGAAGCTAAGATAGTCATAACTCTCTGTAGACAATTACCAACAAAGGCAATGAATTAATGAGAAGGGGCCAAAAATTAAAAAAAAAATGCCTTACCAAAGTAAGGGGCCTTTGTGGCATGAAAGCAAATCTACAGTAGCTGTGGAGCTTAACTCTGCTTTTAAGAATCATAATGTAATAGAGTCAAGGCAATACAATAAAAATAAGTTCTACTGTCTTGAGATCAAGACATTTAGTTATAGTGATTCATAGAAATCATGTTGGACATCTGTACTCTGTTTTGTAATGCTCATTAGTTTCAGAGTAAAGAGCTGAGGGAAGGGTTAATCACATCTCTTGCTCGCTGCATGTGAATATCTGAAACTGTTACAGAACTGTAAATGGTACACAGTATCAGAGAATTCAGGAACATGTACCAGGTAAAAGAGAGGGTTAGATCACTCTCAGTTTAGAAATAGAGGTGGAATGCAAATGGACTGACACATAAAACCAGTAGCATAATAAGCCGGGGCTAGAAAGCACAAAACAATTAATGCAGGTAGGTTGCACACTATAAATATAAGCAAAAATGTATTCACATGCTAAACACATATCTGCTCTCTAAGCTGCCTTTTTCAATCATTGACATAAATTCTGGTGTAGACAGTTTTGATCTGTCACGTGCCATACTGGTTTCACTGACAGCTTGCTCTCAGTAACTCGTAGAGCAGCAGTGATGATTCAACAGATACTTCAGACTTAGCAAATCATTCAAGGGCACTGTTTATTAAATAAAACATTGGTGAAAAAACCTGGAGGGTATGTATACTTCTCAGTTCTTACTCAGTGGTTCTTACAATAGGTGTGCGGTGCTGACATGCTTGTTTGCTGTAAACCAGTGTCTGGGCAGAAGTGACTAGTGTGTGGTTTTACTGTTTGGAAAGGGATGAGCAGTAGAATTATCAGAAATTAAGTTACTGCACGCAAATGGCAGCAAGCCATCATTAGAAAATAAACATGACTAAATGGGACTCATTCCTCACACTAGCTCATACGAAATTACATGCACCTCAGCTTCTGCTGCCAAATCCATGAATGTGAAGCTAGTTACTAGTCAGTATTACTGGCACAGTATGAAAGGCTGTACACAGCTTTAGCATAATTTACTCTGGAGCCAGGACGATATCCTGCACCCCAGAAGCACTTTTCCCTTGCATTAGGCTGAACTTAAAATGATGCATAATTATCTTTGCCTGCAAAGTGTAGTCCCTGTTTATAAAATGTGCCAAGAGAAGAGTTCAGAGAAAAATATGAGCCGGGTTTTTTTACTTTGTATATACAAGGGTACTAAAAATAAACATTACAGTGCGCAGAGAAAACTACAAAGTTGCAAAGTAATGTAAGGAAATGTTGATACGTGCTAGCCCACATATCTGATCCCTTACACAGCCTAAGGTATGAGGCATAAATGCTAGTATGACTTTATAGCAGCCACATTGCATGTAGTGAAGCCAAAGCCTGCTGATTCTTTTAAGGCAAAGACTGAGTAGACACTGACTGACTTTTAGATGCAAAGTTTGAAGCTTGTGGGATATCACTGATAAAATTTACCAGAAGCAAAGCAATTCTGGTAGTTATGTTCAGTTCTTTAAAATCAGAGTCTGCAGAATTTTCTTTGGTGCAATAAACTGATAAGCAGACATTGGAAAGAACAAAGATGCAGATTCACTGTAATGTTTGCAAAACTAAAAAAAACAGAAAGGGATGGAAGATGCCATGCAATATTAAAAACAATTAAAGAATGAAAACTGAATATTTGGTTCAACAGAACACACCATATAGTATGCACTTTTATTCTTTCCATGAAAACACAGTTTATGTTACAAAATAGTACTGCACAATGCTGCTTACCTGGCTTTAGTACCTGAAAAACAGAAGACCAGGGATTCAGTATCATACACCAGGCATGGGGATTCCTACTGCGATACTGATAGCCAGCCTTAGGCATAGGCCAACTAGGCAGTCACCTAGGGTGCCCCTCTAGCAGAGGCGCTTTTTCAGTATTCATTTAATGTAGGTAGACCAGGATGGGGGCACCGGGTGGTGTGGTGGGGGGCGCCGTGGAGCCCTTTTGCCTAGGGCACCAGTTGCTCTAAGGCCACTGCTGGTACAAAGATATACTTCTGATCTTCAATCCTTCCTATGACAAGATGTAGCAGCACAGGTGAAGGTTGCAGAGCCAGTGATATTTGCAAAAATGTTTATTTCTGTTACGGTGAAGTACCACAACCACATGAATATAAGGCATGCCAAACTAGGATACACAGTTGTACAGAAAAAAGAAAGAGAAATAGCACTTGCAGAATATGATCTGAGGAGATTTCTCATATACTCCTATTACCTCTCCTGCTAGCTGGAAAGCAGGATTGTGTGCCTAACATGCAACCAGAGCACATGCACGTTTCCTCATGAGCTTGTGCTTCCTGGGTTCCAAGTTGCAGAAAGTGTAGTATCCAGCCTTCACCTAGGTGGTGCTTTTCAGTGTCACTCTGAGAGCACCCTCCCATAGATCGTGCAGTCAGGTGTTAGCCTCTAACCTCCATTCCTTCCTCTGAGTCCCACAGTGCCCAGGCCATTAATGTGGTCATTTGTTGTATAGCTAGGACTTCAGTTGTCTATGCTATGAAGCCAGTCTGAAAGGGATTTTCCCTAACAGCAAAAACAGTAGTTGCTGCAATAAACCCTGATGTGACAAAAGTATAGTGTGATTTTACTGCTAATTGCTGACCTTGTTTGTTATTATTGTAGTAAAAAGTGAGTAACACTTGTTTGCACAAGAAGAAGAAGTCTTCCTGTGTGTTCATTTGATAACAATACTATACTGCCATTGCATTTATTAGCCATCTGTATAAGGTGGTTTTGAGGCTTAGAAGTTTTCATCTTGACTATACCTTCAGTGACCCTGGTTAACAAACTGCCCCAGTGATGAGTGAGTCAGCTAAGGAGGGAATGTAGTGAGCAGCAAATGCTAGCTGTCCCTTCCCAGGGCTTGAGTGTAGGCGGGGCTCCACTACAACAGCTCCTTCTAGAGTAAGGGGCAGTATTTCATGCGAATAAGTACAGATGTGCAAGTATTCAGTCTGTGGATCACTGGTGCATGGAGACGTACCCACACTGGCCCAGAGTAGCAGGCCTAGCTCAACACATTCCAGTAATTGTGCAGTGTCCGAAGCTTACATAAAAATTCCCTCACACATGCTGGATGACAGCCATAAACTGTGGCTCTTGACTCCCACTCCTGAACTCCTACAATGATGAAAGTCAGGAGGAAAATATGGGCCAATAAGGGATGGTGCTCAGTTGTTGTAGGTCAGTAAGTGAGGCCAAAATAGTTAAAAAATGCCACCTGTGCATTTTTATTGCGGTTATTCAGTTGAATTGCACACATTTCTGATGGACTCCTCAGTATATTTAGTGTACAGATGACAGAACCCATTTCACTGGAGGTCAAGAGAAGAAAAAAAAAACTTCAGATACAACTAGTCAAATATGGTACAAATAGTCATTAGTGGCAAGTATCAGGACATAAATGAAGTCAAGGCAAATCATGCAAGCTAATTTGATGCCCTGATGGGTAATTGCATAGCATCAGTAAGTTCATATTCAGAAATCCATAAAAAGATTCTAGTATACAATGCAGATACACACGCACACAATAAGGAGATGCCATAAAACCATTATTGTTAAGCTATAAAAGTTAGAGTGTTTTGGTACAATATTCAGCAGAAGGAGAGCGAGAGAAAGAGACAGAGCATTGAATTGGGTGGGCTCCCTCATTACATGTATTATGCAGTGCCGAGAGTAAGTTTCTACATAGTGAAGGTGATAGTCCATATCTTAAATTAAGCTATGCTTGGAAGTGAGATAAACAGAGAGGTACTAAAGATGACTACAAATCTTGGAAAGTGGAGAGAGAATAGTGCTATAAGGGAATGATGGTAAACAGGGGTACATGGAAAGTTTTTCATAAGCAGGACAACTGATATGGAGGGAGAGAAGAAAGATATGGGCCAGAGAGGAGCATTGGCAGTAGCTGAACAGACTCCCTACATTTAAGGGGATAAGAAGGTCAAACGAAAGCCCATGGGTGACCATGAAACTTATCCCTAATGCCCTTACAACTATTTTCCCTTGTTAATATCATGTGTCTCAATTAATTCTCCATACAATTTTCTGTGAGGATATTTCAAATGTCAGATAGGTGGCAACCAAATATTCCATCACCATAAATGTTGGGTCTTCAGCTCAGGCCAACATAGCTTTCTTCTCTTTGACATTATTGCATGTAGAATTTAGCTGTCTTGTGTTGCACCATCGGTGGTCTTACCAACAACATCAAGGATATATTGCAGAACAAAATCAATCCAAACCGCAGTCAGGGAAAACACCTGAGCAATATCAGTTTGGATTCTCAAGCCACACAAGTGATTAATTATGTAGAGTTACTTGCCAAGTTTCTTTTTCTCTTTCTTTCTTTCTTTCTTTTTGACGATGGGTATAATCTTTTTTTTTTTTTTTTAAGCCCACAGGTATACAGTAGCAGAGATTGCTTCACCAATTATGAAATCTGCTGACGTGGTTATGAAGCAACTGGGTTGGTCCTCACTGAATTAATTTTCAAAGAACTGCATACATTTTGTTTTTGCTATAATTAGCAAAACTTGAGGCAGATAGGGCGGACTTACATTCTTTGGATCATAATTGTAACTAGTCTGAATGTCTGGCTGAGTAGTATCTGGGCATAGTAAAAGGAATGGCTTAGAGGATACAGAGATGGTTACCAATACAGTTTTAGAAAAGACATTATTAAAAAGTCTTTGAAAGAGTACAAACCAATGTAACCATATGACCTGCAAAAATATAGATCAAATCCACATCATATGACCTCCCAATTCATTAAAACCACCTCTTTTCTGCTAGCCTACCTAAACATAGCCATAAAGTAGCACTTTATAGTGAAGCTGTGCAAACTGCCTAAATAATAAATGGTCATCTCTACAGGTTCATAGAGTCATAGGTAAGTACTAAACTAGCTTTTGTGGACCATTTAAGCATAACCAGTTTTTCTTTTTGTGATCAAATTAACATATCTCATTTGGTTAGAGACTGGCCTTACCCATTCCATGGTCTGTACTTGTATATTACCCCTAATGAGAATAATTGAGATCATACCACAGAAAATTTGAGTGAATACATGCATATATATAAAACATTTGGAGGCTGCTCTCTCTATCCATTAGTAGTACATTGGTCAGTACTGGGGTACATTTTCTGTTTCCCCCTCCATGGAACCAAGTTGTACTTGCATAAGGACAGGGATAAATTTTGTTTTAAGTTGATGGGGAGTCTGTTCCAGAGCAGTGGTATCCTCTGTGAGATATACCTGTCCCTCCAAGCTATTTTTCTGATGTTGCAGAAGAGGTTTACATCCCTATACACAGTATTTCTGATGCCATTTGACTTGCTGATGTGCAATAAATCCATTAGTACTGGGTTGGAGGATGCCTTATATGCCAGACATGGGTCACATCTTAGCAGTCTTTAAGATACCCAGTATAGTGATAGGGCTTTGAGTTGGTCCATGTAGGACATGTTGTTTAGGCCTTGTATCCTTTTAGTAAGGTATCTCTGTGGGCGTTCCAGATGTTGCATGTGTATGGACAGATATGTGCTAAAGACAGCATTATATTCAATGACTGGCTTAAAGTGGGCTGAGTAAAGGGGGCAATGACATCCCTAGATCTAGACACAATACCTTTCTTTATAGGCTGTGCACTATAGAAGGACTTTCTTACAACAATGGACGCACGGTCAATAGATATGTCACTGTCCACACACATTCCCAAATCCCAGTCAACTGGATCAACTCTTAGGGGTTTACTGTCAATGTGGTAGTTCTCTGGGATTGATGCCTTCCCAAAGGATAAAGCTATATATTTCCTTTTTAATGGATTTAACTCCTTGAAGCATGGTTGCAGATGGAAATCTCAGAAACCATAGATGGAGCTGAATCACTATTCAAATGCAACCTTTGTCTATCACACTTCATTACTAACAACAGTCATCTTTTGTGAAATAATAGGCCTAATATAAATAAGCAGAGGTACTCTAATACCGTAAAAATAAAGTGTAATCTGCAAGTTAATGTAATTAACATTTTTTATTTAAATAATAAAGTCACTCTCTACTTATAATAGGTCAGCATAGCAAACTACTCATTGGGAGGCTACATATCCCCTCCCTCAATAAGCAAGCAAACCATTCAGGGGCACACTACTGAAAATGCAGCAAGCAGACTAAAACTAATACTATCATTATGTGTAAATTTTGTTTGTACTTTATAGGTCGCACTAAGAATCGCCTACTATAAATCCTGGCATCCTCCTGCTCACTAAACAGCCTAACATTACTATTTTTCTTCCCTACCACACCTAACCCATCTAACTGGGACAAATCTTCTCACTTAGCAATATAACACAACTTATCTCCTGCTATATCACTTAGTTGGACAAACAGGTTCTTAGATATTTTGATTATAAACACACCTGGAGATTTAAATATACAGTAAATCACTCTGAGATCATTGTCATTTCATAGTTAACTTCTCTTATGATAAAAAAAAATGTTAATTGGAGACAGCCCTTTCTCAGAAATGTTAGAAACATGGCAAGTGTTTCCCCCTTCCTGGGAAGTTCTTGGTTAAGGTGAGTTAGCAAACATTTGTGTTATATTCTTTAACTGCAAAATGATTCAATCTATCTGAATTTTGGGAAGAGAGCTGTGAAGTATCATTTTGATTTGAGGTAAACAGAG
Organism: Protopterus annectens; assembly: GCF_019279795.1. Lineage (NCBI taxonomy): Eukaryota > Metazoa > Chordata > Ceratodontiformes > Protopteridae > Protopterus > Protopterus annectens. Next base: position 820,986,246 of record NC_056731.1, on the reverse strand, counting down.
TACAGCATGATTTAATGTGTCAGAAGTTCCAGCTTAAACTGCACTGTGACGTTTATATTTCTTGATTAATAGTTGTCTAATAGTTTGCATATTCAAATTGTTTCTTTTACTTTGTTCTTCATTTATTGAGGTTTGATATACTTTAAATCTGCTATTTTCATTTAATTTTTCTTGGAGTTTTAAACAATTTAGAGTTCTTAGTTAGGACCAGTTAAATATTTGTGTTGTATACACTGATCCAAATTGTGGGAGAAACCAAGAATTAGCATTTTGATTTATGATAAACAAGACAAGAGTTAGGGTGGAATTCACAAACATTCTGCAAATGCATTAGGCCTATCAGCACTAATCACAAACATGCACTGGCAAGCTGCTAGTCATAAAGGCCATTTACGCTAATGTGCAAAGGCAAAGAATAAACCTAAGTGAATTAAATCCTAATGAGATGCAAATGAGGAAGAATGTAAAACGATGTATGGCAATGATGCTTTCTCTCACCTATTTGTGAGCCATCATGAAACTTTTCCACTTTTCCACACTGTCCACAGATAAGTTATATAAAGAGATGTCTCACTTATTATATCTTCTTTGCAGTCCTGAAAGATAATGTTAATTGCAAGCCTTGTTATTTCCCATTGTGAGCTGCTTGCCTTACCTGAGCCAACTCTGGTTGCATCCAGCAGAGCTCGCTGGCCAGGAAGATGAAGATATAAGCAGAGAATAACCCATTATAATTTTGACAATCAGGAGATACTAGATAGGTTTAGAGTGGACTGTGGTATTATCAGAGTCTTAGTGAGCATGCATGAACCCAATAGCAGAACTGGAGGAGCGTGTGGGCTTCCTATCTCTGTGGATACCAAGGTAGGTAGGTATAGCTCTCACTATACTTGTCGCACAGACCTTCCAGATACAGACTGGGGACATGGTGGGTATCTCACAGATGTCTGTCTCAAAGATACTGCAGCAGTTCTTGGATGCACCTTTGGCACATGTGGATCAGCACATCTATTTCCTGGTGTCACCTAAGGACTGAGCCAGGACTATGAGAGCCTTTTATTGGGTGCCACTCTTCCCTGCAGTACATGTTGTAATTAGTGCCCCATGAGGTCCATGCAGGCGAGTAAACTACCATTCCTTCAATTGCTAGGTAGTGTGTGTGATACAAGGAGGTGCATCACCAATATCCCTAACAAGCATCTTGCCAGTGCACACAATTCTCATATCTGGCACACTAGCTCACTCTGCCACCTCTTCCTGCATGGTAGGGTGCCAAGTGGTCATCTTGCTGGTAAGTGAAAAAAATATTTGTTCTCTTTTTTCTATTATATTTAAGTAGTTATTCATGGTAAAATGTATTGCTCGAATAAACAAAGAATGGAACTAGAACCACTAAATATATAATTTATTGAGCGCTTTCTTCCCAAGTGTATGAGACTTCATAAGAATAAAAACAAATGCAGGCAACCACTTTAAATTCCCTACCTAAACCATCTGCTTGGATGAAGACTTAATACATGCAATCAATTTATATTAAAAACAAACAAAAACATAATTGACAGTCTCTGTGTTAAAAATAATACTATATAGACATCAACTAACTACAAACTACACATATGTATATAAAAGACATAAAAATGTTTTTTACATTTCTGAATTGGCTTTCAATTTCAAAATACTGTTTATAGAATATTGGTCATTTAACCCTAGGTAAACAACAGCATTAGTTCTAAGTTGCCATTGTAGTTCTTTTAATTCCAAAAACTCATTCATAGTTGTAATATTGTTGTTAATAAGAATGGTGATTTTAAGATATACAACTTTAGTGATGAAATGATATCAGAAGCCTGTGTCAGTTTATTTCAAAAGGGATTCACCTTTGTCCCTGCTAGGAAGGCAAGAATTAATGAAGTGCTGATTAACTTAAAGCTGTTTTCAAGAAAGTTAAATGTAGCCTCCTATTTTAATGATTCCAACAGTTATTTTATTGCACATACTGGCTGTAGAAAACCTGGATTGTTTAACCCTCCATTCTTGCCAGTTGTTTCAGCCTTTGAAAAGATATGTGAGACAAATTCAGAGACTACTCAATGTTAAAAGAGGTTTGGATTACTATAATTTGACTAAGAATGAAGCCTCCTTATTAAGGCAAATCTGTAACAATGTCAACTTATGAATTATGAAACCAGACAAGGGTGGGGGATAGTTGTTACAAATAAGAATGACTACACTAATAAAATGTTTACAGTGCTATTTACAGATACTTATGAAGAATCTAGTATCAATGAAATGAATATTGCATATCACAAAAATTATTTGATACTGGAAGATTTGCTTATTAATGATCAGATTTCTCCCTCAGAATTTAATTTTTACAGGTTAAGAACCCCAAAATACCAGTTATTTTTGGAATACTGAAAATACATAAAGATCTTTCTGATCCCCCTTTTAGGCCAATTGTAGATGCTAGAACATCAAACATTTTTTTATAGCCTGGTTTATTGACCACCATACCAAAATTTTATTGCAAGGTCTTGGTCTTTTTACGCAAGATTTTTGGATGACATAATTATTTTTTGGATCGACACTAGCGATAGGTTGGAAGAGTTTTGTAGTTACGGCCTCACTACTACTGTTTTTTTTTTAGGTTTACTATGAACATTTCTGATGATAGTGTCAACTATTTAGATGTTAGTATTTCTAAGGACAGAATAAAAAGGAACTTTTGGATATAACATCTACAGAAAACCAACCTATTCCAATAACTTGTTACAGTACACAAGTTGCCACTCTCGTCACCAGAAAAAATCATTAGTTAAAGGTCAATGTGTTAGGTTAGCTAGGATGGTGTCTTATGACAATGACTTTCGGCAGCAATATAGGATTTTAAAAACTATGTTTCAAAAAAGAGAATACCCTAACTTTTTTCTGGATAATATTTTTCAAGAGGTTATTCATAAGAGATTCAACGGTTATTTTGTCACTTTATTGGGCACTATGAAGAACTGTACACCTTTAGTTTCTAGCTTTGATACAAAAACTAGGAACTAGGATTTTGGTAAGGTTCTAATTTTGACTTTTAACAGTGATTTTTATGATATTAGGGCTATTATTGAGAAAAATTGGTGTAGCTTCATGACAGACCCTGATTGTATAAGAATTGTAGGACATGCACCGCTGATTGTATATAAAAAAGATACTTGTATAAGAAACATGGTTAAGAGGGACAGTGTCACACATTCTGGAGGAAGAATGATTAAATGTGGAAGATATACTCAATGTAAATATGTCCTAGAAGGGGACTTTTAATACTTCATAATTATAGTTCTGTATTGTTGAAAAAGAAATATAGTTGTAACTACAAAGGGATAGCTTATTTAGCATTATGCCAAAATCGTTTACCATTTTATGTGGAAAAACAATAAGGAGTTTTAGAACTAGAATATACCAACATAATTACTGTATTAAGAAGGGAGACCACAATAATGCCCTTGCCAGACACCTTGAAGTTCATACACAATATTCATTTAAATTTACAATAATTGATCATGTTGACCTTGGACAGAGAGGTGGCTTTATGAATGAGTTTTTGGAATTAAAAAAAACTACAATGGCAAATCAGAACTAATGCTGTTGTTTTCCCAGGGTTAAATAACCAATTTTCTATAGACAGCATTTTGAAATTGAAAGCCAATTCAGAAATGTAAAAACATTTTCATGTCTTATATATATGTGATATGTGTAGTTTTTAGTTAGTTGATATCTATATAGTATTATTTTTAACAGACAGACTGTCAATTATGTTTTTGTTTGTTTTTAATATAAACTGATTGCAGGTATTAAGTGCTCATCCAATCAAATGGTTTAGGTAGGGAATTTAAAGTGGTTGCCTGCATTTGTTTTTATTCTGATGAAGTTTCATTCACTTGGGACGAAAGCGCTCAAAAATTATATATTTAGTGGTTCTAGTTCCAGTTCTGTTCTTTATTTGTGTTTTCTTTGGTTTAAATTGTTTGTTGGTTGTGGTTTTATTAAAATATATTGCTGAATACCAATCCACTTTTTCTTTGTTTTGTCTCTCCTACCCACTTTTCTCTCTCTCTCTATTTTTTTGTCTTTCAGATGATGCTGGTTATCCACTTGTGCCATGGCTCATGGCACCAGTGAGAAATCCAAGTGGAGTTGCAGAAGATAAATTTAATACAACCCTGTAACAGGCCTGTGTTATCATCAAAAGGGTCTTTGCCCCCCTAAAGAGTCATTTTAGGTACCTGGATGAGTCTGGGGGTGCCCTTCAGAATTAATCAGCTATTGCATGCAAGACGTTTATTGCATATTGTATTCTGCACAATATGATCATACACAGATCTGGTGGTGAAGTGATCCATGCTGTCTCTGGAGCCCTCAGTTCCATTCCTACTACAGCTAATGATAACTAGATGGCAGCAGTAGTAAGGGACCCCATGTGGCAGGCTTATGCAAGACATATGGCTGTGCATGTAAAAGGCATCATCTTTCCCTTTCTTTTAAGAAAAACACATCGATCATAATTGATGCATGCAGTGATATCTGTGGACAATGCTGTGTGATGCATGGTTTACTGTCACTGTTTATCTGACATACCTTCTTATCTTTAAATAATTAATATTTGTTTTTATTTCAGAACAGTTACTCATATTATTGTTTGTAAAAGCCATGCCTGAGTACATTAGTAAAATGTGCTGATTCAGTATTTAACATGAGTTCATACCTTGCATTTGAATGAAAATGTATTATATAGTTTTTTATATTATGAAATGTTTTCCCATTTTGAAGTATGTTGTCTGTTGAAGTACTGCACTTTAAATTATTTTGTCATACACAATAATTTGTGTCCTCAGAGACAAAAATATAATTTGTGCATTATTGAAGGTGAAGTGGGTAGCATTTGTGGTGCTGCGGTAGTGTTGTCGCCTCACAGTAAGCCGTTGTCCTGTTCGATTCTCAGCTAGAGCATCTTCTGTGTGGAGACATGCGTGAATGGGCGTACCTTCATTGAAGGTTGTGCATCAGAGCTGGCAACTCGGCACGTAAAAATCTACTGCCAATCATTAGCGGACCGGAGTTCCACTGTGGCGACCCCTAACCGGGAAAAGCCGAAAGACACAACAACATTGAAGGTGAAGTGGCAGCAGTTTTTTTTACATGATAAAATACTAATTTTAATCTGTAGTTTTCTCATTGGTGTTTTCCTAAAAACTTGTTTTTTACTACTTTTAAGCTGTAGGCAACAATCAGCTGTAACAGTGTCAGAGCATACAGCATTAATGGTGTTAATCACTGAAATCTTATGTGATGACATGCAGCTTTCTTTCCACAGTTTGACGAACTTTTAAGCAGTACCACTACAAGAATGAAATGCATGCAGTTACAAAGTGTCCTGTATCTTCTGGTCAAATTGTTAGTAGCAGAAACATCACACTTGATTCACAGTAGGTCAAGGTCAAATATTTCATACACAGGCTAGGTGACAGTGGAAGTGGCTTTGAAGAGGTTGTCATATGATTGATGGTGAGTTGGTCTGATATCATGACCTACTTGATGCAAGTGACCCTGCAGACACTGATCTGAAAGTGTTGCAGGAATGTGATCAGAACCTCAAATGAGGTTATGCTAGCAGTAGATGAATGCTGACCTGGCCTGCTTGAAATCTGCTGTGCTTGGTTCCCTGACTAATTACAGTACTTTCTTGAGAAGGACTTATAATGCATTGTGATTTCTCCTCGTGTGTCCAGAGAGTACCTCATCCTCTCCCCCTTCTAAAAATCACTCCTTCTTGAGTCTGCTAAGTCCTAACTAGTGTAAAAATGGAGGGGGCCACAGATGCTTGATGTACCCCTATACTCTGTATCACTGGGATCATGGCAGTATTCCTACTCTGTGCCATTTCCAAATAGTGCTAGAAATCCTCATGGACACACTGTGCCAATATCTTCTGTGTCACAGTCATCCCCACTGATGGAGAAGAGGTATTCCTCATCTGTCATTAAAGGGATAATTGATGGATGCCCCCCGGAACTTGTACGGGCAATTACATTCTGATCATTTCCAGCTGACTCTGTGGCAGTACTCTGAGGGCTAACAATGAAGAGGCACATTTGCTGCTGGGCAGCAAATGCTTTGTATGTATCCTTGGGTAACTAACACAAGTTCCTGTGCCTGACTCCCCTTTGTAAAGGTGTCGGTGTGACACTGTTACCTCTGAATGTTTGCCATCATTCTGAAGATGTCCATCTGGATTTGGAGATAGTGGTGTAGAGGTGCAGTGGGTTTCTCCCTGTCCAAGTATTACTATAATGTCAGCATGTGTGTGACTTTGTGATGCACTGTCACCTCCTGCAGTGTTACTAACATCTTGTGAGGTTTAACATCCTGCCATTAAACCTGGGGACTGCCTGCCACTTTCCTCAGGCTGCCTCATAAATATAACTGTGCTGTCATCATCATCACCACCAGCAGACATTCTGCTGCTGATATCCTCCAACTTCATTAATATAGTGGAACTGTTTGTTTCTACTGTTTACCCTGTAACAATTATTTAAAAACATTACCAATAAAGAAGTAGCATAATCTAATTTATGACGAGTAAGGAGGTGTAGGAGACACCTTCCATGTACGCTTCCTCCATTGTTATTCTGTGTGGATATGGAAGGTTCACCACTTAATAGTAATTGTCAAGTGTTTAATGTACTCATTCCATGTCAGCATTCATTTCTCTATGTAAGTATGTATTGCTGTTTTTAATCCAACCTTCCTGCGCACACAAGTATTGCTGCTGGAGACGCTGGTAGTAGCCATTGTCTGCACCACCTTTTATCATTCCAGTGCCAATATCTTCTGTGTCACAGTCATCCCTACTGATGGAGAAGAGGTATTCCTCATCTGTCATTAAAGAGATAATTGATGGATGCCCCCCAGAACTTGTACGGGCAATTACATTCTGCCTTGTCTTACTTTAAGCACACCCTACTATGTCATTAGCCCTCTTCTTGCAGTATGTCAATGCATGGTTTCTTCCACTGACCGCATTAATGACCATTACAACCTGATTTCAGGCTTTTGCTCTCTCAGCTTATATGGGCCCCTTTACAAAACAGCAGTTGCCATATGTGCTAAGGGTTGCCATGACAATGCGATTTTCCTCATTGCTGAAGTTGTCCTTTCTCTGCCTTGACGCCTTGTTCTGCATCATTACTGTACACAAAAACGGGTCTATATTAGAACATCAAAGTTTCAAAACTTCGAATGTTCTAATATCAAACCCTATTCAGCGAAAGGGAAAACATTGAACATACATAACAGTGATTTTTTTCCTAGGGAAAAAAATTGCTGTTCCAAAACACATACACACAACACAAGCACACCAAACAAACAGCAGTCCACATGCATACACCTAAAATCTTACACCTAGCCCTACACTAAACTATACACACACCACTAATTATCTACTTACCTTAACCCAAACCCTAACCCTAAGGTCCATCACTATCACACACTCACCTCACCCGCGCCCTAACCCTAACTCACCTACCCCACCCTAACCCTCACGTCCACACAATCGCACACTTACCTGACCCGCACCCTAACCCTAACTCACCTAACCTGCCCTACTCCTCATGTCCACACAATCACACACATACCTAATCTGCGCCCTAACCCTCATGTCTACACAATTGCGCACATACCTAATCCACACCCTAACCCTAACAAACCTAACCTGCACTCAATCGCACACTTACCTGAACCCGACCCGTAACTTTCCACCACAGCACTGAAAATACCGAAGCAACAGAAACGGACAACCAAATTCTTTCCCTAGGAAAGAATTTGGTTTTCTGTTGCTTCGATATTTTCAGCTTTCGCTGAATAGGGTTCGATATTAGAACATTCAAAGTTTTGAAACTTCGATGTTCTAATATAGACCCCATAAAAAACATACTACAATCATACACAAAAAACTATTAGATGAATCACCAGTCAGACAACGTGGCAATAAAAGAGAGCCTTCCAACCTCACATAAAAAGGTAGGTGACACAAATCTCAGAATTATATAAACATGCAGAATCTCAGCCAGGCCAAATAATGTTGTGCTATGGTAATGTCTGCAGTATCATAAATACATTCACAACAGTAAAGCAATCACTTTGTAAACAGATTCATCCTCCCCTTAGCCTCTACCAGTATCTTGTATTCATAATACTGTCACTTTTCATTCCTTAGTGACACTCAGAAATCTCAAAATAAGGGCACATTGTTCAGCCAGCAACAACTTCTTACTACTTAAGTACTTCACAATTAAAATGTCACATTTCTACCTAGTATTCACAACCACTACATAACACCAAAGAAATTGATTTTATCAGGGATCACTAATTATTTCCACTGCTACTATCGTGATTTTCCATTTACAAATGGCAGATTTACCATTTTTCTTTAAAGACATTGTTCTATATGACTTGCCGCCCTGTGCCTGCAAATGGTCTATATTGATCAGTGTACTACCCCAGTTAACAAACTAACTAAATAAATAAAAGAAAATATTTCTTAAAGTGAGCTCATTTATTTTGCATCAGTTTGAAGTTTCATATTAATTTACAAAGTTTTTATTATTTTTTTCTTACTTTAGGAAGTCTGCAGTTTCCTAAGTCATTTGCTGCCTAACATGAGTAAATGTAAGTTAATATGGCAGTGCTAAACTATTTTGTATAAATTCAGGTCCATTTATGCATTTTGTATGCAGAGTAGGTCTTTTTATATTTATCTCTATGAATCACAGTAATGCGCAAATATGTGCAGCCACTTATGCACACAAATAAATTTCAGCTACTCATGAATGTAACCTCATGTTCATCTGAACACATTGCAGAAAGCAGGAGAGTCTGCAGAAGTCCCCAGCAGTTCTTAGCATGCTACAGGAATGCCTGGATAGACTCAGATATACTCAAAGCTTAATTTGTTAAAAGAAAAAAAAAAACAAAATGAAGTCATATACATGTGTATGTTTGCACAACCATGAGGTATAATCCCTGCCTGTCTAACATCATCTGGCACACCTTATCACTTCAAAGAACTCAACATTTACTAAAAGCTGATACTCAGACATATAAGAACATTTATTTATACAAAAAGAGCCCCCCAAAAGAAGAAAAAAAATCAGTAATACTGCTGCTGCTGTACTGCATGAGGCACGTATACATGACAGTGAGGTGTAATACTCCAAAAAGGTAGCTAAGGCAATGCATAGCAGCATTAACAATTGTAAATAATATAAAGAAACTTAATGACTTCTATCCATAATATAAATGAAATGTGACTAAAAACATGTACGTGATAAAGCATTTTTGGTCAAACCAAACTTGCGAATAAAAAGAGCACCTGGTTTAATTCCCCCTGCTGGTTAACGGGTTTGGTTATAGTGACGTCATACCCCAGAGGGAGTGGTTCTAAACATGTGAACTTAACTTTGCTGGTTCTGGGACTTTGAATGATTTTAGAATCTGTAAAGTCATGAGTCTGTACTCCAAACTGGTCAGATAAGGATATCAAACAAAATTATAGTCTACCTTCTTCGTGAGTTGTACTTGAATAAGAGCCAGGTTTATGTAAGAGGCAGTGAGTGGAAAAAGATAAGCATCCATCAACAGTTGGGGGAGCTACTATCATCCCTGACAGGGATCACCTGCTGTGGCCAGTGCCACCACAGGTATGCCAACTTATAGAAATGCATGTCTGACCAGCTGGCTTAGTAGTTTGACCAAGTAGTGGCAAGAACGACAGAGTTCTATAGTAAGTATAACTTTTTTCTCATTTTTTAGGTCACATTAAACATAGATTTCGAAAATAAAACTATAAGATGGTTGCATAATTGAAGGTGTTTGCTCAAAAAATATGCATAACTGGAAATATGCACCTATAATATAATTAGAATAATACAAAAAAAAGTATAAACATTTCTGTTCCCAGAACTGCATCTGTAAACACATACATGGAATGTTCTATGTCTCCCCTGCATCTCATCTATGGCGGAGCATCTAAAGTCATTCACCTCAACAGGGTCATCTACAAGGTCGTACTCATACCTGGAGTGGAGAGCCTAAGAACCTTAGTCACTTCATTACTTCATTAATCCTGAATTATACACAACCCCCCAAAATATATATCTATATATCTGTATATCTATCTATGTATCTATATCTATATAAATAAATATATATATATCTATATATATATATATATATATATATATATATATATATATATATATATATATATATATATATACATTGATACATAATTTAATTTAGTATTGCATTAACTTAGGTAGTAGTTATAATTTAGTACTGCATTAACTTAGCTAGTAGTTGAAGTACATGCATACAGTTTTTGTAAAGATAGGATTTTATTTATGTAGGCCAGAAAAATATTTATTAGTATAGTAACTGTATAAGACAGTCATTTCGTCCACAGTATTAACTGCATGTATATGATGGCTGAACTCAGTCAGGCACCAAGTTCTAGTCAGGGTGGAGGTTGCAGTGTCAAATAAATGACCAGCATATAGTTCAGTGTGAAATGACCAGCCGTATTATTACTGCATTTTAAACCATCACACTAAATTTCTGCATTTTCTGTGTGTGTACATCTTCAGCCTGAACACAATCCATAGACTGTTACATGCATAGCATATACTTTTAAATACCATTCCATGAAACAAACAATTTACACCCAACAAAGTGTGACAGTTCATTTATCACTTGCAATAATGGGAACATTGGTACAGCATGAGAATTCAGATAGTAATAAAAATTTAAATAAATGCATAAAAAGCAAGCACAGCAGTGAATGAAATACCTTACATACTAATAGTAGTTATATCAGTAATGTTAAGGAAAGAACAAGTGTAATACAGGTAAACAACAATTAACTTAGGTCTTCTCTTTCTAGCCAGTGGTGAGATTAATTACAGTAAGTGTAAGCAGAGCAGGAAAATGGCTGGACTGGTTGAAGTGTAAATAGTATTCTGTGTTTAACTGATTTCATTAATATAAAGGATAGCAACTGAAGCACTACAGGGCATTGAGAACATTACTGCTACCAAATGCAAAAGGTTTGTCAAAAGTACTGCATTATGCTTTTATCTGATTTTATAAGATGTAAGTATTTACAAAGGGTCGTTTCAGTACAATATTGCAAACAAGTACATATCAGGCACACATATGATCATTTCTGCTATTACAGTAGACTGCAAAATGCAAATCCCACCAAAACTTGATAGCAAAACATTCATTCTTCCCAACTATGCATTAGTACTTCCTATATAGTTTAATTCCAAGTATGCATAACCACTTCTCATAACATTCTTCCCCTGTACAAATAAGCCATAAGCATATTCCAAAAAAGTGGTCCCATGCATGTCTAAGCAATTCCCTTGCATTCTGTTTACTTCAATAAAGATTTAGAAAAATGAAATGGTTTTAAAGTAAGAAATTCAATACTGTGTAACATTATGAGTGAATTTATGTGTGTATTTTCTCTTTTGTCTCCTCCATTTTTTCTTATTTTAATTATGCATCCCTTTATTCTTCTTTTTTATTTTCTGTATGTTCCATATATGTTCATTTTTTTACAGATCCAAATTCCTCAGGAGCAGCCCGGGTGTGCACCTCTCAAGTAAGGGAGCATTCACACTTTTGCCACCCAGGGCCATCCTTGCAGGGTTGGGGTGATGGCATCAGTCCAGCAGTCACACTGGCATGTGGCAGCCTGGTGGGCTTCACTGAATGGAGACTTCAGGACATAGTTGAGGATGTGCTGGAGCAAACTGTAGACAGATGGCATGATCCAATCAGTGGGCTGAAGATCTGCTGCCCCAGCTGGTGCTGACAACCTCACCACCCACAGCCAGGCCCCTACCCGCTCAATAACAGGGTCCTCCACTGCAACACCATCTGGTAGTAGAAATGTTTGATGCTCCATGGACTCTTGCTGGAACCACTTGTCATCATCCCATCTTCCTTTCTCTTTTCTCCTACACCCTCTTACCTACTCCCTGCCCACACTTATTTCTTATACAAAGAAATCTTGAAATAATAGGGGAGTCTGTCTCCCACCAAAAACATTGTGCCACTCTTCTCCCACCCCTTCCGGCACAATCATCTTGATGTATTTCTTCTTTGTCTCACTTTTTGTTGTCTCTCCCCTTTTTCAGTCTTTCTTATCTCTCCCTTTCTATTCTTTAAACAAAGCAAAGGGTATCCACATAACAATACCCCTATATAAAACATTTAACCCTTTTATTTTTTTAATATTAATATTAAAAGCTACATAGTCTGCCACTTGACTTAGGTGTTTCATGTGTGACTGTGCTAAGCCACATCCCTCCTTATTATCTGAATATAAACAAAGTCATACAATCCTATGGCTTTCATGTAGTAATTTGTATATATTTCATGCTTTACTTTAGGTACTTTTCACTTTTGCTGTATTATTTATTTAACATGTATTTACTGGGAAAGTCTGACTTGGAACAAGGCCAGTTTTCAGTGGAGGCCCGGGGAGAAATTCTCCAAATGCATGTCTTTGAAATGTTGGAGAAACGGAGTACCCGAAGGAAACCCACACGAACACAGAGAGGACATACAGACTCTGCCCAGAAGGCACTCCAGCCGAGAATGGAGCCGGAGAACCTCTTGCTGTGAGGTGCCAATGCTACTATTGCACCACTGCACTGTCATGTAAGTGGGTATAAGTAAGGGGTGGGTGTAAGTGGGTATAAGTGGGCATCATTTTCAAAACACCTTTAATTTTCCTTATTCACTGTGAATAACCTTTGCTTAGCTTATTTGCATATGCATATAACAACTTTCTTTGTGGATAAGTGCTACTTAGCAATCAAATTCCATACTGTAAATACCAGTCATAAAGTGTCAGACTTGACTGCTAAAGCTCTTCTGTGACTATTTTGCATTTTTTGGTGTACAGTTTGAATACTTATATTGTTTCATGTCTTTTGCTTTGTTGCAGTTTGTTTTACTTTAAATTTGTTGGTTTACTTTTAGTATGAGTTTTAAATCAAAGTTCTTCTTAAGACCAGTTAGCCAACATTTGTATTACATTCTTTGACTGCAGAAGAATTAACTATATCTGAATTGTGTGAGGAGATGAAAAATATCACTTCACCCATACTTAAGAGAAGTCTCTCTGACTCCGAGTGCACACTCATAAAGTTTCCAAAGGTTGTAGCCACATATAATAATGTACTAGTAATAGGCAACTACATAGTCACACTGTTAAAAGTGTCATGGTCAGCTATCTTTCTGATTCAGGATTCATGAAGTGACTGGGGTTCTTAGACCCTCCACTCCAAATATGAGCATGACCTTGTAGATGACCACATTAAGGTGAATAACCTTAGATGCCCACCATAGAGAAGATGCAGGGGAGACATGAGGATGAAAATACACTTATTTTGAGCATTTTCTTCATACCTCTGAGAATGATGTAAAAATTCTAAAGAAAATTGTTGCCTATGACAACTGGCTAACTAACTGATGTCATTCCATAGAGAACTGATGTCCATCAGCATGGGAGACAATGATTAACAGGCTAGCCTGTTTCACCATCTGTGGCCTGCATCTCTTTCCCCATGGATAAAACTTTTTCTGTCCTCATGATACCTTTTTGGGCAAGGTTCAGCTCTTAACCATTCCCACCTAGCATGTTCCAATCCAGCTTACATTAAGGTAGCACTGTTCAGTGCCAAGAGTTTGGTCAAAAAATAATGCCTAATCTCGAGGCCTTCCTGACTTGAACATACATAAATGTGTAGCAACTGAAACCTGGTTTCAGTGTAGTGACAGCACTCTCCATGCTAGTGTTCTTAGGTTCATAGGTGTTTATTAGGTTAATGACCACAAGGGCCTTTTTAAGCCTAGTCATACATCCCAAATCTCTGACAAGTTCTCGTACCCTTGATAAGTGTAAATAGGGGCTTGGGAGATGAAACATTTATGAGTAGGAGCCTGGGAGATGAACCATTTACAGACTGTCCATGTACATTAGAGACATAGTTGCCAAACCAGGGATAAATTTCCTGTACTCCATGCCATTGTTCAAGTTAAACTAGAATTGGGTTAATGAGGAACTCTGCTTCACTTGGATGGGGAGCCTGTTCCAGAGAAGGAGTAGTGTCTGGGATACATATCTGTCTCTCCAGCAGGTATTATTTATATCACAGTCAAGGTTTACATTTTTAGAATTGGTAATTCTAGTGCTTTCTGTTTTGAGGATATGCAGGAGGTCCATCAGGGTGGGGTCTGACAGTGCCTTGTATACCAGGCATAAATCTTTCTTCAACAGCCTGTAGGAAATAGAATACAGGGATAGGGTCTTGAGGCTATCTGCATAGGACATGTTACTTATGCCCTGTATTCTTTTAGTAAGGAACCTCTGTGGACTTTACAATTGTTGGGTGTGACTTAGGCATATACCAAAGGGAGCACTGTACTCAATGAAAGGCTGATGAATGTTGAATACAGTGGAGCAATCACTTCCCTGGACCTAGATGCCATGTTACACAACACAGAATGATTTTCTGATTCTAGCTTTGACTCTCCCTCATCCAGACTCCTTTTTCTTCAACCACATTTTAGATACTTGAAGCTGTTAACCTGTTCTGCTATTTCCCTTCTAATTATCAGCCTTTTCTGATTGTCTCTTTTTGCATCTGCAGCTTCACAATTCTCTATATCACTGCAGGCATTAAGCTGATTGTACTGCACCCTGATCTGAATCTGAACTGCTTATTACACATCTTTCTTTCTATTACTCTGTTGCCTCCTTTTCATTTACTGTTACCCAGTAGTATAGTTAGGGTAGGGTGAAGGTACAGCCTCCCTGGAGCAAAGTGTTTGGCCGATCCTGGTTGCTGTTCAGTGCTTACCATCACTAAGAAATCCGTGCAGGTATTGTATTTGTGGTCAAAGCAGTTTGCTGCAGCTACAGTTTCAAAGTTGTACATTTCTAACTTCTATACATTAAAATATTTCTGAAAGATGATTTATGAGCAATTCCAAGAGCAAATTATAAAATACAATATTTTTTTTCCAGAACCAGTGTGATTTCTGATAATAATACCCTGACAACTAACTGTTCAGTCTCTGACATTACATATTCAAACATGGAAAAGGGACAGCTCAGAGAAGGACTTTTCCTTGATTTAACTTTAGTGTTTGAGACAATAAACAACCCTCTTCTTTTCTCTAAAGTTAGCCTAGTTAGATTTGGTACAGTTTCACTGATCTGACTCTGAAAATATTTATGAGGTAGAACTTTCAATGAGATGCATACCGGCAGCCTATCTGATGCTAGTACCATCAAATCCTGCAGTACCTCACGACTTAGCTCTTGTCCTTACCCATTATTTAATAATGACACCTTTTTATTGTCCACCACCTCAATAATGTTTTATGCTGATGATGAACTAATCAAGTCTCACATGAACATCCACTGAAAACCAAGTAGAGGATGACTTTAATTAGAAATGCTTCTATGCAGGAATATACAAGCTTTCAATTAACACATCAATAACAGAATGAATCATCTCTGGAAGTTGTCATAAATTAAAAATCACTAATGCTCAAACAACAAAAGGCCATGATAATATTCCTATTAACCAAGTTAATATTTCCAAGTACCTTAGCTTATGGATAGATCCTTTAATCTCCCTTAAGAATCAAACAGATAGCAGAGTTAACAGTTCCAACACAGTCAACATGCTATTTCATCTCCAATTTGCTAACTATGGATTCAACAAGAGTTCTATTTATGTACTTAATCCTAAATTAGAATATGTGTTACATGTCGTTGCATTTAACTTTCTTCATAATGTATACTGTCTTGGTCACATTTAATCAAATTTACAGATTTTATCACTTTAGCACATAGATTTGAACAGCACTGTCAAACATTAGACAAAACCAGGTGGTTACCTGTTCTAGCAAGCTAATTTGTTGGGCTGAGCTGATTGTGAATACTGTTACCTATGTTACCTATGAGGCTAAAGATATAGTGAACTTACTGGCCAATACATTTAGCTTTAACTTTACCTCTCTTTCCCCTCCATCTGTTCCTCAAGATATGCTGAAACTGTCTCATCTCCAGCTATCACAAAAGGCCAAGTCCAAAACGTGCTATCAAAAGCTAAATATACTACATTGATGGGTCCTGGCAAGATTCATGGATGTATCTTAAAAAGCATGAAGCACAATTTAGCCACATCCCCTCAATGCTGTTCAGTCTCTGCCTCCATACTGGTCTTGTACCAAGTGAATGAAAAACAACTACAGTCATTTCCCTGCATAAAGGAGGACCTCCCACAGACCCAGGCAATTACAGACACATAAGTCTGACCACCCTCATATGCAAAGCCATGGAAAGCCATATCATAGAACTAATCAACCAGGACATAGGGAAGCTCTGAACACTGGACCCATCTCAGTCTGGATTCGTCAAGGGCAGGTCATACTTACTCAACCTGGTGGATTTTTTTGAAAAGATCAGTAAAGCAATGGATGAATGCAAAATGGTACACACCTCATACCCCAACTTGGACAAATCGTTTGACACAGTTCCCCACTCAGGCAGAGTAGAAAAGGTAAATAAACTAGGAATAAACTTTTGTGTCACCTGAAGCTAAATGCAAAAATGCATTATTGTATCCTTGGAAAATCATCTATCCCAGGAGCTACCACATTAACAATCCATCCCTAAGATATGACCCACTTGTTCAGGATTGGGAACTTATGAGCACAGTGACCTAGCTTTTGAAAAAACATGTGTCAATTGCTGTAAGAAAGGCCTTCTATACTGCACAGATTATAAATAAATGGATTGTGCCTAGATCTATGGATATCCTTGTTACCCTTTACTCAGCCCTCATTAGGCCAGTCATTGACTATAATGTACTCTTTGGCATGTATCTGTCCAAACAGATACAACAACTGGAACAGCCACACAGATACCAACCCAAAACTGAGAGATTTATTGCACACCAGCAAGTCAAATGGCTTAAAAAATTCTCAGTCTAGGGATCTAAACCTCTTCTGCAGCATCAGCAAAATAGTATGGAGGGACAGGTATACTTTGCAGAGGATACTGCTCTTTTGGAACAGATTCTTCATCTACATAAAGTAAGTTTATCCCTGTCCATATTTAAGCACGACTTAGATCCATGGACACGAAATAGAACATTTTCCCTAGAACTGCTCCCTAAACTACTAATGTACAGAGGCAACTCCTAAATGCTTTATCCCATTCATGAGTTCTTTCAAATTGTCTATGGTATGATTCCAGTTATTTTCATTAGGGGTAATATATAATTATCAACCATGGGACGAGTAAGCCCAATTTCTAACTAAATGGAATAGGTTAATTCGGGAACAAAAAGGGAAGTTGTTGAGGCTTAAAAATGGAAACAAATCAAGCAGAAGCTTTGCAGTGTGGAGGGTGTGAAGTTCACTCCTTGAAATATGTTATGCACCTAGTTCACTAATAAAATTCAAAGTTTAAAATATGTACTCTAAAATAATAAAATAGTAGGTAGTCCACGGTTGAGTTAAAAATGGAATATCTTTTATTGAAACACACAGATCAGAGTTCTAGTATACTTTTTATGGAGCAATAATAATTAAGTCCCAGTTTTCTAAAAGAGTTCAATTTCAGCTGCCACAGTAGTTCACGTGTTTCTAAAAGATTAGGGATGTCTCCTTCCAGTTCCCAAAGGTCCACAAAATCAATAATTTGAAATTTAAAGCCAGTGCGTCTTTTGTGAAGCTGCAGGTGCTGAGCCAGTGCATTATTCTTGCACTTAGCTCTAATTTCAGAAAGATGGCCAGAAACCCTTCTTTTAAGTCTGTTGAGCATTTTCCCCATATAAAATGCTTCACAGTCATTGCAGCTAGTGCTGTAAACAACCTGCATTGAGTTACAGTCACTTCCTGCATTGGTTTTAATCATTTTCTTTAAATATGGGCAGAAAAACATGTCTCCCTCCTGTATGTGCTGACAAAAAACACAGTTGGCTCCACACTTATTTGTGCATGTATCTAATGGTCTGGGCCTACTTTCAACCCAACTGCTGCTGTCTCTAGCTTTCCTATACATAAAAGAAGGACCTTCTCCAAGGATTTCCATTAGTTAGGAGCTTTTAGTAATTATGGCCCAGTTCTGTCTAATAATATTAATGATGCTGTAATAGTCAACAGTAAAAATCAAGATACAACTGTCTTGGTACTTACATATTATCGCAACCAGATTTTGTTACCTCCTGTAACTCCTAATCTGATCGTGAAATTACTTTCTGCTTAAGTAAAAAGGGGTGTGTGAATTCTTAACTACCGTTTTGCCACTTTGGGAATGACATGTAGGAAGAGGAACAATGGCAGATTTTGTCTTACCGGGTAGCGTTCTTTCCCACTTTCTGTCTGTATTGTGCTTTGCAGTGGAACTGTACACTGTTGCTTTAGTGAGATTACTGGGAAGCAATGACTTAGGGTTCCTACTTGAGGCTTTTTAGAAAATACCTGAAGTGTGCTTGTCTACCACTGTTATATTTGTGTGTGTGTGTGTGTGTGTGTGTGTGTGTGTGTGTGTGTGTGTGTGTGTGTGTGTGTGTGTGTGTGTGTGTGTTTAGCTTAGTAGTTTAGGAGTTTTGATTGCAGGAATTATGTGTTTAGATGCTGTCTTGTCATTTACAGGCATTGGAGTGTTCAGATCACCTTTATGCATGATACTACATTCAGTGAAAGCAAAGTGGCTTGGAAATGACCCGCTTTTCCTCTGCCAAATCAGACATAATTTATTCAAGTTTGCTCATCATATTTTGCATGAAATCGCCACCAAATTGGTAACCTGCTGTAAGTAGTAATGTGATCGTGAAATGACTTTCTGCTTCAGTAAAAAAGGGTCTATGAAGGGTTAAGTACTGTTTTGCCACTTTGTGAAAGAGATGTAGGAATCTGGCATTCTTTATTCTGCCACGACAGCGGTAAAGGATGCTACCAAGGATGAGGACATTGGCCATTATTCCAGTTAGTGTTTCAGAAGGTGACAGAAAAAGTGATTTGGACTTCAAAGAGCCCTTTTTAGTTCATATATACAGTTGATTCGCGATAGCATCAGGAACTACACGGGCTTAGAAATCTGGTTGCGATAATATGTAAGTACCACTGTTTTTTTTTTATTTGCTGTCTATAGATTTCTTTAAAGCCCTATAAATATTATATATATATATATATATATATATATATATATATATATATATAGGAGCAGTTTACATACTCGAATTGCTGAAAGTTCGAATTGCATATGGTCGAGACCATATGCTCGAGCTTTCAGTAACTCGAATGTGTAAAGTGTTAAAAAAATAACACTTTACTTACCTTAAAACATTACTTACACACAGAGGCAAGGACCCCTGTACGCTCTACGTGTAAGTAATGTTTTTATTTTTTTTGCGATGTTAACAGGAAATGGGAAATGTCCCGTTTTGCACTTCTGCATACAGCGCAAAATGGGAGATTTCCCTTTTCCCCACTGTAGCACGATCTCAGAGTTGGTATATTTAAGTAGGGGGGGTGTGGGGTGTCCTGCAAAAGCGATGTTTCATTTTAGGAGTTCGAGTTTCTGAAAATGTAACTTATGGTCTCGACCATATGAAGTTCGGGTTTTTTGGAATTCGAGCTTCTAAAGTGAATCTACATATATATATATATATATATATATATATATATATATATATATATATATATATATATATATATACTGCCCTTGGTAGGTTCATAGCTGGAAAAGGGTCTTCAAACTAGTCTGGTTACCAATTTTCAAACATATGAAGTGAAATAAAGGAACTTTTACTAAGAGATATGTGTAAGGAAATGGCAGCACTTCCTGAATGCTTTTGTCTTCATTCAATGGAAAATTGTTGTAGCTGTGGAATACAGCATAGCTGGTCTCACTGTTTCAAAACTGATAATATAAAAGGTGACATTGTCAGTGATTTATATTGTTGAGGGGAACTTGGTGAGAGTGTTTTAGCTTGCCAAAGAAAACATGACTAATCTATAGTGATTTAATGGTTCATGACCAAAATTGTTAAGGAATATTCAGGGAATGAACAATATAGCTCTCAAATGTAATAGATTTTTCATTGCATAATCATGGCTTTACATCAGTACAAGAAGGGGTACCTACTTGAAACTCAGAACAAGTTTAAATATTGTTCCATTTGAATGGACAGACAACTAAGGGAGAAAATTAAGGATTTTGATGTGAATTTTGTCTGTATATCACCTTATTGGACTAAAATGTGCCATAGAATGATCATGAAAGAGGTGTCTGCATAATAGAGCCCTTCAGAAACTAAATCTTGCTTTCAGTATGGTTTATAGGATTGGGGTAAAACAGTAAACTGGATGCTTTCTGCACTTAATTTAAGTCATGTTTTCATTTAACTGCATCTATTTTAACTTTATTTGCTTTGATATTGCTACACACAAGTCTGCTAGCTTGCACTGCATTTAAAGTTTATTACCGGTGCCAGAAAGTCTGCTCTTCAGTTTTTCTCTTAGATCTTGCTAGATCTCTTCTGTCTGGCACTTTAAATAGCTTATTTACCTAGCACTTCATCAGGATTTGTGTAGCAATTATTGTAGCACACAAAAGTGCTATCAGCACTGGACGTCCTATAAGGAAACATCTCCAGTACTTTGTAATGATGACCAACCCTTCTGGCATGTCTGAAGGTCAGTTCCTTGTGCTTTCTCTTATTAGCCTGGTGAACTTGGGCATTCTGAGGCAGTGTAGCAACTGCCTCATGTACACAGACAACCCTCTCCTCTTACTTTCCAACACTCAGACTTGTGAAAGATGTGCTTATATATCCAAATTGGAAGCCATACATTCTCCAGTCAAGACCGGAATAGCTGGTCAAGAGCAGAAGGTCAACACCTGCACCACACCACATGGAACACATATCCCTCCAGAATACCCACCATCACAGCCCTCACATAAAAACACAAACCACACACCCATCTTCAAGGAGGCTCTCAATAAATATCTACCCAAAAAGCAAAGACCTCCAAGACAGAAACTTACTTGGCCACCACAACACAGCACAAACCAGAAGACACACAGTTCACCTGCACAGTGTGCTCCTCAACCTAAGCCCTAAGGCAAAACAGCTTGCCCAATACAATAATCATAGGTGACTCAATAGTGAGACACACTGATATCCCACTCACTAGATTGAATAAGGAGAAGGTATCAGTCAGTTGTCTATCAGGTGCCAGAATCCAACACATAACACACGAACTCAGGTCACTCCACAACAAGTACAAGTATGACACTGTCATTGTCCATGTGGGTGTGAATGACCTGAGATGCTCCTCCCTGGACTACATGAAAAGATTCATGCTGGAGCTCTTGGATTATATGCCCCAGGCAAGTATGACCCTAGCCCTGAGCAGCATCCTACCGTTGCCCAGAATGATACCGCAGTACAAACAAGAAATGATTGACTTCAATAATTGGCTAAGTTTCTGGTGTCATTCTAAGGGGATCCAATATTTGTCTGCTTGTGATGACATGATTGACAGACCTCAATGCTTTGCCAGAGATGGCTTGCATCTGTAAGCCTTGGGTATCCGGGTACTGGCTAAGGCTCTTGCCACCCCTATAGTGCCTTTTTTAGGCAGTGTTCCAAAGACCAAATTGCCACCGTAACAACTATAAATAAATGCAATCTGAGGATCATACAGCTCAATGCTAGAAGTCTAAATCACAAGATGTACTCGCTCGAAGCACTCCTCAAAATAGAGAACACTCACATTTGTGCTGTAACGGAGGCCTGGTTTAAAGCAACAGAAAGCATCCCTGCACTACCAGGCTATAACTCATTCCACACCTTTCAGCCCCAGAACATGGACTGAAGCTCCAAAGGCAGTGGTGTCTCCATATTCATAAAGGATATGCACATCTCAAGACTAGTAGCCCAGCATAATGCATTTGAGATACTCCAGGTACAACTAACACTGGGTAAGATGCCGATTCAGGTTGTAGCCTGATATAGGTCCCCAACCATGTCCCAAGACTCTTACTCCTCATTACTAAGCATCCTGGAAACTATTAAGATCCAACCCAACACTCCCATACTAGGTGACTTCAACTACCCCTCCATCAACTGGAAAAACTACTCATGCACCAATGCACTGGCCCAATGCTTCCTGGAATTCATCAATTCCAATGCCCTGGATCAGCTCATTCTTACCCCCAACTAGAGGAAGCAACATCCTTGACCTGGTTATTACTAACATGGGCAACCATTGCTCTACACCAATAGTCAATTCCTCTATGGTTAGATTTGACCACAAACTAATCACCATGGAAATCCACATCTCACCCACACCCCCCTCAAAGGTATCCACCATGAAAAACTTCTCCAAAGCTGACTTTGGACTCCTAAAAACAGGGGTGGTTAACTTCATGGCACCCATGCCAATGGAAAATAGATGCATGACTGCCAAATCATACACCAATGCACTGTACGAATACTTACATAAATTCATAGAACTACCCATACCCAACAGAACCAAGACGCTCTCTTCCAAAAAAAGGAAGCCAATCTGGTGGTCCTCTGCCATTAATAAACTCTATAACAGAGGGAAGAAACTGTTGCAGAAAAAGGTGAAGTCCCAAGACTGGAAAAATTCCCTTATTAGCCTCAAGAGAAAGTTGAGATCCCTTATCAAAACCTCCAAATCCAGCTATGAAGGCAGAATTGTGGCACACATTAAAAACAACCACAAAGTCTTCTATAGTTATATCAAGAATCTGCATGGCATTACCCAGATTTGCTCTGAGTTATTGCACAATGGCACCACCTATATTGAGCCAACAGATATTGCCAACATACTGGCTGACAGATTTAGTGTCAACTTTATCCCCTAAAGGACCAATCTCAATACCAGAAGAATGCCAGACACCCAGCATTACTGCAGCACAGGTTAAAGCTGCATTGTCCAAGACCAAGAATACAGCTTCCATGGGACCCAACAATATCCCTGGTTGTGTTCTATATGAATTACAAAGTGAACTGGCACCACATCTGTGTGCCCTATTCACTCACAGCCTCACCTCTGGCTTTGCCCCTACCAAATGGTGCACTGCTACAGTCATCCCTCTCCGTTAAGGATGAGCGACTACAGGCCCTGGATATTATCACCCCATTAGCCTGATGAGTCTGATATGTAAGGCTATGGAGTGCATCATCATGGACCTAATTAACAAGGATACAGGGAATCTCCAAACTCTAGATCCCATGCAATTTGGTTTTGTGAAAGATAGATCATGCCTGCTCAACCTGGTTGACTTCTTTAAGTCAGTCACCAGAGCTGTGGAGGAAGGTAAGGCAGTTCATACAGCCTACCTTGATCTGTCCAAGGCCTTTTCTACCATTCCTCACTCAGGAATTATTGATAAACTCACCAAACTAAGCATTAACCCCTATATCATTAGATGGATTGCAAACTGGCTCACAGATGTAACCCACAGTGTGAAAGAAGCGGACTCCAAGCCAGACTGCTGACCAGTCACGAGTGGAGTCCCACAGGGATCGGTCCTGGGTCCTCTCTTGATTGGCATCTACTTCTCAGAAGTCCAGGCCAAGATGGAGGGACTCTGGCTGACCAAGCGCACAGATGACTGCAAGCTGGGAGCCATTATTAACTCCCCAAGTGATGCAGACATCCTACAGAAAGGCCTCACTGAGACCAATGACTGGTGTTGAAACCATGGCCTTAAGCTTAATGCCAAAACATGCGTCATCATCCCCTTTGGGAAAAACTCAGTTCCCACTAATTACCACATTGATAGAGCCCACTGAACACAGAAGGCATTATAACAGATCTGGGGACACAGGTTGACAGCAGCCTCTCCTTCAACCACCACATTGCTACTGCGGTCAGAAAGGCCTTCTATGTGACACATCTCATTACCAAGGGTTTTGCATCAAGGAAGAAAGAGGTCATCATTTCTTTATACTCTTCCCTCATTAGACCAATCATAGAGTATAATGCCCCATTTGGCATGTACCTCACTAGACACTTGCAACAGCTGGCGAGGCCACAAAAGTACCTCACAAAAAGGATCCTAGGCCTTAAACACATGTCCTACATGGACAGACTCAAAAAACTTCATCTATTCTCTGTCTCATATTATCTCCTAAGAGGCGATCTCTGCTTGACTTACAAACCCATATCTGACCCAGCTCTATTAGAAATGCTACATCTAAAGTAATCCCAATCCCTCTGCACCACATGCTCAAGAGACCTCAACCTCATTATCACAATCAACAGAACATGCTGGAGGGACAGGTTCATAACCCAGACACTGCCCATGCTCTAGAACAGACTTCCCATACATGTCAAGCAGAGCACCTCACTGGCCCTCTTCAAGAGAAAGCTTGACTAGTGGATGGGAAATAGAAAGTTTACCCTGGGAATCACTCCAGTGGCTGTACTTGATAGAGGCACTGGGAACTAATGTTGGGTGGTACAATGCCAGGAGACTTCTATGAGCTAGGCTTGTAAAGGCTCTGGGGCCATTAGCCTAGTACGCACCTATGAACCTATGAACCTATGTGGAATAAATACAGAAAGTAGATACATATAAGGGAATAGTAAGTCTAAACTACTGCAAATGTAAGGTGTCAATACAGGGAAAATAAACTTAGAAATGACAAGAAATCTTAAAACTGAGCTATGGGACTCATGATCTCTGTTACAGTAAAATGGTAGGATAAGAGAAAAGATGGTGAGGAAGGAGATTTAGATCAGGATATAGTGAGACCTATGTGAGCTTAAATGGATAAAATAAGATTTAGCATGAAGGTCTTATCTACTGCCTGATTCTGTGTTCCCTTGACATTCCTGAAAGAAATATAATTTGGACTAAAGCAGCATGTAAAACATCAGTATAAAGACAATAAAAAGTGAATTCAGAAGTTAGAGAGTACCTGGCAGTACAGGAACAGTAGACTAAACAGAATGCATTCAAATGCCCACTGAAGCACTTGCCTTTCATTTTATTCAATGTTGTGCATACAAAGCAGCTGTACAAAACCATAATTATCTCTATAGAAGCAGGATGTAAAAATCATATAACCTGAGGCATAACTGATGTATTCCAGATTCTCACTGCATTGATAATGCAGCTGGTGGTAGCCCTGGAATGCTGCTTGTCATGGAGTAGACATGGGCTCCATGTGATTTACTTATTTTGTCACATATTTAGTGTTGTTGAGTTGGACCACTGAGATTCAGGGATAGTACCTCTCTTGTGCTTATTTTTGTTAACAAATAAAAGTGGATGGTATAGTGTTGATACCAAGCTATTTAATAAATACAAATTCTGTATATTACTAGTACATTATGGTAGTTCGGTAAAAAGGACACAGTTTGAGCATTTATTCTTTACTTCATTTAATCTATTTGTAGTGCATGGAGATGGTGGTTATGCTCTGATATCTGGAATAAACAAACCAGTTAAGTGCTTCTATTGTTTGAGGCACAATGTCACTTCACTTGTTGAATGGGTATCTCACTAGGCAGTTAAACCTGCCAGTATTGACCAGTAAGCCACAGCAGCAGAATAAAAAAAAAACAGATTTGTTTCTGCTTGGTGTCTGCTGCCTGTGCAGGTAATGAGTCCCTGACTTTTTCTAATATAACAAAATGTCTTACAATGCCTTTATGACAGTAGTCGTTAAGTGCTTTATGGCTTTGAAAGCCAGCAAAACACTCAGTCATTTTTTTCCCTATAACCAGTAGTACATGGAGCAGATAAAGCTCCATGCACTACAAATAATTACGATCAGGTCTCCAATCATAACCCTTTTTTATGTGTTCTCGACATGAATGACAAAATTCACCTCTTGAGGAGAATTTCCTGGCATCCATGTCTCAAACACATAATAAGCTGATTATAATCGGTGACCGATTCATAGTCCTGTGTATTGCGTTTGCTGAAAAAGCAGAAGAGTAGCTTTGGAAATTAATTTTGACCTACTATATTTTCAGGACACATTATGCAAATGATGTATATCTACAAAGCACTCTTGTAATTGTTGCACATTGCTCAGATATGTACTTTCTTCTCTCTGTCGCTCTCACACACACACACACACACACACACACACACACACACACACACACACACACACACACACACACACACACACACAGTACATTGACTCAGTAACAGATATTCTTCCATATGTTTATAGTTGCTTCTTACCACCCTACCTAGGTATAGGATGACCCTCCTTTTTTTAACAGACACATAATTAGAAAACATTCTCCAAAGTCATCAGTGATGATTCTGAAGCCCCAAAATAGTACTGACTTGTTGCTTACAAAGTTTTTACAGTTCTCTGTTTTCAAAATGCATGCTACTGAACTAGATACTTTGATAATAATTACAGTTTATATTGGCAGTTCATAGCAAGGGTATAGTATCGTGTGTCTTTAAAATGTATATGACAGTTAAAATTCTTTGTTGTCTGTCTGAAATTACAACGTATTTTTATCACGTTTCCCAATATGTAAATAATGTAAATAGTTTTTGTCTTATTTTATTATAAATAATAAAATCGTTAAAACATGTTATGCCAGTGTGATACACTGTTCATAACTGTATTTGCAATTAGTATCCATTTCAAACCAGTTCTAACCCTATTTCTTGTCTCTGCAGTATTCAAAAGTTTCTAAGTTACTGAGCCACATACATGTTGTGTGTTACTACTGCTGCTGGTTTGTAGTTTGCATTACTTTCTGCAGTGCTTGAAACAGGTGAGCTGTTGGTCTTTTATTCCCTGTGACAGCAATTGCTAATGAAATTATAACAGATCTAAATGATTAGTTCTGCACCAGCACTGACTGCACACAGTTACTGCCAAATTCAGGAAATTTCCATAAAAGACATGTCACAGGGCATAGAGCTTTAAAATATTGATAACCTAAAAGTTACCAGAATGAAGCATCATGACGAAAGCTAGGAGCAGTGATTAAGGAGAACTAAAGTTGCATGTAATAGTGCTGCAAACAGCTTAATCATGAAAAACACCCCTGAAGTAGAAGTAAATTAAACTGCAGGTACACGTGGCAAGCATTTTGCTATGAGGTCCTCAAAGATGTATACAATTAACTATATACATGTGCGTGCACACACACACATGCACACACGCGCACACACACACACACACACACACACACACACACACACACACACACACACACACACACATAAACTTTTCCTTTTTATTTGCGTGTTCTTGTCTTTAACAGTGGTTAGTCACATGCTGTCCAGTTGTGGACATGTTTGCAGTAATTTTTAGTTCAGACCTGCAATTCTGTCTCAGTCACTGATCTAACTTTAATTAATGATAAACACTTCCCTTTGCTTTCTGTATTCCTTCCTTTCTTTACACAATTTCTGAAATCTTTAAGAATTACATAGTTTCATTCTAGTTTTAGCAGTCAGTGGAAAAGCATATAAGAACTAAATATGCAGAGTAAGCCAAGAAGCAATAGCGTAGCGGTAGGGATGTTGGTTGAAGAGGAGGCAGTCATGGTTTGAGCCCCCACAACATCAATTTTTATTTTTAGTGAAATAAGCATAAAACAAGTCCCTGACATATATGTACATATATAAAATTATATTTTATGTAAAATGTAATGAAATGGGCCAAATATTTTGAAGAAATGTAAGATAAAAAAAAAAAAATGTCAGATGTGCCTATAGCTGAGCTACAGTCTAACAAGTTGAGGATATCTGCCTGTAGGTGAGTAGTGTTTTAACAGGTGTAAAATGAGTGCCCGTAGGTGAGCAGTGGTTTAACAGGTGTAAAATGAGTGCCCGTAGGTGAGCAGTGGTTTAACAGGTGTAAAATGAGTGCCCGGGGTTGAGCAGCATCTTAACACGCTGAAACTGTATGCCCATAGCTGAGCTGAGCGTAATATGTGTGCTGACAGCCAAATGGCGCATAAGCCAGCATGACCCGTTTGCGCGGAGCTGCACACCACGCCATCAAGCTAACCGACGGGCAACATTGAGCAAGCTGTATCAAAACTGCCTTTACACAGACACACCTCAAAGCCTGTGTAGACAGTCATAAAATATAAAAGCAATGGCCAGGTTCGAACCCAGGATACCATGCACCGTAGTCAAAGTACTGAACCACTAAGCCATGACAGTTATAATTCAAAATGCAGTAATAGCATATATATAGGAATGAATAGAAAGAGGAGCATGACAAAGCAGGTTTTGTGAAGCTGATACAATTCCAAAATGGCCAATCACAGATAAGTGCGGGAAAAACGGCATATATAAACCCCATAGGCAGGAATACACAGCATAACCGATTGTGGAACCGACTTGCAGCCAGGATGGCAGGTGTAGGAGAGGGTAGTTGCTTCCGAGCACAGAGGTGGGGCGTTGAGGAGTCCAAATATATGGTTTGGCTCCTCGTCCATGATCATGAGGCCCAACTCATGCAGGGCCAGGTCCTGTAGGGAGCATATAGGGCTGAGGCATGGGACCAGTTGGCACATGATCTCACCAGTGCCACAGGAATACCAAGGACTAGTGAACAGGTCCATCACCACCATGCGGACCTGAAGAGACGGAAGCAGGACCAACTGAACCGTTGGATCCAGGAGGCCCGGCAAATGCCCAACGCCCCACTACTGAGTAAGTTACATGTAATTATTTATGAAAGAAATGAACCTAGCTGATATTATGGAGATGTGTATTCCAATATTACTTCATTTATATTACAGCTGTAGGTGTCCGTTCCATGAACCGTCGAACCTATGCCGATAGGCTGGTGCGGTTGCGCCACCAGGCAGGTCAGTAATTCTCTCCCTGTAACTGTAAAAAAATATATAAGTATGACAGTTTGCAAAAGAGTGCAGTGTAGTCACTTATAAATAAAATGTGCAAGTAACAGTGTAAGAGAGTTTGCAAGTATTGCTTGATTACAAACGTGTGATGCAGCCTGTAATCCAAACATAAAAATGAAACAAGTCTGAAATAAAGATGTCCCACCTGTAATATAATAGTACATAACCTGCAGCAGGCTGAAAAGTACAGCTGCAGAAGCTGAGTAAAACACGTGTGAAATATATCCCTGTTGAAATTCTGAAACATGACATAAGTGAGACTGTTGGAAAGGATTATCATAACTAAAAGTAAAACATGTCAATAAAGCCTAGAATTAAGTACCATCCTGAATTGTAAAAATAAAACAAGTGAGAGAGTGTGAGAAAGAGGTATGAATCCACCAATAAAGTAGTAATAACTCCTGAATAAAGTATACTGCAGTCAGTACAGAATGAAATGAATGTGACAGACAGAACCAAACAGCAACATGTGTTGAAAAAAGTACTGAAGCTGGAATGTGTGTCCCAAAATCTGGATATGTTGCTCTCAGTTTGCAATATGCAGATAGTATGGTTGTATGAAATACCAAACATCCACAGTTGTCTATAGCCATATAAAGCAAATGTAGCAGGATGATGTAGCTGAACAGAGCCAGATATGAATGTGTATGAATAAATATGAAATGTATATTGATGTAGCAGTAACATTCCTATCACCAACCTGAATTAGTTATCACATAGGAAACTGTAGTCAGACCTGTAGTGTGTATATATCTGCAGCTAGTAGAAATGTACAGCATATATATAGGTATTTGAAGTTGTTAATGAAATATTTCTTCACCCTACCCTATAACCACAAATAATCCATTCCACGTGAAATGGGTATGTGCAATTACAATTAACACCCCTGGACATTTGTCCTGTTGGTTCATACATATTTGCATGTACGTTGATGCATGTGCCCTGTTCATACATCCAAACCTGATGGCCTGTTGCCATCAATCAACCCTGCATGTTGTTGGATTGTGTATTGCTGTTAAAATTATGCATGTGTTATGCTTGCTGTTCAATGGCTTGAATTTATGGGTGTTTGGTTAATGGGAATACTAAAGCATGCTGTTACAACTAATTGTGAATGGTATTGTACGTTACTAACCCAAACTGTCATAACATAATGCAAAACATAGGACGACAGGGAAGGTGGGTTCCAGCAGACCCACCTCTCCCACCTCAGCTGGCGAGTGCACCTGGCAGTAGTGCCCAGGCCGGACCCTCCTCCGGTGGCCCTGTGCCACCTGCGGATGGAAGCGCTGCAGGGGATGGGGCTTGTCCCCCCTCTGCAAGTGTGGCCAGAGGAGAACATCCACTCACCCTCTGTAGTGTCCGGACTGTGGTGCGTAGGGAGATCCGGCACGCTGTGCTTGGGCCCCTACACCAGCTTGAGGCATGGGTGGCACAACTCATGGGCATGCCTGCTGCCTGGCCTACACAGCCCCCAGCACAGCCCCATCCTGGGCAGTGAAGGCACAGTGGCAACTGCCCATGGGTGGGGATCTCAGTTCCACTGTTGCCATCTGTGGGCTCATGGGCTCGAGATATCCAAACATCCATCCCCGTCAATTGTGTAACCCCCCCACATGTGTCATACACCACCCCTGTATGCGTCTTGTTTGTCTTGTCTGCTAAACCTCCCTTATCTACCTCCCCAGCTATACCGACTTCCTGTACCTGACATACCATTCTCACCTGAAAAAAAAAAAAAAAGGGCACTCTGTACCCACAAAAAAATTACGCCCCATACATAGCTGCTCATTTTGCACACATGTCTGCTGGACATGTAAACTGGCAATTACAATTGGCTGTACAACAAATATTATTGTTGTCCTCACACCTCTCTCAGGGGTGGAAGGTTTCAAATTTCACACCAAATTACAAACATATGCACAGCTGTTGCTGACGAAGAAATGGGCAGCTATGGGCCTTTCCTACATCCCTCCTGCAAAACCCGAGCTTGTTTTCCTACTGTCCTACCCTCTTTGTGCCCCCTTTTTCACCACTTTCCTATCTCCCCATTTTCTTTTCTTTAAAAGAAAATAGCGCGGGTGTGCGCGAGAGTAAGCACTTTTAAGCAGTAGTAAGCAGGTGTGCGCGAAGCTAAGCGGCAGTGCGCATGCGTGAGCTCCACGCAAACGAGCGCTAACCCGCTTACAACTGCTTAAAAGTGCCTTAGTCACTCTGAATGACAAGGCCTGTAGTTTTCTCAGCAGCAAAATAAAATACCTCCCTCAGTCTCGAGCCCAGGACCTTGGAAACACTAGTCTGCATGACTTACCACTAAGCCATGACTGCTATACAAGAACATTGTGCTGAAAGAAATATATCATAAAATAGTAGGAAGTAATGTAAAGGGAATATAGCAAGTCTAGTACACAAAGCATGTCATGTATATTTACTGTCAAATCTAGTGGATTTGTAAAATAGTACTGTGTGCTGAGAAACAGTCATGCTAGTTGGTAGCTACTAGGTAATAATGTCACAGTAGCATCTGGCAAGCGACACACATACTCAGAGCAGGATAAACACTGCCATAGTTGAATAGTTAAGAGATCAGACATAGAAACTGTGACTGAGTTACAGGGATGTCCCTGATGTGAAAACAAATGTCAACTGTGCCCCACTGACACCCTGTCAAATGTACCAACAGTAGGCAGAAAGGTGTAACTACACATGCAATGGTAACTATGACTGACTGAAGGTATGCACCACCTGCACGGCACAAATGGTGTACTAATACATATGCTTGAAATAATCCACAGTTACAGCTGCAGAGTATCAGAATATGTCATTGGAGTAACCCACTGCTATGTACCATTCCATGAGGCTGATAAAAGATGCACCGGAGAGTATCTGAGGCCTGCTCAGCAGCATGATCAAATACCCCTGTAAGTGTCAAGGCCCACACCATGGCCAGACCACACTGCATGCAGTAACACCCTACCACAACAAACACATAGGGAATTGCTGCCCAAACAGATTTAGCTAGCATTACAAGCTATGAATGTAAATGGAACATATAAAGCCATTGCAACACATTACAGGAAAGACACCTAGCAGGCATACAACAAGTGAATGTAAAGGCCAAATATTGAAGCCATAGCAACAGATTGCAAGAGCCACTGCTATATACCAGTTACACCACAATCCCCACAGGAAAGCGCACACACCCATATACACAGTATTACTAGTCGTAGGTGTCAGTTTACATACACACGGAGAACAGGACACTGGAGGAAGGAATACTCAGCTTACAGAACAACATGCATTGCAGTGTCTACAACACAGCCTGAAATATGAGAGACATACCAACCCTTACACTCACAGAACAGTGTCCACAGCAAACCAGCATGGTCCCCACCCTGATAATCTGAAAGGGCTACGCCTACCTAACAGACCTTTTTATAGCACAGTCCTGTAATTACAGTGAGAACTGCAATCACTACACAACAGGCTGCATGCAATTAATAATGCTGGCTAACAATTGGTGCTGAGGCCATCACATGGACATGTGCAGATACCTACAAAAGCATCCTGTACTCCCAGTCCACACATGCAATACTGTCATTGCACCCGATGGAGGTAGAGAGAGAGAGGGAGAGAGAGAGAGAAAAAAAAAAGAAAGAAAGAAAGAAAGAGAAAGAAAATAAAAAAAACCTAAAACAACAAAGCAAAGAGGCTGACAGCAGGCCAAGCAACTGCAAGCCTACACAAACAGCTGCAACAAACACAGGTAATGTAAAGTACTACTATAATACTCTACATACTGTGAACCCTCCAGATGTGTTATTGGTCTGTATCTATGTATATGAAGATGTGCATAGGGCCGGGGACATACTGAAACTGTCACTGAAGGCTCCACATACATATGTATGTGACGGTAGCTATGTGCACATAGCAATGTAGGTTGTAGTGCAATGTACAAGTAGGTTGTGCAGTAATGGATGTTCAGCAGTACGTTACTGTGTGTATACATATGTGGAACTAAAAAGGAGTATATATATATATATATATATATATATATATATATATATATATATATATATATCTGTATACGTATGTATATCGAGATATGTATGTATATATATATATATATATATATATATATATATATATATATATAATATGCATATGTGTATACATAGATAGAGAGGGATGTAGAAATACATAGACATATATAGTTTCAAAGTGTCATAGTTTAGTACTAGGCTATCTGCAGACAGTGTATAGAATAGATTTAGAAACTTGCGCCTCTGTATAGTAGAGACACAGTGAAGACACCCCTACATAATAGCATTAGTTTACTGTGCCTCTGTCTAGTAGTGACACAGAGAAGACCCCTGCTGTAAACCTATGATCTCCCATCCACTTGTCAAGAATGCACATGAAGAGTGTCAGTGAGGGTCTCTGCCTAACATGAACTGGGATCCTGTTCCACAGTATGGGAAGCCTCTTAGTGATGGCTCTGTCCCTACAGTATGTCCCATTCATATGTGTGCTGAGGTTTAAAGCCATAGCTGTCGTGCTTCTGATGGATTTGGATTGTATGAGGTGGAACATGTCCATCAATACCAGATTGGACATGGCCTACTACATCAGGCACAGATCACCCCTACGTAGACAGTATGCTATGGAATAGAGCATGAGTTACATTAGTCTGGCAGCATATGACAGTTGTTGCAGACCCTTCATCCTCCTGGTCATGTACTTATGGGGTCCCCCTAGCTGTTGCAAGTGCCAGGTGAGGTACATACCAAATGGGGCATAGTACACAGTCATGGGCCTGATAAGGGAGGAGTATAGGGGTACAATGACCCCTTTTGATGTGGATGTGAATCCCTTCATGATAAGGTGGGCAAGGTAGGAAGTCCATCCAACCACTTTGGCAACGTGGGTGTCAAATGAGAGGTCAGCATTGAACAGTGTCACCAGGTCTCCGATTACTTTGTCTGTACTCAGTGGGTTATTGTCTATGTGATAATATGTAGGTACCTTGTCCGTCCAAAAGGGTATGAGTATACATTACGTGGCATGCAGTGTAAGGCCATAACTCCGGCACCAGTTGTTGGTGTCCGTGAGGCCTGTCAGTAGGATGTATGTGTCAGCAGGTGTATTGCCTATGGCGCCTAGTATGCAGTCATCTTTGAACATTGTCAGCCACTACCCTCCCATGTCTGCTTCCACATCTGAGAATGATATGCTGAACATGAGCAGTCCCGGGACAGAGCCCTGTGGGACACCACATGTGACTGGCTCTGAGTCTGAAATGGCACCAGTGAGTTTGACTGTAGGGTTTCAATCCGTTAGCTGGTTTGCAACCCATCATGTGACATATGGATTTACATTTCAGCTGTTGATCATGTCTATGATGCCAGAGTGCGGTATTGTGTCGAAAGTCATAGGCAAGTCCAGGTAGGCTATATGGACTGCTGTGCCCTCATCAATGGCTCTAGTGACTGATTTGAAAAGGTCATCCAGGTTCATAAGGCAGGATCTGCCCTCTACAAAGCCAAACCGGGTGGGATCAAGTGTCTAAGTCCCCAATGTCTCTGTGTATGGGTACCATAATGATCCTTTCCATAGTGTTGCAGACGAGGCTGGTTAAGCTTATGGGGCGGTAGTTACCAGGGTCTGTAGCGGTGCCTCCTGTGTGGAGTGGGACTACTGTTGCTGTATGCCAGTGTCCAGATACATATGCTGTAGTAAGGCTACGGCTGAATAGCATGTAATGCGCATGTGTAGCTCCTCTTGCAGTTCACGTAGCATGCAACCTGCAATACCGTTGGGTACCATTGATGCTGTGTTTACAGCTCTGCTGAGGGTGGTTCCCAGCTGGACATCTGAGATGACAGGTAGGTTACAGTCAGCTGGGATAAGTAATTCCACATGTGTGGGTGAGGGAGGGGAGAAACCTGCACTGAACCTGTCTGCCAGAATGTTGGCATTATCTGTGTGTTCAGTGTAGCGTTTGTCACTGTGAACTAACTGTGAACACAACTGAGGGTTCCCACCCAGGTGTGTAACATAGCGGAGGAAGGCCTTGTGGTTATCTGTAGTGACCATAGCGATGTCCCTCTCATTGTTGGCCTTGCATGTTTGTACGACAAAACGTATCTTTCTACTACTGCTGATCAGAGATGCTGTAGCTCTATGGAAGTATGCTCTGCTGTGCAGTAGCTACCTTCTGTTGTTATACAATTTGTTCAATGGTGGGGTCCACCAGACAGGACGCCTGCCCTTGGTGGAGCGGGTCATGGTTTCATTTGTGATTGCATGATCCATGCATTCTTGGAGATGTCTGTAGAAAGCATATGTGAAGGTGTCTGCATTGTGGGAAGTGGTTTACACTGGCCCAGTGGGCATTAAGGATACCAACTCAGTTATAAGAAGTGTAAAGTCGGCATGTGATAGGTTTCCCACTGTAGTCTTTTGTGTTGTGGGGGAGGTGGGATATGTATATCCAGGGGGATTAGTCTGTGGTCAGATGTGACTAGTGAGGGGTATACTTCCAGTGTGTAGCACATTGTCCCCATGTTTGTGATGATCAGGTCTA
The DNA here is from genome assembly GCF_019279795.1 of Protopterus annectens. Classification (NCBI taxonomy): domain Eukaryota; kingdom Metazoa; phylum Chordata; order Ceratodontiformes; family Protopteridae; genus Protopterus; species Protopterus annectens. The sequence goes on along the minus strand of NC_056731.1, from coordinate 820,950,605 downwards.
GTATATTATCTCCTGTTGTGGGAGAGGTGACTAGCTGTTCCATTGCATTTGACATAGTGAATTCTGGGAACCTTTGGGCTAGGGTGTTTGGGGTAGAATAATGTACCCAGTGTATGTTAGGGTAGTCGCACTATCCCAATATGATGGTGTGTGGTGGGACATTCATATCCTCCAATGTCTACAGGAAGGCTGACTGTGGTCCCTGAGATTGGGAGGGTGGTCTGTAACATGCTACCAGTTGTATAGCAGGTTTGCCTACAGTTATCTGCACCTGGATGGTCTGTGATGCTTCATGTGTTGCCACTAACCTGGAGGTGTGTGTGTCCTCCATGAATATGGACACACCCACTCCCTTTTTGTTTTGTCCCGAGTCCTGGGGCCAAAACGCATGATACGGGGTATAGCCTGGTACTGCTGGTGTGCTCTCAGGAACCTTGAACCAGGTTCTCACTTACTGCACAGACATCGAGATTAGTAGAATATTTACGTACAGATATATGTAATACACACATACATATATAGATATCTGTAGAGACTTATACATATACAGATAGATCTGACTGACAACAGATATGTCTGTATATGACTATCTCTCTCTCTGTCCCACCCCCTCACACTCTCACTCACCCTGTGTCTCTCTCTCACTCTTTCCCCCTCTCTCCCCACATCTATATGTATATATCTACATCTATATATACATATTTTATATACATATATACAAACAGATATATATCCATATACAGATATAAATATATCTATATATATATATATATATATATATATATATATATATATATATATATATATATATACATATATAGACTGTGTGAGGCACATGTGTGCAGATGTCTTGCAACAGGTGCCTGGTGTCACAGGCATGGAGTGAACACCAGTGTGGATACTGGAGTACCATATCCCATTCAAAAACACTGACACCAGTAACCACCACATATGTACATGCCTGCCCACCACTGCATGTGTCAGGGGGGAACAGGGGCAACAAGTGTACAATAGGCTCCACATCGATATACACAGTGGCACACTAGTCCTGTAATACCTGTACATGGAATGTGTCAGCGGACATGGTGTGTCAGCTATGGATATGTAGGTCACTGTACCCCTCCACACCCCACAATGTCCTACACGGTATGTACCTCCCATGACAGCTACAGATATGGAGAAGGACACAGACATATGCAAGTAACTGTGTCAATGCACTCAAACACCACAGAGTGCACACAGACTACCTACATAGAGGTTACCACTGCTGGATATACATAGTTCGGTCACACCCATGACAGTTGTCTAACAACCATGGTAACACCTCCAACATCCACAACACAAATTACCTATGTCTGTCATCCTTGTCACTGCAGTATAGAGCACATGGTGGAGGTACAGGACCCTACCCACAGATATGACATACCCTGTAGTAGACCACACAGAATTAAGAAGCAAGGCTCCCCATGAGTAGATGTCAGACATACCCCTGTTGAATGTTATGCAGATAGGTAATATGCCATATGAGTCACCCTGTTTAACTGTTTGTAAGGAGCAGGTACGATCATAACACATGTGTCACAAGGGGCAGGGTAGCATAACAGTATGCTGCTGTAGGCCCAGGGCCAAAAGCACACTACCTACCTAGGACACAATGCACACCCATGAACACATTGCAAACGGAATATGTGAGGTGGAATGAGTGTGCTAGTGACTGGGTGCATGTTGTGTACTGGTGTGATTGCTCACCATGACTGTCTGTCTGTCATGGTAGTGTGTGTCCTTGGTGTGAGGCCAGAGACAGGTATGTGAGGTATTGCGATCAACACATACTACATTGCCATATGTTGTGCTGTGTTACCCTGTATGTCACTGTGGTGTAGGTAGGGTTATGGCAAGTAAGAGTAGTGTGCAATACCAGTGAAATATGTAATGTGCATTGTGTGCAGTGCATGGGCTGATAATGTTCCCCATACAGTACCTTGATACAAACCCCCAGTGTGAGGTTGTGTATTGTACCTGAAACAGTGTGTTGACTGCTGCAGTATACTAGTCTGTCGTATGGAGTGTGCCAGGTACTGTTGCACAGTTGTCGGATGATCACTGATATCTGGTCATGTGCATGTGTATCCCCCAATAGACAGACAGATGCTATATATGGTGCTTAAGTTATATCACTGCAGTCGAGTATTATGTGTATTATGTGTGCCATAGTTTGCTGACAGATATTGCTGACATATTTTCCTTCTCCTTTTCAGGGCCATGGTCCACCAGTGGAACCCTGTCTACTCCGCTGCATTGGAGGAGGAGATACACCAGAGCCTGGTGCGGGATTTGACTGTACTCTTTTCCTGCACCAGCCAGAACCAGCAGGAGAGAGCTGCACTGTGGCAAGACCTGGTCCATCGGGTAAATGACATAGGCACACATAACCGGACATATGAGCAGGTACGCCATCACTGCAGCGATTTAATTAGAAATGTCCATCAGCGTGCGTCGGATATCCACAGGCAGCAGCTTGCACAGGTGGTGGGGTGGCTAGACATCCCCCCCTCACCAGACTGGAGGGACTACTCCTGAGTGTTGTGGCTCCAGCACAGCAACAACAACAACAGCATACATGTGTAATGATGGAGGCTGGAGCCACACAGCAGCGTGCAGGTAACATGCCATGTGTATAGTTGACTATTCTGTACACTGTTAGGTTATGCATATGTGAGGTGTGTCCTCATTTTGTAGCTGTAATCTTGGTAATTATTGTGCATTAGTGATATCCTCAATATCTGCAGTACACCTGTGGAAGCTAACTGTTGCACTACTGAGCTGTATCATGCCCACAGTATCAATGGCACAGTTGTGCCCACTGACGATAAATGTCTCTTTTCTGCAGGTCCCTCTGGTGTAACAGCAAGGCAGCCTATCCATGCTGGTGAGTGTGTAATACCATTACCTTCAATACTCTGTGTACTAATAGTAATAATAGACTGAAGCAGTAGTGCTATGTGTTTGATTGCAGGTGTGTTTGTGTCTGTGGGTTGATATCTCATATACTGAGGTGTGTGCATGTGTGCATGTGTGCATGTGCGCATGTGTGCATGTGTGCATGTGTGCATGTGCCCATGTGTGCATGTGTGCATGTGCCCATGTGTGCATGTGCGCATGTGTGCATGTGCCCATGTGCCCATGTGCGCATGTGTGCATGTGTGCATGTGCCCATGTGCACATGTGTGCATGTGTGCATGTGTGCATGTGTGCATGAGCCCATGTGCGCATGTGTGCATGTGTGCATGTGCATGTGCGCATGTGTGCATGTGTGCATATGCCCATGTGTGCATGTGTGCATCAGTGGTGGCATTGTGTACACATTGTAAACTGTGTTTCCTGTCTTACTCCCACAGGTTCTGGTGCTGCTCTGGTGTCGTGCAGCAGGGAACCTGAATCAGCTGCTGTGAATAGTGATAATGATGATACCTGTGTAATGGCACAGGTAGGTGTGCCAGGGTCCGTCATTGGTTAGACAATTGACACTACACAGCTGTCGACCCCATCAATGCGCACAGTCATCCTGCCAATACATCCTTTGTCACCAATGTCGCTAGGTGATGGACAGGATACAGTGGGCATTGACCAGGGTAATGTGGTACCGGTGGCACATGCATCCCCACACTGCAGCCATGACCAGGGTCCTGACACAGTACCACACAGGCAGACGTCCGTGGGTTCTCGTGGGAGCATCCGTGGGTGTACGGCCCCTGTCAGACGTGCCGACAGAGGTCTTTCAACCCCAGCTATGTTTCGGGCTGTAATGCAGGCACAGTCACGTATGGAATGGTACACCAGACAGGGTCTAAGGGAGCTGAGAGCATGTCGCACAGCCATGAGTGACAGTATGTGTGATGTTGCGGCTGCCATCTGCAACTTCACCGAGGTCATTGGCAGATGTTGGGGGGACACATTAGATCTGTTCCACAACTATATGTCCATGAGCCAGGGCAATGGTGGATGGTTGAGGCATCGACGTGGCCGTATGCCAGCAATAGCAGCAGCTGGCAGCCATCACGGACGACAACAGGGCCGCAGCCACTCACATAGTGCCAGCAGCAGCCCCAGCAATGCTGGGTCTGTGCTGTCATCGGACCGCCCCAAGAGACCACGTGCACGTGGTGCTAGACGGTCCCAACAGGGACCTGTCTCCAGTCAACAAACACCTGCTTCTGATGACAGTACCCAGTCTGGCTTAGTACCTGATATGGTCCGTAGCACCCCTGCCAGGCACAGGTACCATGTCCGTGGCCACAAACAGTGATCTGTATGACCTGGCAGGTACAGTCTGTGGCTGTCCACAAACACCTGTATATGGCAGCCATGAGGTGGGACTGTGTGCATTCATACACACATGCAAAGTGATAACACCTAGGGCTACCGCATACACGCACACACTGCATCAACATTGCCCCATCTTGTACTGCTGTCCCTCACCAACACACACACACACAGATATGTCAATTGGTTGTATCAGTGGCAGACTCAGGCATACCAGGTACACACCCTATGCATATGATGAAACTGTGCCACCTCCTGCAATCTGTAAAATCGGTGCAGGAACAGGTTAACATGGTGCTGATGCACAGGGTGAGTACATAGACGTATTGTAATAGTATGATGTTGACAACAGTACAGTGTAATGATAGCATTGTGGGTATATACCTGCATGCCTGATGCAGCTACAGTATGAATGTCATTGTATTGTTTTGTACACCCATAGTAATTACCACAGTGTTCTGTCTGCACATCTTTGCATACTGGTGGTGAGGCTGTGAAGGGATGGCCACCTACATAGGTAGCACAGGGGATACAACAATGTACATATTGATACTCAATGATGGCCATGTCAACTGCGAGTTGCATGCTGTCCACACACGACTCTGCAATGCAGATGTCTCAGGATTGATATCTGTGCAGTACTACACAACAGGCTCAAGGCTCACAAGAGCACACTGGCACTACAAGGTCACACCTCATACCATACATGACAGCACCAAAACACAGAACAAAGTATGACAGGAGGGAGAGTGTCCATACATGTCAAGGATACTGTGGTGCCAGGACAGGTAGCATACATCATACTAAGTCTGGAACTGCTGAGTGAGGGCTCAGTGTCTGTTATTTGACATGTGTATTATTACAGGTATGAGCACTTGGGTATCAGGCCAGTTATTCAACATTACAAAGGTACGTGGTCTATACACTTGTGTGCGGTGCAGCTGGACCCAGCCCATCTGACCTGTGAATGTCTGGGTACTGGCTTATAGTGCCTGCATATATGCACTGTTACCTACTGGAAGTCGTACACCTTGTTTGTTGTAGCATAGTCTACATACAGGCCTGCTGACTGTAGCTTTGTTTGTATGCATGTTTGCCTGTTATGTTCCTGAAACACTGATTCCACCTGCAGTGCAGATATACAGTGCCTCTGTGGATCCCTAGTGACATCTGTGTTGCTTACTGTACTGATGTCCATGTGTCACTTGACAGAACGTCACTGTTTGTCCTGTTTGCATGTAGCTTGCCTGTAACACATTGCATATGACTTACCTCACATTTGCTCAAGACAGCATTCATATATGCCAGCACTAACAAATCAGAAGCACTACACCCTCACATAGTCACCTTGAGTACCTTGTCCCCCAATGGCCCTATGTGTCGTTACTTAGTATGGGAGTCACAATGCTATGGTAGCATGTGCAAAGGTCACCTGTCGATCTACTCTCAGGTCCAGTTGGTGAATCTGTGAGTCATGTGGCAATGTTACAGCTGTCTCATGTACACAGACAACCCTCTCCCCTTCCCATACACGTGCAACACATGTGAGAGATGCAACCACATAGCCAAAATGGGGGCTAAGCTCTGTTTACACAGCACTGGCATTCCCTGTCAGGTGGAGTGGGATACTACAGTGAATACAGTCCCAGTCTCCCATAGACCTGCCATGACCACAATCCAAACACAGAAACACACAGGTACATTATTGGGCTCTCAGAATAGCATCCTGCCTGAGCAGCTGACACCTGCAAAGCAGACACACAAGCAAACGTTAAGCCAGAGCAGAGCACATGCAACACATAGCTCACAAAGCCTGTGTGCCAAACAGTCACAGGACATATGGCTAGACAACACACCTGCTACAGTTGTATGAGGTACCTCTATCGTCACATACACTGAGGTCCTGCTCCCAGGCTGAACAAGGTGACAATCACGCTGAGCTGCCCGTCGGGCACTATGATCCACCACATAACACAAGCATACTGGTCACTCCAAGGCATGTAGAAGTATGACTCAGTCATTGTCTGTGCCAGTGTGTATGACCTCTGACGCACCTCACTGGACTACATGTTAGGGGACATAGAGGGGCTCTCTGAGCTTGTGGCACAGGCTGGTATGACCCTGGCCTTGAGTAGCATCTCACCCTCACCATGAATGCTGCCACAATATGTAGACAGGATCATCAGTTTCTGCAATTAACATATCTTTCAGTGACATTCAAAGGGGATCCAATGCCTGTCAGTGTGGGATTACATGCTGGACATGCCACATTGCTTTGCTTGGGACAGCTTGCACCTGTCACCCATGGGCCATTGTATATTGGCAGAGGCTGTTGCTACACACATAGTATGCAACTGAAATGCTTCGCAAGGACAGCTTGCACGGTCAAACCAAGTAGAGCAACCACAAACGACCAGCAAAAACGATGGTAAACCCAGATAGTAACAAATCCTTTATTAATCAAGATAACATATTGAAAATATGTCAGTAAACCAGACCGGTGTCGGCCTCACAGCCTTTATCAATGGTATACAGAAATAAATTTGAAAGAAGAAATGGTACTGGTTATATTTATAGTCCTCCCTGTTAGACCAGAAATCATTGGTATAGCCCAACCTAGTGTTTAGGATGTATAAATGCCCAAGAAAATTTTTTATATAAATAATCAAGAACAGTTCATATATAAATATGACACCAACAGTTAAGTATTAAATGATTCCATAATACTATAAGCAAATATGAAAAAGTTTAGATAAATTATGTAAATTACATCTTGTAATATAAATATAACCTAATTATGCAAATACAAAAAATCAATCCAAGCCTAACTAGAGGTTATAAAAGTATATTCAAATATTGCAGTAATCATAAGAAGGTATTATAATAACATCTCAGTGCTAAAGTGTAAGTTGGTCATCCTAGTCACTAGGACTACATAATTAATTAACAAGACAACATAAGTACCACCATTCAGAAAAAGCCAAATAAAACAATATATAACATATATTAATGTAAATAGATGGACAAAGCCTCAGTTATAAATAGTCATTCAGACCAGGCGGAAAAAGTGCCCCAAGCTTTGTAATCCAATATTGTTCTTTTCTATTCAAAATAGAGTGCCAACCCTGTTGAAAGCTACGATCCCCTACAATTTTGTCAATAACCATGAACTTAAATTGTACATTGGAATGTTTGATGGTGTGTCTATACAAGGCATTAGTTTCCTTCTTATTTCAGATGTCACTCTTATGTTCGGTCATACGTATTCGGAGGGATCTAGATGTTTGGCCCACATAAAATGATTGACACTGACATGTGGCCAAATATATGACCCATGTGGTGCTACAATTGGCAAAGACCCTGGTCTGATACACCCGTTCAGTATTAGCACTAGAAAATTCCTTCAATGTGTAGACCTGGGAACATGAACAACAATGGCCACAAGGAAAGGTACCTATGAGTCTATCCCCTGTTAAGGTAGTCTGTTGATAGATAGCTCCTCCTCCTTCCTTATGTTTATAGTGGGAAAACAACCCCCCTAGAGTTTTACCCCTTCTGAAAGACATATGACATGTTGTGCCTAATAGTGTTCTTAGTTCATCATGTGCCATCAATATATTCCAATTTGAATTCGAAATGTCCCTGACCAGCTGATGGTTCCTGCCATATGTAGTGACAAACCTTATTGTTGAATCCTGATCCTTATTATTCAACTTTTTATATTGCAATAATGTTTGTCTATCCAAAGAGTTACTCCATTCACTGGCCGAAGAGATATCCCTCATTTTGTATCCCCTATGTTTAAATCTGCAACATAAGTCATTCCTGGCTATTTCGAAATCACCCCCTGATGAACATATGCGTTTCATATGCATGAATTGAGATTTTGATATATTGCGGATGGTGTGGTAAGGGTGCATGCTGGATGCATGTAACAAGGTGTTATATTGAGGGTATTTACGAAAATCTTTGGTACTTAAAGTATGATCCTCATTACGGTATACAGTAACATCCAAGAAGTTAATGCTGTTATAATCATATGTTACCGTAAATTTGATACCCCATACATTATCATTCAAATACTGAATGAATTCCTGTAAATATGTAATGTCTGCCTCCCACACCATCCAACAATCATCTAAATATCGTCTCCAGATATCCATTTCATCAATATAAATATTGTGTGATAAGTCATAGATTAAGCACTCCTCAAAATAGGCCATAAAGAGGTCAGCATATATAGGAGCAAATGAGGCTCCCATTGCCATACCTTGAAGCTGCAGAAAACACTCGCCATGGAAATAGAAGACATTTTTAGTTAGTACATGTTCCGCCATGCAGATAAGCAGTGTGTTGAAACCCGGTGGGTACATTTCACATTTTTCCAACCAATATTGTAGTGATTGCAGACCAGCCCAATGTGGAATGCTTGTGTATAAAGATTTCACATCAAGTGTGCACATAAGCCAATCCTGTTCAAGTTGGGTGTCTGCTATAATCTGAAGAAAATGTGTCGTGTCTTTCAATCTGGCCCTAACCAATGACAATAGTGGCTTAAGATAAATTGTAAGAAAAGCTGAAACTGGTTCTGTTAATGATCCGATACCTGACACTATGGGCCTGCCCGGGGGTTTTGTTATAGACTTATGTATTTTGGGCAAAAGATATAAGATCTGTTTTTGTGGATCCTTGACAGTAAGATGTTTGACAGTATTAGTTGTTATGATACCTTGATCCTCTGCTGTCTGTAAGAACGAATCAATTTCCTTCTTGTATACCAATGTAGGATCTATAAACATTTGCATGTAACACCTACGGTCTGCCAATTGTCTTTTGCCCTCATAAAGGTAATCCCCTGTATTCATAACCACAACAGCACCACCCTTATTTGCAGGCAAAATGGCTATATCATGGTTTTGCTTAAGTTCTTCTATAGCAGTTTTTTCCATTACAGAAATATTTTGGCCTAAAATATTTGATTCATGATGATGAAAATGTAAATCTTTAATGACTGACTGTTGAAATACGGAGACGTATTTGTTCATGGGTGGTTGGAAATCAGATTTCAAAAAACTAAACTCAGAAGATCTTTGAGAGGTGTTACCTGAAAAGAACAATTTAAGATTAAGATTGCGACAAAACGACAATACATCATTTACTATACTATATTCATCACTAAAGAAACCCAGAATAAAACCAAGGTTCATCAGGGGGTGATTTCGAAATAGCTAGGAATGACTTATGTTGCAGATTTAAACATAGGGGATACAAAATGAGGGATATCTCTTCGGCCAGTGAATGGAGTAACTCTTTGGATAGACAAACATTATTGCAATATAAAAAGTTGAATAATAAGGATCAGGATTCAACAATAAGGTTTGTCACTACATATGGCAGGAACCATCAGCTGGTCAGGGACATTTTGAATTCAAATTGGAATATATTGATGGCACATGATGAACTAAGAACACTATTAGGCACAACATGTCATATGTCTTTCAGAAGGGGTAAAACTTTAGGGGGGTTGTTTTCCCACTATAAACGTAAGGAAGGAGGAGGAGCTATCTATCAACAGACTACCTTAACAGGGGATAGACTGATAGGTACCTTTCCTTGTGGCCATTGTTGTTCATGTTCCCCGGTCTACACATTGAAGGAATTTTCTAGTGCTAATACTGAACGGGTGTATCAGACCAGGGTCTTTGCCAATTGTAGCACCACATGGGTCATATATTTGGCCACATGTCAGTGTCAATAATTTTATGTGGGCCAAACATCTAGATCCCTCCGAATACGTATGACCGAACATAAGAGTGACATCCGAAATAAGAAGGAAACTAATGCCTTGTATAGACACACCATCAAACATTCCAATGCACAATTTAAGTTCATGGTTATTGACAAAATTGTAGGGGATTGTAGCCATCAACAGGGATGGCACTCTATTTTGAAAAGAAAAAGAACAATATTGGATTACAAAGCTTGGGGCACTTTTTCCGCCTGGTCTGAATGACCATTTATAACTGAGGCTTTGTCCATCTATTTACATTAATATATGTTATATATTGTTTTATTTGGCTTTTTCTGAATGATGGTACTTATGTTGTCTTGTTAATTAATTATGTAGTCCTAGTGACTAGGACGACCAACTTACACTTTAGCACTGAGATGTTATTATAATACCTTCTTATGATTACTGCAATATTTGAATATACTTTTATAACCTCTAGTTAGGATTGGATTGATTTTTTGTATTTAAATAATTAGGTTATATTTATATTACAAGATGTAATTTACATAATTTATCTAAACTTTTTCATATTTGTTTATAGTATTATGGAATCATTTAATACTTAACTGTTGGTGTCATATTTATATATGAACTGTTCTTGATTATTTATATAAAAAATTTTCTTGGGCATTTATACATCCCAAACACTAGGTTGGGCTATACCAATGATTTCTGGTCTAACAGGGAGGACTATAAATATAACCAGTACCAGTTCTTCTTTTTTAACAAATTTATTTCTGTATACCATTGATAAAGGCTTTGAGGCCAAAACGGTCTGGTTTACTGACATATTTTCAATATGTTATCTTGATTAATAAAGGATTTGTTACTATCTGGGTTTACCATCGTTTTTGCTGGTCATTTGTGGTTGCTACACACATAGTGCCTTTGTATGCAAGGCTGACATTACATAGCCATCTACACAGGTATCACATGGGATGGGACACTAATAGCAATGCTACTCAACAGCAGCAGTGTAAACCTCAAGATGCATGCAGTGGAAACTGTCCTTAGCATGGGGTACAGCAATATCTGTGCAGTAACAGACTCCTGGTACAAGGCTCCCAGGTGCACACTATCAGTGCCAGGTCATTCCTGATACCATGCATGTCACCCCCTACACATGCATCAAACCAGAACAGGGGGGATGTATCCAAAGGCACCTCAGATACACACACCCCCAGGTTGGTGGCACTGCACAAAGCATCAGAGCCTCTCCATGTGCAACACACAGTGGGTTAGACTGCCTTCAGGTTCATAGCCTGGCGCACACCACACTCCCATACCCAGGAAACCCACTTGGCCTTCCTGACAACACTGGGAATATGACGGTCTCTACACACACCATTATATGGTTGTACTGCGACTACCCTAACATGCAGTGTGAGCATTATTCTAGCTGCAAGACCCTATCTGAAGGGTTCCTATCATTCATTCCCTGCATTGCTATGGAACAACCTGTTATCACTCCCACATGTGGTGACAACACGCTGCACCTGTTCATCACCAACATGTGGACTATATGCTCCAGACCAATCATGTATCCCTCGCTGGTGGGATGACACCATCTACAACCCACACTGTATAGTCACATACCACATGCAGCCCCTGCACAGAACACCACAGTCATACAGTTGTCTGATGCATATTCCATGTATTCACATGAGGCAGGCTTCGGACATGGGAACTCTTGCAGTTCACGGGTACATATGTGTAGGTGGCACACACATACATCATGTGTGCATTGACATTACTAATATAATGTATGTCGTGCAATATTGGAAACAACACCCCACACACATGGACAAACTGTGTGACAAAAATACACTTGGCATTTGTAGGATTCAAACCCCTACCTAACTATGTTATGACACTTGTGAGAAACGCATTAGCAGAGTGTGCTATTTGCATTTCGGAGGGGATTGTTTTCCACTGCTGTACTTATAGGGTGCTGACATCATCGGTGTTTAGACAGTGGAATATCCAGCATGTGTTGTGTAGTACTAGTTGCCAAAAGGGACATTTCTCATACACATGGAATTGCACTCACTACTCCCCCACACACATACTGGGCACTTGCAGGATTCAAACCCCTACCTAATTATGTTATGACACTTGCGAGAGATGCATTAGCAGAGCGCGCTACTTGCATTACTGAGGGGATTGCTTTCTCCTGCTGTACTTATAGGGTGCTGACATCATCAGTGTTTAGACAGTGGAATATGCAGCATGTGTTGTGTAGTACTAGTTGCCAAAAGGGACATTTCTCATACACATTCACACACACACTGGGCACTTGCAGGATTGAAGCCCCTACCTAACTAGGTATGTTATGACACTTGTAAGAGGCGCATTAGCAGAGCACGCTACTTGCATTACTGGGGGGATTTCTTTCTCCTGCTGTACTTATAGCGTGCTGACATCATCAGTGTTTAGACAGTGGAATATGCAGCATGTGTTGTGTAGTACTAGTTGCCAAAAGGGACATTTCTTATACACATGGAATTGCACACACTACTCCCCCTCACACACACTGGGCACTTGCAGGATTCAAACCCCTACCTAACTATGTTATGACACTTGTGAGAAACGCATTAGCAGAGCGCGCTACTTGTATTACTGGGGGATTGTTTTCTCCTGCTGTACTTATAGGGTGCTGACATCATCAGTGTTTAGACAGTGGAATATGCAGCATGTGTTGTGTAGTACTAGTTGCCAAAAGGGACATTTCTCATACACATGGAATTGCACACTACTCCCCCACACACATTCACTGGGCACTTGCAGGATTCAAACCCCTACTTAACTATGTTATGACACTTGTTAGAGACGCAGTAGCGGAGCACGCTATTCATATTACTGGGTATAACTGCTGCTCCTGCATATGTATAGTGTGCTGACATCATTATGGATGAAGAGGTATGTACATCTGTGACTATCCATCAGTACAGGGGAGAGCATATCTATGCATTAACTTTGCACAGGCACAGTGGCCTACTGTACTGTGGAGGCAAATGCCAAATACACTGTGGATAGCCTTCTGTATTCCCTAGGGACAACAGCCAGATATTGCACTCTACGGCCATATGTTTACCTGCCAGATGCAAGTATCTGTTGCTCATATACTGTTTGTGGGTCTTTATTGCCATAGCCTTCCCTATCTCTATAAACAACGTGTGTACTGTGGGAGATGTTTGCATGTGAGTGGGATCCAGTACTTTACTTAAGTCTCTGTTGTAACTTCACTGTGTGCACTGGGCAGATGTCTGTATTGTGGGAGGTTCCTGTGTTAACACATTGAAATGCCAGATATGTTTGTGTAACTGCTGAACTGTGACATGGCCTAAGTGTGTGAGCATGCCCAGTTCGCGGTTTGTATGGCTTCTTGACTGCCACATCTAATTTATCTAAGTGTGCGAGCATGCCCAGTGTGACCTTTCCTTATGTTGGGATTTGTGGACCACCACATTTGTGTTTGTGTGTGGACGCCATCTATATATCACATGTACAGTTGAGTGTTGTACATGAGGTTGTGTTCTTACTGCCCAACTGCTTTGTGTCTGAACCTAACAGGCATTTTGCTGTGCCTGCAGGGTCGCCATGGGATAGTTTGCATACAGTTGTCATCATCCTTTCCTGCTGACCAAACAGTTGTATTGTCGTATAGTGTACTGGTGCAGTACTTTCACTGTGGTGGACAGTATAATCAGTTTCAGTCCTATCACTGCTTGTAGTATTTATAGTGAGCACACCAGATTGGTTGAGGGCCAGTTGTGCAGATATGACCATGTTGCATTTTGTTCAGATATGGACAGCATAGTACATGATTGTCTGACATTGTTAATGTATTCCACAACTTGTGTGGACAGTGACAAACAATGTCCATGTGCCCTAGTCCATTTGTAATGCTAGTCAGACAGTGTTTGTCCTTCAACACACATTTACTGGTGTTTGCCATGACATATGTCACGGTTAGTGTGCAGTGCCTCTATCTACCGGTGACATACAGGTGATATCCTGGGTACACCTACCATCTCCCAACCAGTCATCATGATTCCTCTGGATGACAGTCACTGAGGGACTCCCTGGATATCCTGTAGTGTGAGTTTAGTCGTGAGTGGAGTGAGCTTCTGGGTTATGGACCAATCTGTACAGCATGTCCTGTTTATCTCTGTGCTGGGGTTCAGGCCTGTCAGCTGCATAGGTCACCAGCATTCAGTGTTTACATGGTGTCACATGTCCATTGATACCAGGTTGGTCATGGCTCTATACATCAGGCACAGTTCACCTCCAGCCAGGCAGTATGGCACTGTGTGGAGCTGCAGTTTCTTTACTCAGGTGACACATGGCATCTGTTACAGCTCTGCGATCCTCCTGGTAGGGTATTTGTGTGGTCTTTCCAGTTGCTGCAGGTGTCTGCTACGGTACATCCCTGAAGGGCCATTGTACACAATTGCGAGGCTGCTGATTGATGACTGGAGAGGCACATTGCCCTACCCTAACCAAGCTGTGCTTACCTTCATGATTAGGTGGGTATATGGTATGTTTCTGTAACCACTACAGACACATGGTTGTCACATGCAGGATATCTATCACCTTGTGTCCCCAGGTCTGTTATTTCTCCTGATGTACTTACTGAGTTAACACCTATGTGGTAATTTCTTGCCATGTACTGTGTTTCCACAGGGGTTGACTATACACTATTCTGCATTTAGCTTGTTGACATGGCTGTGGCACCACTTGTGTGTTTCTATGTGTGCCTTTTGTAGGTTGCTTGTGTCAGCTGGAGGGTCCGACATGGTGGCCAGTTTGTAGTCCTCTGCAAACCTGTTCAGACAGAGTCTGTCCATGTTGGCCTGTACCTATGTGACATATATAGCATACAAGAGAGGTCCCAGGACCATGCCTTGTGGGATGCCAGTTGTACCTGGTTTGCAGTCTGCCATGGCTACAGCATGTCTGCCAGGTCAGTCCTGTCCTTGAGCTGGTTTGCAACCCATCTACTTGCATAGGGGTTTATAGTTAGGCTGGTGAGCTTATCTGACTGCCAACTAGGGTATTGTATGGACGGGTTTAGCAAGGTCCAGATAGGCTGTGTGATCAACATTCCCCACATCAATGGGCTTGGTGCATGTTTCACATGTGTCAGACATGTTAAGGGGCAGGATCTGCCCTATGACAGCCACACTGGGTAGGGTCCAATGTCTGTAGGTACCCAATCTCGTTATTCCTGGGATCCATGATCATCCTCTCCATTACTTTGCCAACCTAGATAGTCGGGGTTGAGGGGTGATAGTTTGCAGTATCCATTCAGGCACCCCCTTTGTGGTGTGGGACCACTGTTGCTGTACACTGCTCTTTGGGTACATATCCTGTGGTAGGACTGATAGTGCACAGTAATGATATTTGCTGTTCCATTCTTCTTACAGTACTTGTTGGACACAACCCAGGACACCATCTGGTACCATTGATGCTGTGTGCTGTGCTTTGTGGATGCTGGCTGTTACCTCAGCATCTGCAATGTCAGGGGGCCAGCACTCTCCTGGGATAGATATTTGGCAGTTAGGTGCTGGTGGGGAGATTGGAAGGTATCTGTTCGGTACACTGTTGGCAATGTGTGTGGGTTTGGTGTATTGTTTGTGATATTAGAGTACTGCAGAGCATATCTGTGGATTATCACCATGGTTCCTACCATCAGGTAGGACAGCTGTGTGATAATCCTTTGTGTCCTGCACAATTTGTATCATCATAGGTTCATAGGTTCATACTAGGCTATCTGCCCTGGCCTTGTTTGAGCACGGACAGACTGTGTGGGGGTCTCAACACCCCTGGCAATGTGCATATTATGCCCACGTAGGGTTTACTTTCCTAGATGTGACACAGGGATGGCCCCCAGTGTACACCTACTATCTCCCATGCACTTCACTGGATTTCTCTTGTTGAGTTTGTGTGTGGAGTTCAGCCTATCATGGACTGGGATTCTGTTCCAGAGTGTCCTGAGCCTCTGGGTTATGGATCTGTCCCTCCAGCACATCCTATTAATCTATGTGTAGAGGTTCAGATATCTCACTGTGGTGTGTCTGCTGGATTTGGGGTTTCTGCAGTGAAGCATGTCCATTCATTCTGGATTGGACATGGCCTTGTACATCAGGCATACATCACCTCTGACTGTGCAGTATGCTTCTGAATTGAGCTGTGGTTTCTTCAGCCAGGTTGCAGATGTCCAATGTTTGGACCCTTTATCCTCTTGGTGGGTTACATTAGGGGTATTTCTGACTGCTGCATGTTTAAGGTAAGGTACATCCGAACTGGGCATAGTTGTCACGTATGGGCCTGATAAGGGATGGGTATGGGGGCACAGTGACCTCTGTAGCTCTACATGTGCATCCTTTCATATTAAGGTGGGCAATATAGCAGGTCTTCCTGGCCACCTTGGCAATGTGAGTGTCACATGACAGGTTACCATCC
Source organism: Protopterus annectens (assembly GCF_019279795.1). Lineage (NCBI taxonomy): Eukaryota > Metazoa > Chordata > Ceratodontiformes > Protopteridae > Protopterus > Protopterus annectens. The sequence continues at coordinate 820,934,023 of NC_056731.1, read as the reverse complement.
ACTTGTGTCCCTAGGTCCATGATTACTTCTTCCATACATAATGGATTGCCACCTATGTCATACTTTGTGTGTGCCTTGTTTGGTATTTGTTGAGACATTCATACTCTGAAGTGTCTTCAGGAAGGCTGGCTGGGGTACCTGGGTTTGTGTGTGGGGTCTGTAGCAGGCTTCAAATAGGTACACAGTTTGAGACAGTGTTACTTGCCCGTGGATAGTCCATGCTGCTTCTTGCTGTGGTACCAACCTGGGGGTGTGGTTATTCTTGATAATTACTGGTAGCCACACTCCTATTGTCATGTGTTCCATGTTTTGGAGCTTTAGAGCATGGTATGAGGCATGACCTGGTAGTATTAGGGTGCTCTTCTGGGCCTTGCCCAGGTTTCTGTTACAGAACACATATTACCATTCTCCATGCTGTGGTGGGTTTGGTCTGCATGCACCTTGCAGGTTTGACTTCTGGCGTTGGGTAGCATTACGTCCAGGTTATTATCCCTTGTGCTACCTATGGTGGTGGGTTTGTGTTTCCAGACTTACTTATTCCAGGCACAGTGGGGGTGACAACAGCCTTTGCCAGTATCTACACAGCCAGGTGTGCTGGGTGCATGCCATCCCTAGCAGGTGGGGCATCATGTCTTGCTTGGCATGTCAGCCCAGGCTGTCAGCCATGTGTTCCCCCTTGCTAACAGCAATACCTCAGCCAATTATTGCACTTGATCTTGTTGTCTTCACAGTGTGGCATCATGCTTGGTGAGGGTGAGATGTTAGGTTGGGTCTTCATGTTTGCATATACTAGATGGTGTTACATTGCTTAACACATGGCAATCATGCCTCAGGTGGTGCTGCAGGGCTGCCTCTGTTGGATGCACATACTACACTCCCTGTACATGTTTGAGAGCAGGTTATGTCATGTTAGGCATCCCTGTTACTATATGAGTGAGTCAGAGAGGGGTATCATTCCCAGGGTTCCTACTGAGCCAGTGTATGTGCTATGCGTTGCCTCTTTGCCAAGGCCAGGGCATACTGGGCACGCCTCCTTCTGCCTACTGGGGCAGGCTCAGGTTGTTCCTCCTCCGAGTCACGCTCTGCCTGTGATGGCCTTGGCAATGGTGGGGGGCTGTTTGTCCCGGTCCTATGCTGGTCCTGCTGCAGCTGTTTTCACAGGATCATATTATGTAGCATAGCACATACCATGACAATTTGGGTACATGTAGTTGGTGAGTACTGCAAGGCTCCACCAGATGTGTCCAGGCACAAGAACTGTGACTTGAGCAGCCCAAACACATGCTCTATTACATTACGTGTTTGTGCGTGTGCCTCATTATGGCATTCCTGTTCAGGTGTGTGTGCGTTTCTGATGGGTGTCATCAGCCACGGCTCCAGTGCATAACCTGCATCCCCCACTAGGTGACCATGTGGGATGTCCCCGTTGGCAAATGTCTGGTACAGCTGCGTCAAATGCCAAATATGGGAATCATGGTAGCTCCCAGGGCAGCCAGCACACACATTCATTATTATGCCCTGGGCATCACACACGACCTGGCAGTTGATGGAGGGGAAGCCCTTGCAGTTAATGTAGGCCCTACCCTGCTCACTGGCTGGTGCTTTGATGCGTATGTGCGTGCAGTCTATTGCAGCCACTACCTCAGGGTATTCCGCTATTTGCTGGAAGAGAAGCATATTGCTGGTCAATACCTCACGGGCATTGGGGAAATATACTTGATCACCGACATGTGCTGACATGGCATCCAGGAACTGGTGCAGTACCCTGGAAGCTGATGCCTGTGATATCCCCATCATATCACCAGTTGGTCTCTGGAAGGTACCTGTTGCTAGTATTCTTAGGCCAACACATACCTTGGTTTCCACTGGGATGGGTTCCCCTCTGTTGGTTCTGTGTGTGAGGCATGGCCTGCACAGCTCAACAATTTGCTGCAGGAGGTCTCTGTCCACTCTATAGTGCTCCACTATCTCCAGCTCATGTAACCCCTGGTAGGTGACCCTGGGCCTGTACACTCTTCTCCGTCTCCTCACTTTGGGTTGTCTGGCAGCATTTCCATTGTCACCTCCCTCAGCAAGTCTCCTATGTCTCCTTATGACAGCTATGGCAGCCCCTAGCATGTTTGGTCTGAGTGCAGCTTTTTCAGTTTTCACTTCTACTAGCTTACTCCTGTCTTGCAGTGTCTCTTGAGAGAAACATACTGCAATGCTGTTTGCAGTGTTTTAAGTGCTGGGCTGGGCTTGCATTCTGCCTGTGTAATTGCCTGCTTCTAAATGTTTTCACCTGCTACCTCTATAAGTATTCCCTGCTAGTTTCCTACTATTTCTTCTGCTTCCTTTTTCCTTTCTGTTTCCTCAGGGGGGAGCAGCACGCATACCAGCAAAAACACGCTCACAGTGGCTACCATGCACACACACATGCTAACATGGACCAGAATCTGCTTATTCGGATTAAAACGCGCGCACACCAGCGCAAACAGGTCTACAGATCTTTAAACAGGCTCCTACATGCTTACTTTGTCTTACACACGCGCACTCTGTTCTACTCGCGCCTCCCAGCGAGCACATGCGCACATGCACGTATAGCAAGAAACTTTGGTGTTGGCCATAGTGTACACCTTCCATTTCTTGACTTTCCCATGCTTATCTGTTGACACTCCTCTTTTTCTGCTGTGTGATTGACATGTTTCACATACCACTTTGCTCCAATGAGCTTGATTTCTTCCTGACATTCCCCCCTGTGATGTCACCTATCTCCTACTCTGTTACTCCCCCTTATCTAACTCTTACACTACATGGAATGTGCTCATTTGCTATGTGACAGTGTGATTCACTATCCTACCACTCATTTACATAGGATTGCCTACTAATGATTAGTTACATGTCTTACACTCAGCTTCCCCCCTTAGCAACCACTAGACGGTGGCCATGTTGTTTTTGGTCTGCTAGTCCCTGCATTGCAAATCCATGCATTACATAAAACCCACATTTGTGGGTTTCAAACCTTTATTTTTCTGTTTTATATAGCGCAGCCCGTTTGTGCTGGGCTGTGCTGCGTTTAAACATCGCCGATCTCCGAAAAAAAAAAATTATTTCATGTTTGCATCAGGTTACCATGCCAATGGCCACATATTTGGCCATTGGCATGCTGACTGCAACATTTGCACACTTTATTTGGAGCTGTCATGGCTCTGTTGTGTTATTTGCAGTAACATACTCAGTTGTCAACTGAGTACATTTCTGCAACTAACACGACTCTTACACGGGCTGATTTCAGCTTCGTGGATCGCTAATCTACCTCATTTGCATGCCTTTCGGCTGCAAGTGGGGTGATTAGCATATCCACGCCCTGCCCGGGTAAGAGTCATTTTAGCTGTCTTTTCCACAGGATTTTGGGCTGTTCCTGGATTGCGATGGCTGCATGGAGTCTTACACGACTCTTAGACTCCGTGCAAGCCATCGTGAATCCTGCCTATTATCTTTCTGTCTGTCCTAAATATTTTTTATCAGATTGTCTTTTGTTTTCATATTAATGATCACAGTGCTGTTTTATACACCGTACTTTTCACCTATTTTAGCATTCTTCTGTCATATACTATGCCTAACCCTCTGTGCCGGTTGGCTGCAGCACTTCTAATTCTAGCTTTGACCTCCTCATTCAGACTCCCTTCTCCTCACCTACCCCTCTCACATACCTAATGCTGTTAACCTGTTATACTACTTTCCCTTCTATCTCAATTTTCAGCTTCTGATTTCCCCCATTTGCTGCCATTATAACTGTCTTATCTGTACTCAGTTTCATCCCATGCACCTTCAGTTTTGCATTCCATTCCCCTATAATTTACTGAAGTTCTTTTTCAGAGTCTGCCTGTAATGCCATGTCATCTGCACACAGTAGTTTTGTCAATCTTTTCCCTTTGACCTGCTTGCTAAAGTAGTCCATCACCAGTGTGAACCCCACTACTACTGTGAGACAGAACACTGTTCGTACTTGAGTCATAGGACCATTGTACATAGCCTACACTAATTTTATCAATGTTTCTGAGACTTCAAACTATTGCAGGACTGCCCAAATCATTTTTTGGGACCTTATAATATGCTTTCTCCAAGTCTAGGAATGCCTTGTTGGACTCTTTCTTCATCTCTAGCTTCTTCTCAGCTATCTGTCTTACTGCAAACATCAGGTCATTTGTGGTGCATCCTGATCTGAATCCATATTGCTCATCTGCCATCTTATTTTCTACTACTCTGGGTATTCATTTATCAGATATTTTCAAAAGAACTTTCATGCAACGTGACAGGAGTTTGATATGTCTGCACTGCCCACTGTTGTGAATGGCCCCTTTTTTCTTATACACTGGCACTAGAAGGCTTATTCTCCTTCTCTTCATACTGCTATGAGTACCCTCTGGAGCCACTTGTCTCCTAACTTACCCTCCATCTTGCCCTCATCTGTGCCTGTTGGGTTCCATGACTCCATTTTCCTTAGCAGTGTTCTTTTTCTTCTAGGGTGTACTCCTCTTCTTTTATTGTAGGTTATGTCTGGGGAAGTACAGCTTCTGTGGGGTTTCTTCATTTGGAAGCTACTGGAAGTATTCCTTCTGTCTGCTTTTGATGTCCTGTGAGCAGATGAGAAGCTTGTTGTTGGTATCTCTTATGAAGGGTGTCTAATGACTTGTCTTCTTTATCTGATTTTGTCTTGTAGCCTGATAGAGTTTCTTTGTGCCATCAGGTAAGTGACTTTCCAGAAGCTGGCAGAGTGTCTCTGATACCACCAACTATTCCTTCTTAGGTCTGTTTTTTTTTTCTATCTCCCACGATAGCTCTCAACTTCTTAGCACACAAAATCTGGACAAAGTCAAAAATAATAGCTTCAGAGGTTTTTAGAAGGTTACTAGGCTATTGGCCCTAGGGCCTTTATAAGCCTATCCATGTTATACCCTTGTTCCATTATTGAATAAGTTGTATGGTCTATATTTGCAGCAAGAGTTTATGATCAGCACTGACTGCCTTTATCCAAGAGAGACATAGGTGACACCTCCAAGGTAATTTTATGGTCTTCCATCCAGTTGTCTTAAGTTACGCTTAAACAGGGTCATTGAGGAGCTCTGTTTTACGTGAATTGGGAGTTTGTTCCAGAGGAGTGGCAATCCCTGGGAGACATATCTGTCTCAACAGCTTATCCTGTTAATGTTGCTGGCTAGGTTAAGATCCCTATAGTGAGTGAATCTTGTCCCATTTGATTTGCGAATGTGCAACATTTGTATTAGGGCAGGGTCCGAGACTTCTCTGTGGGCCAGGCACAAGTCGTTTCTCAGCAGCCTATAAGATACAGAGTACAGTGACAGGGCCTTCAGTCTGTCCATGTAGGTTATGTGTTGAAGGCCCTGAATTTTTTTAGTGAGAGACCTCTGACGTCTGTCCAGCTGCTGCAGGTGTCTGGTGAGGTACATACAGAAGGAAGCATTGTACTCTATTAGCGGTCTGACGAGGGATAAGTACAGGGGAGTTATAACATCCTTAGCTCTGGATATGATGCCCTTACTTATGAGATGTGCAGCACAGAAGGCCTTATTTACCACTGTGGACACATGGTGATTGAAGTTAAGGTTGCTGTTAACCTGTGTTCCCAAAACTCTCACCACAGGGTTTGAGCTAAGGGAGGTACTATTAATATTTTAATTTACAGGGACTTCCCCTTTGCCAAAAGGGATAATAATACATTTTTTTGAATTTAGTTTTATTCTATGGCTCTGGCACTAATGATAGAGGGACAAAGCTCCAAAAATAGGACCACATTTTAAATATTGTTCATATAAAAGTAGAAAGTTGTTAGAATAAAATATCTTGTGTTACCATGCATTATCTGAAGGATATGAATTCTGAAACTCAAATGACTGTCATTATTTAGTTAATTCACTCCTCACTGGTTTGCCACAAAAACCCAGAAAATCACACATTTTATGAGGACCAGACCAAAAATATGAGGCAAGAATCTGGACATTCTGTGAAAATCTGTACAGTTGAGAGGTTTGTCTCCCACTTTTTCTGTACTCTTTTTTTCTTTTGATGACTCCCTGAACTTCTGCATTCCATCACCATCTATTGTTATATACCTTATTTTCATATGTTTATTGGATGCATAGCTGTTCTATAGCCCTTATGCATTTAATTTTGAGGTGCTACCATTCTTCATCAATTCTACTTATTTTCTCTTCTTCCTGAAGTACTAGAGCCTGGAGCATTTCCTTGAATGCTTATTCTTTCTCTCTAGTTGACTTCTAGGTCTTCACCCTAGTCTATGTTGACCTCAGAGCCTTCTCTGACCACTGCTTGAAGCTGATTGTGGCCACCAATGCTTTATGCTGTGGGCCAGCTGTTTTGATGGGGATAACTTTGCTATCACTAATTCTGTCCTAATGCCTCTTTTCTTTACTAGGAGGAAGTACACCTGAACTGAATGTTGGCCACTCTTGTATGTCACAGTCTGCCTGTCTCTCTTTCTGAATTATGTGTTGACCATCATCAAGCCTTTTGCCAGATAGACATCTAGAATAGCCTCTTCTTCTTTATTCCTGTTGTCCCACCCATGTGAACCAGAGCAGTCCTCATGTCCTGTTCTGGATGCCCTGATATGAACATTCAGGTCACAAATTATCAGCACCATCACGTTGTCCTGTTTTATCTAGTAAATCCTGCACCTCTGACATTGGTCAGAATCGTTCAGTACTCTACCCCAGGAAACAAATTCAAACTCCTGCCTGCTGCCTTAGTACATTTTCTTTCTCACTATCACAACTCTCCTGTGGGGGCATAGGCTGAGATTATGAATACTGCCCTATCTTTACAGCAACGTCTGATTGTCATAAGTCTGTCACCAATTCTGTTGTCATCCCTCACTTTATTATGAAGCCTCTTCATCAATTCCTACACCATTTCTAGTCTGTCCTCCCCCTGAGTAGTAGACTCTGGATCTCAAGTGACATTGCTGCACTACCTACTGCCCTTCCATCTTGTCTCCTGGATATAGAGGATGTTCAGCCTCCTCCTTACCATCATGTCATTTACTTAGAAGCTGTGTCCTGTCAGTGAATGTATACTGAGAGTAGAAATCCTTAGTTCGTGTTTGACAGGTTAATTCCTTTGGATTACTATCAAAACCACAACATTGAAAAGTGTGAACGGTGATGTTATCGACTCATGAATATTAAATAGCTCCAATGGTCAACGCAATAACATCGACGTGTTATCGATGTTAATGTACACAGTTGCCATTTCAAAACATGTTTTGTGTCCCTGCCTTGTTTACGATATTGTAAAGTAATGGTCATTCTAACGTCGACATTCTAAATATCGCTCCTACCATGGTAGAAGTGCCTGTCGTGTAACTGACTTTCTGTATTTTGATAGTAAACCAATTGCTTTTACATCTAGCTTTTACTCAACAGAGTTACCCAAGCTTTGCAGCTGGACACCAGCCAGCCAGCATGTATTGGATCAGGCTGCTGGGTTCTATGGTAGGCTCATGCACATACTAGCCAACAGGGACACATATACCACGCCTACCATTAGGCATCCAGTTGGATTTACAGCCCACTTCTCACCACCATGCTCATTTTTTGTGGCATTAGTCATTAGTCAACATGACCAAATCACCTAGTGCTAATTTTTACACCACTGAGAGGCAAGCCCTCACATGGCACACAGTCTGTGATCCACGTTCTCCTGTCTACAGGATAATGTGTACCACATTTGATACTTCTAAACCCAAAGTGGATGGTCTATGCAACTCTTTTCCTGACAGGTGCCATCTAGAGTCTACGCTACTGTCCACAACTCTTTTCTTGGGTGAGTTTGAGGTAAAAACAGCCAGCATGTTTTTGGGAGGTGGGAAGACACAGGAAGAACATGCAAGCTCCACACAGACATTGTGTGGAGGTCAGGCTCAAACTTTCTACCTTCTGGATGGAAGATGAAGACCTTAAAAATTATGGCAACTGTATTTTAACCTGTTAGTGGACTGTTTCATTTTTCTTGGGTACTTATAATAACAACCTTATCAGGAGCTACAGGACTTTGATGGGTATAGTGGAATTGTATGGTTAGCTGTTATGTTTTGGATATGATGTCCAAATATGATCTGTAAATGCAGTCTGCCAGGGTAGTGCCAATTTATTGTATTACAGATGCATTAGAGATATAATATCAACAGCCCAATGCACTTAATCCACTCTTTTAATACTGACCAATTTCACATATGTCATAATAAACTATAGCATATGGAAACCTGTATTTGATGGTAAAGCTAACACATTTCACAAGGGACAGTGTATCAGAAAGTATCACATTCTGACACCCGCTGGTATGTATGCTGCTAAGACATGCTGGGCACTCATGACAGTATTTAAAGCTTTTATCTTCTTGTTCTTAAGTCAAGGTTTCATGAAATGCCTGCAGCATATATAGCTAAATCTTTCTCTGTGTATTATATTGTGCTGGATATGATGTCTGCATCCTATTCTTTGCAATGTGTACACTTCCTTGATGATAAATACAAAGTGATTCAACATGGGATTGCTCAGTCAAGCTTTCTTTTCCTTTGTTATTTTTGTTGTTGCTATATGATATGTGTAAATAGTGAAACCAAGTTGGTACACGTATCATGTCATATTGTTTACCATCACTGCAAGCTTTGATGGCTAAGTGACGTACTGCAATGCTTATAGTATATTGTGCTCTAGGTGGTCCATAAAAAATGAATACTTATGAAGCAATTTCAGCTAAATAACCAAAATTTTATTAGCATTTTCGGTGACTGTTTCAAACATTGTAGTATGTATAGAAAATACTTACAAACTTCCAAAGGCATCCACGGAGATTTACACATTTTCATTGAAGAAATGTTCTGGTACACTGGTTCATAAATATAGTCAGGCCAACAAGCCAGGTTCTGGTAACTATAAAAATGTTTTACACTATTAGTTATAATTAATGTTGCATAAAGGATTTAGCCTGAAAGACAGCTGAGATCGTCTTGTAGATTTCCTAATTCCTTAAAATTTGGATATGACATGTTACAGCCTTTTGACATATTTTATGTTTTCCTTTGTTAAGCAAAATGCGTTTGTCAAACTTGAATCACCACCTTGGTTAATGCTGCATATAAATTAGTTATTATCAAGACATATATAATCTACTAGCTGCTAAGATTATTTTCTGAAGACAGATTTACTTGATGTTTTATTATTTTATCAGCATTTTGGCTTTGGTTGAGTGATTTTAGATTTTCTGTATCTGTCTTCATTCAGATGTTTGCTATTTCTTCTGGTGTTTTATGCCTTGCAAATATTGTTCTGTTTTTGGCTCATCTTGGAATTTACTGATTTGTGGATGTGCTGTTCATTTTGATGTCAGATTGTGTATAGCCTTAACATGTCTTTTTTTCAATCTGGTGTATTGAAGCTTTTGCTGTAACTCTAGAAACTGTTATTCTAGTCTGGACTAAAAGAACTGAGTATAGCAGGGTCCGTTTGTTTCTATTTTTTGTTTTGTTAAATATCTGAGCACACCTTATATTTAGTGCTTGATGCCTTGGATTATATATCTTATTGACCTAGTCATGTGTTATTTATTTATTTATTTATCCTTTGTTGACCAGGTTAGTCCCACTCAGGTGTTGGCCTCTTTTTAGGGGAGACTCAAGGTGGTATTTATACTGCTAGGGGAAATTTGGCCAGGGCATCAGGGAACTTGCCCTACTCTTTTCGATAGATGTCATGGGATCTTTACATTGATCTGCACTACCATGAACAGAAGCAGATGGGACCCCCATTATAACATCTCATCAAAAGGATGACACACTAAGGAGTACAGTGCACCCCTTATGCTGTACTGCAGTGTAGCAATCAATCTGTCTGTAGTGGGAATAGACTCCACAGCCTTTTCTACCAAAGGTGAGTATGCTACCTGTTGCACCAGTGACACTGCCACATTGGCCAATTGTATGGTAATCATAAAGTTATCTGTTTTAGGAACATAGGAACAATGCTAGGCAAGTGATTACAGGGAGCATAAGATGCCTAGTCACATACACTTTTAAGCTGATATACTTAAAAGTTATTGCCACCCTTTCTGAGCACTTAATAATGCTTATATCTCAAACTGATCTGGGCCATACATGAATAACACTTGTGTAAATTTGCTTCTATCCAGACAGTTATCACAATTTTACTTAAAAGTAGCCAAAGTAGTGAATTGTTTGACCTGTATTGGTAACTTACTTCACAGGCTTAGAATACATTACTTTAGGAACCCATTCCTCCAGTGAGTCTTATTTATTTATTGGCATAGATTTATATTCCTAGCACTGGTGTTTGCAGAGAGATGATGTTTATTGGGGAGAAATATGAGGTCAAATAGGACTGGGTCTTCCATGGCTTTAAAAGTGAGACCTAGGCCACCTCAGAGGAAGTGGTAAGCTACCAAGTTGACCTAGTCCCCCCAAAGACAGAAAACTGGAACTTTTCAAGCCTAGGATAGAATATTTACTGGTGTTTACCATAAAATGATCTTTCCTGGTCAGTAATGGGCAATTCTTCTTGATTATTTTCTTGTTATGTTTTTACTAGGGCAGTATGGTTTATTTCCTTAAACTAGTCTTTGGCCTTATTGTTCAGATAGATTGTATTCAATAAATTTGTTGTAAATTGGTAGGCGTGTTTTGTTTTCTACCTGGTACACTAACTTAACTCTTAACTCTTTCAGTAATTAGTCTTGTGCTAAATGGAGAATCCTGCTTAATTGTAGAACTTTGTTTAGTGGGAGTGTTTTCTTAAAATCCTTACCTTTTAGGTGACCATTTTATATTTTTCAGGATTTCACAACATTTTAGTTTCCTATCAGGTAATGCTGCATTACAACCATATGTAGCTTTTTGGATGAAACACAGTTCATTTGACAAACACTTTTAATCATTTTCATGATTTGTGTTTTATGTTTCCAAGACTGTATTCACATGGAATTTTGTTAGTTGTTCTTTATGTTAAACATTGGATATTGTTATGGCAGAATCACTACCATTGTGTTCTGCCTGTGCTATATCTTTGCTTGCCTTAGTCAACCAATTTGTTATGCAAGAGATTGAACCTTGTGTGGACTCCAGGTCAAGTGTAGTAGACTCTGCTTCTTTGGTGCCTGAAGTTTAGGCTAGTCTGTTTTGACCATAGTGATCAACTGGAACCCTAGGATGAAATTTCACAAGGACAGGGTCCATCCATATCTTTTCTTGATACCAGTGGACCGTTATATCTTCATGGAAGATAAATAGGGCCTGTTTTTTAGTTTTACCTCTTTAGAACATTTTATTTAGTACCAAGTTAATGTGAAAAAAAAATGCCATTGTTTCGCACTTAACATGAGAGGGTGACTAGGAATTTATTTTGGGAACCTGGCTTGATAATAGGTTCTTATCTCACTTGTTTGCTTCTGTCTGTCCGTGCCATATATTATACAGTGCCCCTGGTAGGATAGTGTCAGTAGGGGGTAACAATGAGCCTTAGACCTGTGATTGAAATGTCCCGGGCTGAAAGTGGGTGCACCAAATATTTTGACTATGTTTGTCTATCTGTGTGGGGCTATGTGGGGTTGTTTTTGAAAGATCTCATGGACTCTTTCATTGATTGTTTACATATCATCAAAAATTGCCACTGTCATGTGGTTTTAATATTTCTGCTCCTTATGAGTTTTTTGAGCTCAACATAGATTTCTTTCAGGTGTTGGAAAACCTTGATTGCACTCAGGAGGCTTTGTCCTCCAGTGTCATTACAGACCCTTCACTGAATTCAGTATTTCATTTGATATCATAGTAGAGTTAGTGTCTTGAGATGACCACTTTCTCATTCTTTTTTTTTTTTTTGGGGGGGGGGGTGTGGAGGACTCTACCAAGCAGGTTATCCACTGCTAATCTGGCTCAGTGTAGGAATTTGTTACTATCTCTTCTAGTCACCTGATGCTAGTCACCTGATGCCTTTACTGAACTAGATCCTTTCTGACAGGAGTGCAGATGATCCTGATCAATATATGGTGACCAGTCATCATAAGCTTTTATGATATCATAGAGTGAAGTACATATAATACCTTCTTGAATTAAGGAAGCATGGTTAGAGGTTGAAATTGAAATGTGTCTGAGCACAACTTCTTGAGGCTAAGCATATTTTGGACAGCCATTAATTAGTCTACCATTCAAAAGTCAGAAAAGGAAAGTGAGTATTTTTTTCTTGATCCATAACTCTTTAAAATCATCAGTATCACTTTGAAATTACCAGTACAGATTTTCTGGAACATCAGCAGACTCTGCAGTGCTGTTTGCTTGTGGCCCAATGGTCTTTTACATCCTCAGAATGTGAAAGTCCTTCATAATTATTTGAGGACAAAGTTGCCTTTAGCAGGTTTGTCTTTTCTCCACACCCTTTTAGAGTTTGCCTTTTATCTACTCTGGAATGGTCCCAGTTTCTACTAGTTTTTATGCTGATAATGAGGAGTCTATGAGCATGCTTTCAACTTAGCACCCTGCCATTTGGGGTCTGGAAACTGGACATTCTATACTAATACTATCTTGCTTTGAATCTCTTATTCCTTTTTTTGGATGGGTAGACATTTTTCCTGCTATTTTTAAAGAAGACATAAAAATTTGTTGTGGTCAGCAAAAGCAGACAAAGGCAGGCTAGAATAACCAAGATACTCTTTAATAATGGTAAAAGTTAAGTGCTTTTGTCCATCCACTTGGACTTCATCAGAACTAACAAGTAATAAAGTAATAACAACTCCATCCTTAAATATCCTTTCAATCAAGACGCAAATACCAATGAAATGAATTAACAATTAGTGTGTTAAAGTAAAAGCTTAATACACATAAAATAAAATGTTCTCCCAACACTTGCTGGATACACTACTTAATCAACTAAGCTTGAAAAAAATGTATGGTAATACTGAAACAATGGATGAATATAAATAATAAAAAATATATAAAAGTATGTGAATCATCCATAAAAAATGTGAAAATATAAAAAGTATACATGAAATCTCCATTTCAATTTAGCTGCTCTCATTTTAAGCACCAGTTGCAAGGAAACAAATTAATTAAGATCTGGCTCAACTGTAGCATCCAGTCTCAGTTGCCAGAGGAGATCCTTGTATTCTAATCTGTTTTTCCAAGCTCTTCCTCTAGCATCTGGTGGAACAATCTCTAGAATACCATATAAAAATTTCTTCAGACCAGTGCAAGACTCAGAACCTGGGCTTCATTAAGTGGCTTTTCCTGAGCAAGAATAGTGTAGCATCTCCTGCATGGAATATGGCCGCCGAGCGTTCCAGTAAACAAGGCTGGGGGTGTGGACGAGCCTGCTAGCACTATTCTTGCAAAGGCACCACTGAATTATGCTAATTACCTCATTTGCTGGTGAAAACCATGCAAATGAGGTGAATTAGAGATTCAGTAAGCAGGCAGGCATCCGTGCAAGAACAGTGTCAGTTGCAGAAATGTATTCGGTTACTAACCGAGTACATTTCTGCAAAAATGAAAATGGGGGCATGACAGCTTAAAGTAAATCACGTATTATAATCATTAGGCATGCCAATCACCACAAATATGGCCATTGGCATGGAAAAGTATTGTAAAAATATGAAAATCAAAGTTTTTTTTGGCGATTTCGGACGTTTAAGCATAACGCAGCGGCATGGAAGCAGGATCATGCCGAAAATAAAAAAAATGCGAAAAAAACAATTTTAAGTGAAATCTCCGTTTTGCCATTATAGTCTATGGCATGCAGAATCAAAGCAATAACAGGTAACACTGGTTGCTAAGGAGGAATGCTGTGGTGTAGCTGTAACAAGGGACTAAGGCAGTGGGCTATGCAAATGAGCAAATTTTACTGAATCACTAAATTGGAGACCATTCTCTGGCTGCACCTAACAATATAGGAGCTATAATGCAGTGGTGTAAGCAGGAGAAGCAGCTGACATGAAAAGGGGGTGTGTCATGCTTGGTGTAAGCACATTGGAGCTCCACAGCTCCCATTTGAGCTTAGCTAAGCACAGCTAAGCAAGGGTGTGTGTCTGAGGCTGTATTGACTTATTCCATGAAATGAAGAGCATGCTCACATTCTTTTTAACAATAAATGAATGGATTAGTATGTTCTGGTAGCATATCTATGGTATCACTGCATGCATGCAAGGGAATGGGGTGGTCTACTAGGATAGCAGCTGACAACTGACAGCTATGTGGGACACCAGGAAATGTTTGCACAATACCAGCTTCCTCACACTATGCAGTAGTACCCAAGGTGATGAATTCCACTGCAGTATATGTGGGAGGCCAACTAACTGGGAGGTGATAGATCACAGGCATGGATGTCAGCCTGGAGGTCCCATACACACCCCTCAGCCCCACCCAGCAAGTCAGTTGTAGAAAACAATAAATAAATGTCTGGCAAAGGCCCACAAATGGCAACAATGATGAAATACTCCCCTACAGACTTACATAGTGATAGCACAGCAGGTCTTGAGGTTGCAGTGAGGCTCTGAAGGGTAAGAAGTCTGAAACTCAAATTATGTCATTACAGTCTGACCTGTGGTCCTTAGTGATATGCCTCCAGTCTCCAAGACAGGGCACAATACTATGCTAAATGGAACTAAAATGTAAAGCAAATATCAGCACAGTCTGTGCAAATGTGTACAGTTGACAAGTGTGCCCCCCATATCCTCATAGAAATACAGTAACATGTATGTTACAGGGAAACAGCAGCAGAGCACACATTGCCAGGGCTGTCCCAATCAACATAACTTGTTGCATGTCCACAACATGCAGGGGTCAGTGAGCTATGTATATGTGTAGTTAATACTGTCAGGAAATGGCCAGCATTTACTCCCAGGTGTTGTGTTGTAGTGGCTTAGGTGCAGTGCTGTCTTTGACAGCGCCATGTTCCAAGAACTGCAGTGCCAAGTATTCTGCATGTCAACTACACCTATGGTAGGAGTTGTACACACTGTCCAGATGTCAATAGCTGTTAATGCAGGAAAGCTGTACGGGTCATGGACAGGGGGCCACACACATGGACAGTACACAGCTTGGAGTAACCTATACAGTGCCTACCATACCTCACAACTGTACAGACCTATTGCAGAATGTCCATAGGTTTGCATCATAATTGTGGTTTGTATAACAGGAAATAGTGGCTGTCTGGCAATTCATTGGCAAATCATGTAAGACTAAGGTCATAAAATAATGACAGATTGTACTGTCAGACTTTATACTGTATAGAAACACGCATGCTAATGCAAACACTGTTATTGAATCACCTGCCTAGGTTTGTAAGGCAGATACCTAAAAATGATCCCTATAAATAGGCCTTTGTCCCCCAATCACTTATGGCTTTATCCAGATGTCTGGCTCTCAGAAGTTAAGAGGTATGATGCCTAGTAGGACAGCAGGTACCTGAAGGTTGGTGTACTGCCAGTGTATAAAAGGCTACCACTTTTCTGTGTCAGCACTGGCAACATGTCACTGGCTAACAACCATACCACTGGAATGACACAGGTTGTCACAGAAGGAGCACAAGTATGCCTTGTATATCTGTTCTGTTTGTACTAACATTGCATTTGCCTGTCAACTATTTTCAAAACAAGAAAGGGTCATGTCAAAACAGCAGTGGCAGACAATGGGGAAGCAGACATCAAACCCATAAGAGCAAACAACAATTACCAAACTGATCTCCCAACTGTCTAGGTTTGGCAGAACATTATTAACACCCTGACCCCATGTGTGGGCCGTAGTCTGACTACCATATTTGGGCCTGTACAGATGCCACTCTGTGATGGCATGACAGCTAGGCCCACATGTAGCCTCATAATAATATATAGCAACACAAACTGTCTAAGGAGCACAGCAAATGGAGTGGTGCAATGATGGACAACCTGCTAAATATGTACACTCAGAGGTGTGAAGTCCACAATCCTGTGTGCAATGTAATGGCATGTACCCTGCCCACATCAGAATTACAAACACATAACAGCAGCAGTGTGGCCAAAGCCTGTGACCGGACTACAGAAGGCCAAAGAGACACACATAAGGGGTAGGGGAACCACTGGCCAGACAAATGGAGAATGTGCACACCAGAACAGATTGTGCAGTAACATAGGTGCCATGCAGTGTATGGAGTCAGTAAACATCATCTGCAAATACACAGCACACACCCATGTAAGTGGAGGTCTGCAACAAAACAAAACCCAAACAATGGACACCTCAGAGGCAAAATCACATGATAACTCCACAAACCTATACACCACAGACCAAGTAGACTCCACACACTAGGGCCTTGTAAACACTAAGGCCTTACCCCAAACCCCAAACACCTACCCTACACAGATAGGCTAACAGCACTGTCCCTCTACCCTGTTCCATACAAACTCTGCTGAAGTGACCCCTGTCTGACATACAAAGCAATCCAGACCCTGCCTTGCTGGGACTGTTGCACATCTGGAACTAAAGGCTCACTCCACCACCCTGTAGACGCAGCATCAACCTGAGCTGCGATATCAGTATGGCTTGTTGGTGTGACAGATATGTGAACCACACACTCCCCCATCTGTGAAATACACTCCCTGTCAACAGCAACCCAAGTGCCTCAATACCCCTAGTGATGTGCACCCTGTATAACTGCATGGGAAACACAAAATACAGTCCTGTAATCCCACCTGTATCCCTGCTGGACAGGGGCTCTGTGTGCTGACATGTAATATGGGCTACACTTTCTTCTGCATGGGTTGTAAGGGCTACAGGGCCAGTACCCTACTAATGTCATAGCAACCTATCAACCTATACACAACTGTCTGTCAGTGGTTCACCTCATTACTCTGTACTGCCCTGCCACTGACATACCTGGAAGTCACAGTGCTATGTGGAATATACTACACATATAATGGACATTTCTACACAGTAGAATGCAGTCTGTACCACACCCATACCCCCCAACTTCTGACAGCAAGACATCTGAACAAGGTCATAAGTATAAGTGGGACAAAGGCACAATGATAGGCACGTGTTGTAAATATTCCCCTTACATACTGAGAAAGTTGGTAGGATGAGGGGTTTTAAAATAGCAGGAACTGTCCGAAGGTTATGAAGTCTGAACCACTAATGTCTGTCATTAGTTTTAACACCAGTCTTCAATTATATGGAACTAACTTGCCATAAAAACACAAGTTTATGTAGTCTGGATGAAAATTCTAGACAAATACCTGGACAATCTGCCAAAAAATATACAGTTGAGAGGTATGTCCACACCAGGATATGACTTTTCAGGTAAGACAAATACCACACAAGCAGGAGATCCCCAGCCAGTATATCACCAAGTTGCTGGACTGTTTACACAGCTTCACCAGTCAACCAGCTGTAGCCACACCTCTCAGCTGGCAGTTTTGGTCAAGAATGTGTATAGTCTGGCTGATAATATTGGTCTGTGTGTGCATCGTACATCTTGTATTCCTTTGGTAAAGCACTGTGATGATCTGAGGATGTCTGTCACTAGGTAATGACACAATACATTGTAGTGTCAGACTTCAGATATGTCAGAAAAAGTTTGCTAAAACAAACCCAGAACTGCTAAGAAAGTTCTGTTTACTTTTGAGTGGTATGGCTGTAGCACACAAAACCCAGGACCGGAGTACGCCTATCTCTCAAATGGAGTCCCACTTTCACTATAGAAGGTCACACTAGACATGCTTCTACACTTAGAGAAACACAGGCCATGTGCTTGCATACAGACAGCTATGTACACCTTAACTGTCCCTACATTCACCCATCAGACAGGAGTACCCTCAGCTAGCTGTAGGTGGTTCATATGTGATATATCTGCATCTGTTGCATGTGATACACAGACATATATAGGGACAACAAATAACAATATGTCAAGCATGCACACACATAGATGTGGGGAACAGAGAGACAGACAGTGATAGAGAGTGACACACAAGTGGACATACACAGAGTGAGACACACACACAGATACCCTGAATGGCATAGAGTGACATAGAGTTGTAGCCAGTCACATGTGCCAACATGAAGGCAAGCTCCATTGTGTACTAGTACTGAGGTGGGGGTTATAATATCATATCACCTGCCTCTGTTCCGGTGTATGTGTGTGTCTGTAGGTCTAAGTATTAGGAGGCTGTTCCCACTCAGTACACTTTCTATTGCCCTATTTCACAAGATCTGCTGCTGTCATTCACATTAGAAATACCAGTGGACACCTGTCAACCCTATAAGCTCTATAGTGTGTGCAATAACTGCGTAGTGCTTTAGTGCAAATAACTAGATAGGTAGGGATCTAATCTCAGTCCTGGTGACTCTATGTGTGTGTTTGTTTGTTTGTTTGTTTGTAGGTGATACAGTTTTAGGCAATTCCCACACAGTACACTTCCCACTGCCCCACTTTTGCAGTCCTGCTGATGTCATACTCTCTGGAAGTACCTTTGTACAGCCCCAGCCCTATAAGCTCCATGGCATGTGCAGTAACTATGTACTAGTTTAGTAGAAATAGCTAGATAGGCAGGGGTTCCATTCCCAGTTCTGGCAAATGTGTGAGAATGTGTGTGTGTGTATGTGTGTGTGTGTGTGTGTGTGTGTGTGTGTGTGTGTGTGTGTGTGTGTGTGTGTGTTTGTAAGTGTGTATTTTTATAGGATGATGTATTTTGACGACTTCCCCACCCACAATACTTCCCAGAGCCGAACTTTAGCATTCCTGCTAATGTCATTCCCCTTAGAAGTATCTTTGTACACTTATACCTGCAAGCTCTGCACCACATGTGATAACTGGGTAACACTAGAGCACAAATAACTATATATGCAGGGGTTCTATTCTCAGGTCTGGCAAATGTGTGTGTGTCTGTATAAGTGTATGTACAAGAGTTTGTAAGTGTGTAGGTTCATAGGCTGAAGTATTTTTAGGACTTTTCCACCCAGTACACATCTCAGTACCCTACTTTAGCAGTCCTGCCAATGTCATTCACCTTAGAAGTACCTTTGTGCACTTGTCAGCCCTGTAAGCCCTGTAGCCCATGTGATAACTCCGTAACACAGTAGTACAAATAACTAGATAGGCAGGGGTTTTATTCTCAGGTCTGGCAAATATGTGTGTGTGTGTGTGTGTGTGTGTGTGTGTGTGTGTGTGTGTGTGTGTGTGTGTGTGTGTGTGTGTGTGTGTGTGTGTGTGTGTGTGTGTGTGTGTGTGTGTGTGTGTGTGTGTGCGTGTGTGTGTGTGTATAAGTGTATGTGCAAGAGTTTGTAAGTGTGTATGTTTGTAGGCTGAAGTATTTTGAGGATCTTTCCCACCCACAACACTTCCCTGTGCCCTGTTTTAGCAGTCCTGCTGATATCATTCCCCTTAGAAGTACCTTTGGACAGCACTCTGCCCTACAAGCTCCATGGCATGTGTAATAACTAAGTAACAGTATAGTACAGATACCTAAATAGGCAGGGGTTCTACACTCAATTGTGCCAAATGTGTGTGTGTGTGTGTGTGTGTGTGTGTGTGTGTGTGTGTGTGTGTGTGTGTGTGTGTGTGTGTGTGTGTGTGTGTGTGTGTGTGTGTGTGTGTGTGTGTTTGTAAGTGTGTTTGTTGGTAGGGTAATGTCTTTTGATGCCCTTCCCACTCAGTACATTTCCCATTGCCATACTTTACAAGGCTCTTGATGTAATCACCTTAGACATACCTTGTGACACTATTAAGTTCTATAAGCTCCATGTCTCTTGTAATAACTGTGTAAAACTGTAGTACACATAACTAGATATGTAGGGGTTCTAAACTCAATACTGGCAAGTGTGTGTGTGTGTGTGTGTGTGTGTGTGTGTGTGTGTGTGTGTGTGTGTGTGTGTGTGTGTGTGTGTGTGTGTGTGTGTGTGCGTGTGTGTGTGTATGTGTGTGTGAGAATCACATCCTCTGGGGGTGTAGGTTATACCATTTTGAGGTGTGTACCACCCAGTACACATCCCATTGCCCTTCCTTACAGGGCCTGCTGATGTCATTCACCTTAGATGTACCTGTATGCACCCTGTATGCACTTGTCAGCCCTCTAAGCTCTGTGGTGTGTGCAATAACTGTGTAATACTATAGTGGAAGTACTTAGATAGGTATGGGTTTTAATCTCAATACCGACAACTACAGTAGTGTGTAAAGCATATCCCCTGTGGCTGTTGTGTGTGTAGGTTATACCACTTTAAGGCCTGTTGACCCCCTACCCATGACATCACTTTAAAGACCTTGTTAATGGCATCTGCCTCACATGCACCATGTAACACTATACAGCCTATACCAGTCATCTGTACAGATGTACATGGGATATCCACATGTTTGCAAACTATATGTCATCTGTGTCTCCTGACAATGAGCATTTCTGTGATATCACTGCCAAATATGTCACAGTTCGTACTGACACACATGCCAGCATTAGACATCATACCTGACTGACACATCATGCCGATACAAAATCTGTCACTCTGTCACTTATGCAGGTTTGTAGGAGCAGTAGACAAGACCAATCGCTATCTCTGGTGGGTTATCCCACCATCCATGAAGGCATTCAGAAGATTACCTGTTGTAAGAGGTTGTGTGTTATGTCCCAGGCATATAACCTATGTGAAGCATGTCATGTGTACACAGGACTATAGTACATACAAGTGGATTTGTAGGGTTACTAATATGCCTATTGGCAACTGTGTATGTGTTTCTGTATGCAGAGCCCCTATGGCTGTCTTCAGTGATTGTATGTGATGGCTATACTATTTTGTGTGCCTCCCTGAGAATTCCTCCATTGGCAACCTAGTGTCATCCCATACAGCTGTCATCCGCCGTACAAGCACAGTTACACAGTTTCTAACAGCAAGCCACTATAGTGCAATGGTCGTATCACTGTGCATTGTACATTAATAGATGGGTAGGTCATCTACTCTGATAAGTGTCACCTCCATGTGCATGTGTGTCTTAATGCATGTCCCCATGCAGCGGTGTACATATGTGTGTGTGTGTCAGATGGCTGTAACATGTTAAGGGCCTCTGAACCCACCATTGGCAATCCTAGTAGTCCCTGCAATTGTCACCCACTTCAATAGTAGTGGCAAACACTGCCACACTACAGTACTGTTGTGCTATTTGTGTTATGCATCTAATACTATCGTTCATAAGACCGTGCAGGTTGCGACTGTGCTTGGCCCTTTGCCAGCTGCCCCATGTATGGGAATATGACTCTGTGTGCACTACCAGCATGAGAGGCCAGACATGCATATGAGATGTCAGACACACATGCTGGTGATTGTCAGGTTAGACTAACACAGGGTGACCTGTGTCAGGAATACAAACCCAAACCTGTCATACACAGTACCAGGCATACCCTCATCAACTGCATGCCGGTCGAGTTGATGTGACAAAACAGGCAGGGGCAACAGATGCTGATAGCTGAATCTGTTGCAGTTAAAGTAATGGCTAGGCTTGTGAGGGACCTAGTGCCAGTACTCAAGTAACCTCCTCTGTATGTGTGAGCTTGTGGTCCTACAGAACACCCAGGTGACATGTATGAAGACTAGGTGGCTGCGTCAAGGGTATGTATGCAAGGTCACACTGTTTTCCACAATTGCCCCTCACACACTGTTGCATGTAAACACACTTGGTAAACATGTACATATACAGATGTACCTTGGCTATGAAAAGGGCACTGAGTTTCCACTCCGCCTTACTCATCATTGCTACTGTCAGCAGGCCCACAGCCTGCAGACACACAGAAATCTGGAACACAATCAGAATACAGTACTTGACACTACAGTCAGTCAGCTGTACTAACAGCAATAGTGCATCATGGCTAATAAGGTACATACACCTCGATGTGTACCCATAACTACTGCCAGCAGACAGCACCTTACACAGCATGACATTGCTACACTGTACTATAGTCACCCTGCACATCAGACCCATATGAGCATGCGTGTTGTGCATCAATGGTATGGATAACAGGGTTGTGGCACAAGTATCATCACATGCACAGGGTGCAATGATGGATTGCCAGAGGCCTAAGATTGGCCATATGACTTACATCATGTGTGTATGAGTGTCTGAAGCGGTGATGTTCAACTGGGCCATGCAGAGGAGCTGTGTGTGTCTGGTGGTGACTTGCCTGTAATAGGGATATGTGAGTGTTTGCTCATCATCAAGTGATGTGGATACCTGACACAGGGCTATGTTGGACAGCCATGGACTGTACATGGCAGGATGTACGATTCACCGTCTCCCAGCAGGGACATGGTAACTGGTTCTCCAGGAGTATCACTGGCACTGCCAGGCCCAAGGACAGATGCAGTACTTCTCCCTGATGGTGACTGCTGTTACTGGATCTGCATCCCTGATGGGACTGTCCAGGACAACGTGCCTATGACCTGCTCCAGTGTGGTGTGGACAGCACCCTCCCTTTGGTAGTGCTGTTGGTACTGCCAGTATTGGACTGTGAATGTGCAGAGCCATGTGGGCTCACAGCTGATCATGTTGATGGCCTACATCTACCTGGCCGATGCCCTAATCCCACTACATGCTCAAGCACAGATACTGCACGGTTGAGCAGTGACAATGTCTCACCCCACTGTTTATCCACGACATTTGCAAGATGATGTATGGCATCACAAATGCCATGGAGGTCATCACGCATGGCAGGGAACACTGCATTCTTGACCCTGAGCATCTGTCTGGTGTTGCAGTCAGTATGCGCCTGTGCCTCCAAGACGGACTGTAACATGCATCTGGTGACACCTGCTGTGGCACTTGCAATGGGCTTCCTGGGCAGCAGTCCTCTGTCGAGCATCCCTGTCCATCTGCGTGTGTGTGACCTTACCTGCTTTCTACCTATGGCTGGTGTCTACACTCACACTCACCATACTTAACACACTAGCCTGTTCTATGCCACCACCCTTAACCTGTCCATTATCTATGGCTGCTGGGGACTGGCTATGTGTGGGCATACTGACTGTGCAGGGACATGGTGGGTGAAAATGGGATACTAAACAATGGCAGGGATTCAGGCACCAACAACCCCACCTGTGCCTCACTATGACCACCATCATTATGGCAGTCCTTTAAGACACTGACATCAGGCTGTGAGGGGGAGGGACACCAAACCCTGTGTTCACCTGCAAGGGGAAGACAATGTATGTAAATTAATACTTTGCAGTAGTATGTTTGCTGATACACACACACACACACACACACACACACACACACACACACACACACACACACACACACACACTCATGGTACAGTCTGGCACAGCAGTGATACCTATGGGCCTTTCAGGCAGACCTTACAATAGTTCGGCCTGCTGCAATCCATCTCTTTCACTGGTACTGTAAGCCCCACAATGAAGGATGACAAATCCTACTGTGTGATGGGCCTAGTAGCAGAATGGTAATTGTGGCCAAGACCAAGGCTATTGGAGTGAGCTATACAGTGTCACCAAGTGCATATGCATGTATTGTAAGAGGTGACACTGCTATACAAACCACACACAATGACAAGGTGTAACGATATGTGATGATAACTGATGAAGGGACAAGACTGTACACTATCACTGCAGTACTTACACAGTTCGGACTCACAGGTATTAACTTCAGACAACATAGCAGGACAGTCTGCAATACATACAGGAAGCATGTAAAGTACTGGATGCATAGCCTCCTAAGATGATACCAGGCTATTGGCCCTGATGCCCTCATAAGCTTGGCCCAGACTTTCATCCATGTCCCTTCCAAGCCAGCACCTGTTTCTCCTGTCCAGCTGGGACAAACGCAGGATCCCAGGGGTGTCCCATCTGTTTCCCATACAGTCATCCAGCTTCTTCTTCAAGATGGCTATATATGTACTCTGCTAGACATGGGGAGGAGTGTATTTTACAGACAGTGTATTGTGTAGGGCACTACACTATCCTGCCAACAAGTCCTATACATATCACAGACCAGGTGTGCGCCTTGTGTGCATGATGCGTGAGTGGGGTTTGTCTTACAGATATGCAGGAATACCATCAAGGCTGGTTTGGAAATGGGCTTATATGCCAGACACAGGTCAGCTATGATCAGTCTGTCTGAGACTTGAGTACAGGGACAAGGCTTTCAGCCTACCTGTATTGGATAGGTGTTACAGACCCTGGATTTGCCTGGTCAGGAACCTCTGTGGTCTCTGCAACTGCTGCATTTGCTTGGCAAGGTACATGCCAAAGAAGCATTGTACTAGGTAATGTGTCTGATAAGGGTGGAGTACAGGGATGTTGTGGCCTCCTGGTTCCTGGATAACATATCCATATTTGTGAGGTGGGCCATGTAGACAGCCTTCCGTACAATGGTGCCCACATGGTGGGAAATTGTCAAGTTGCTACCAACCTTGGTGCACAAGTCACCTCACACCTGATTGCATGCTCAGTACATTATTACTGTCATAATTAGTGTGGATGACATCTGCCACAGCAGGGAGAATGATGCCTCTCCTGGCATTCAGTTTGCGGAAATGCTTCTCGCACTAGTCATTAATTGGGTGAGGGCCTCTTGGGGGATGCTCACATCAGTAGGAGAATGTAAGACAGTGGCTAGCTTATGAGCATCTGTACACCTGGCCAGCCACCGACCACTGCTTTTGTCCTGTACCTCAGATGCATGTATCTCAAACAGTAGAGGCACTCAGACCAATCCTTGGGGTACACCGCTAAGGAAGACTTTACTACTAGAGGTGGGTTCCACTACTCTGACCGAGTGGGTATTATCATTGGGACAGTTAGCTATCCATCTGGTAACATACAGGTTGATGCCTAGCTCTGAAAGCATATGTATCCTGGCTGCCTGGGGATTATTGTGAGAGAATTGGGCTAGGTGAAGGTAGGCATTGTTCACCATTTTCCCCTCGTCCTTGTGTTTGTTGACCACTTTAGAGAGGTCAACCAGGTTTAACGGGCCTGGTCTCCCTTTGACAATACTACTCAGTGTGGGCTCAGGCATTTTGAGGTTGCCAATGTCCCTGTTCATAATGTCCTTGATATTGCCTTCCATGCCCTTTTAGAGCAGGCTAGTTAGGCTGATGTGCATATGATTGGCTGGATTGGTGGATTGCTCTGCTTTTGTTTATAGGGATGACAGTGGCTGTCCTCTGTGCAGATGGGATAACACCAGTGCTCAGGCTTTGATTGACTGTGCATAATGGATCTGAGAGCTCATGCCTGTGATCATATATGATGTACCCAGGGATTGTATCAGGCCTGAGGAGACTTCTGCGTGTTGCCTTTGAGAGGGCATTACAGACCTGTTTCCTGATGATGAGGGGAGGGAGGGCAGGCACTGTGCATGCACATGTGTACCGATGGGGGGACAGGGAAGTGATGTTCACACTTCACCTGTCTGTAGCCTGTTGCCTATATCTATGCCATATGTGTATGTGGTGTTATTGATCACCACTACAGAGCAGATTTGTGTGTTGCCTCTGGGATTGCAGACACATGTGTGGAATGCCTAGTGATTGGCCTTGGTGGATGTGTCCAATTTGCACTCAAAGATAGCCTTAGGGTAATTCACTTGTGACCTTATGTGCTTGCGTAGACCAAGATGACATTACTTCCAATAAGGCAGCTGTATTTGTGTATTGCTGCTGTCCACCACGGATGTTTACCTTACCTTGAGAGAGATGATGTTGTCCTGTCAGGTATTGCGGAGTCCATACAGCTATGTAGGTGCCCACATAGTATTGCGGTGTGGGCTTGGGCACTACTGCTAGTTCCAAGTGATGGGATGTTGGCTGTAAAGCTACTTCTATGTGCTCTGAGAGAATTTATAGTCAGTTGTGTAAAGTTAATTTTGTTTGACCATGGCAAGGGGGGGCAGGGAAGATGGTGACCTGAACAGTGATGGCTATGTGGTCAGATCTTACAGAGAAGGATGACACTGTAGGAGTGCTATAGTGGCTACTCATGTTGGTTAGGACCAGGTACTGTATATTTCAACCTGTCATAGGAGTTTTGACCAGCTGATCCACTGCATTGCCATTGACAAAGCTGAGGAATCTCTGTGTGTCATGTTCAGGTGGCATAGGTCATGCACACTATGGTTGGGTATTTGACGTCACCCAGGAGCAGGGTGGA
The DNA here is from genome assembly GCF_019279795.1 of Protopterus annectens. Classification (NCBI taxonomy): domain Eukaryota; kingdom Metazoa; phylum Chordata; order Ceratodontiformes; family Protopteridae; genus Protopterus; species Protopterus annectens. The sequence continues at coordinate 820,907,823 of NC_056731.1, read as the reverse complement.
CAATTGAATCCTGACAGATTCCAGCAAGTCTCAATAGGTGTGGTGGGTGTCCATAGTCATGGTTGGAGGCCTGTAGCTAGCTATGATTTGAGTAGGTGTTTTGTCAACTGTTAACTGCACTCGGGATGTCTCCCATGCATCATACTGTCTGGCCAGCCTGGAGGTGTGTATGTGTATGATAATGTTCAACACTCCACCTCCTGTGGCTTTGCAGCCCTCCATGTGGTGTCTAAACATATGATGGGATGAGTAACCTGGCAAGGTTAGTGTGCTCTCCACAGCAACAAAGCTGGTGTCAGTGACTGCACACATGTCAGCATTCTACAGGACAAGGTATTCTTGCATTGACATGGGTTTCATGCTAAGACACCTGGCTCCTGTTAGAGCAAAGGCACACATCACTGGTGGGCAAAGGCTAGAAAACAATCTCACTTTGAATCTAGCTGAAACACATTTAGTTGCCAGCAAAGACAGTGTCGCATTCACAGGTCTACTCCGCAGGATATGGCATCTGACAATCAAATGTATGCTATTATGTTATGACTTCAGTTTTTAATGGGGTTGCCAGTAATGTGCCAGACAATACACAACTGTATGAGACATTGATTACAAATATGAGGCAAACATGTGGTCAGGCTGCAAAACTCTGGACAGTTGCCAGGTATGGGCTCAGTATATAATAACATACAGTTCAACACAGACTTTTGTGCCTGATGTGTACTATGCACATACACTATATACAGTGGATATAAAAAGTATATACACCACTGTTAAAATACAAGGTTTTTGTGATATAAAAAAATTAGACCACAATAAATCATTTCACAAATTTTCCCACCTTTAATGTGACCTATAACCTGCACAATTCAATTAAAAAACAAACAAATCTGTTAGGGAAAAAATATAAAAAATAAAAAAAGTACAATAAGCTGGCTGCATAAGTGTGCACACCCTTAAACTAATACTTTGTTGAAGCACCTTTTGATTTAATTACAGCATACAGTCTTCTTGGGTACACACCTGCCATCAATTATAGAGACTCTGATTAACTCCAAGTAAACTTCAGCTGTCCTAGTAGGATTTTCCTGACATTTACTCAGTTGCCTGCTACAGCAAAAGCCGTGGTTCACAGAGAGCTTACAAAGCATCAAAGGGATCTCATTGCTGAATGGTGTCAGTCAGGAGAAGAGTAGGAAAACAATTTCCACAGTATTGGTTATACCATGGAACACAGTGAAGACTGTCATCAAAAAGTGGAGAAAATATGGGACAACAGTAATGTTGCAAAGAACTGGACATCCTCCAAAATTGATGAAAAGACAAGATGAAAACTGGTCAGGGAGGTCACCAAGAGACCTACAGCAACACTGAAGGAGCTGCAGGAATTTCTGGCAAGTACTGATTGTGTACTACATGTGATAACAGTCTCCCGTATTTTCCATATATCTGGGCTATGGAGTAGGGTTGCAAGACAAAGCTTTTTCTTACACAGAAAAATATCCAGGCCAGGCTTAAATTTGCCTGGCAAACATGTGAGAAAATGTGTTATGGTCTGATGAGACCAAGGTTGAACTTTTTGGCCACAATTCCAAAAGGTACGTTTTATGCAAAAACAACACTTCAAATCACCAAAAGAACACCATCCCCATGGGCAAGCATGTTAGTGGCAGTATCATGCTTTGGGGTTGCTTTTCTTCAGCTGGAACTGGGGCTTTAATCAAGGTGGAGGGAATTATGAACAGTTCCAAATACCAGTCACTTTTGGCCCAAAACCTTCAGGCATCTGCTAGAAAGCTGACAATGAAGAGGAAGTTCATCTTTCAACATGAGAGTGACCCCAAGCATACATCCAAATCAAAAAAAGAATGGCTTCACCAGAAGAAAATTAAAGCTTTGGAATGGCCTAGCCAGAGCCCAGACCTAAATCCAATAGAAAATCTGTGGAGTGACCTAAAGAGGGCTGTGCACAAGAGATGCCCTCACAATATGACAGATTTGTAGCACTTTTACAAGGAAAGGGGGGGGGGATATTGCGAAGTCAAGATGTGCCATGCTGATAGACTCCTACCCAAGACGACTGAATGTTGTAATTAAATCAAAAGGTGGTTCAACAAAGTATTAGTTTAAGGGTGTGCACACTTATGCAACCAGCTTATTGTACATTTTTTTTATATTTTTCCCTTAACATATTTGCTTGTTTTTTAATTTAATTGCACAGATTATAGGTCACATTAAAGGTAGGAAAAGTTTTGAAATGATTTATTGTAGTCTCATTTTTTATATCACAAAAACCTGGCATTTTAACAGGGGTGTGTACACTTTTTATATCCACTGTAAGTCTCTTACATTTGTAAGACAAGCATATGTACTATAGTAGCATTTACAGGTAACATATGACTATTTACAACATCCCAGGTAGCTGGCCTAGCAGTATCACACTGAGAATTGGACAACAGACACTTCAGTAGTAGTTATACATGAGCTGACCTTTGCTGGGGTGACTCAGGGGCCAGAGATGTGATCCATGTCAATGGAGACAAGACAAGCAGGAATGGCCAGAGGTGCCAGACAGCAGCATGTGAGTCCAGCAGGTCTTCTTGTGACCTAGTGTTTAACTTCCTATTTGACATTATTGCATCCCCCTTCTGCATCCCATTACAAGCTTACCCGATAGACATACCTCTTATAGTGCTGAAGGATTTCCTCAGAATAATGGAAATGGTCAGGTTTGTGTAGTTGCAGTCTGTCTTTGTGTAGATGGGTTCAGACCTGTGTTACATAGGCATCAGCTTGCCTTTTGTAGGTAATGTTCATGAGCAGGTGATGGTCTGTGCACCAATCGGTGTCTCCCATTTGCTAATTGCATCCAGAGCAGCTGTGTTGTCTTTCCATTAACCAATGCCATAGCAACACAGTGTTATAATTAAGTCCTTCATGTGGGCCTTGCCCCTTTTCCTTGCCTGTGTGGAGGACATTATGGAGGTGTGTGTGGGGGGGGTGCAGCTTCACAAATGGTAGGTGGAAATACCTCTCAGGACAAGACATGTGGAGACAGCCCAACAACATGAGGGACAAAGCTCCAGAATTGGGTACAGATTGTAAGTAAGTATTGCTGATATACACATAGAGGATTGCTAGATTAACAGGGTTTGTCTGGACATGCATTTTCTGTGTGACTTCACATCTGACAGTGATATGTCTCTGACATACCTCTCAACTGTCTAGATGTCCACAGACTGGCCAGAGGTTTGCCTGTTATGTTTGGTCTGTCCCAGACAAATTCTGTTTTTGAGAAATCAGTAGGATAATGTTTGGATTGTAGTCAGTAAATGCTGATATCCATTAGTGTTTCAGACATCATATCCTTCAGGGATGTTATATTACAACAAACCCTGTAATACAGGCAACTGTTTCAATTTGTAACACCATTATGTGAGATATGTCCCTCTCTTTGGCCCCCTGTCCTCTAATTATGTCATGCTTTGTTCAGATGTCTTGCAGTGACAGGTTCAGAGGTATGGTATATCATTATTCAGTGACTGCACTCATGATATCATCCCAGTGACTTAGCAGACTTCTGGAACTGGTATGCGGCAGTGGCCATAAATATGGTCCCACACCCTGGACATTCTGTGGAAATCTGTACAATTGAGAGTTATGTATTTCTGGCCATTGTTAACAGACTGCCAAGATTGTCTAGCAGTGTTGTGTGTAAATGTTTGTTGTGCTGAGTAGGGAGAGTAGCAGATGTGAGTGAAATAGATCCTTTTCTATCTGACTGTGCATGCTGCTACAGTTGCTGGTGGTGTATCAGGTGTATATGTTTGTAGAGGCAGACTGAGAAATGTCCTGTAACACCTCAGGATTCCCAGTAGACTGTGAGTTGGGCCAGTATATGGCAGTGTAGTGTGTGACTGGGCAATCAGGATATGTTTGTTCACACAGTCGTTCTACTCTAGAGTTCATTTGGGGTACTGGTATGTTTCTGTGACTGTGGTGCAATTGGTTGTGAGTGGACATTTCCACATCAATATCTGCTTTTCCCTACAGTTCCATCCCTGTAGTGTATGATATATTTGGAAATACATGGGTAATTCCTCAGAGCTGATTTGGGGTAGTATCGTGTTGGTCTTACTGTGGTTCAGAAGGTGCTGGGTGAAATAGTTGGCAACTTTCACTGTTTTTTTCTCTTCTGTTACATGTTTGCATTCATACCTCTCCACTGTCCAGATGTCTAGACACTGTCCAGATGTGTGGCTCATATCTTTGGTCTGTTCCCCATAACAGTTGTGGATTTCTGACAAATCACTGGGATGATGTCAGCACTGACATCAGTAAATGATGACATTTATTTGTGTTTCAAACCTGGAATCTATCAGGAATTATATGTTAAATCAAACCATGCTACTTTAGCAGACTTCTACTTATATAACAGCCATATTTCAAAGATGTCACTATCGTTTTCCCTTTATCCCCCCACTTTGTCAGGCTTTTTGCAGATGTCTTGCAGTAAAAGGTTGTTTATATATATATATATATATATATATATATATATATATATGTATATATATATAAAAATATATTTATATATACATATATATGTATATGAGTACACTACGGATATATAGTTTTCCCTTATGTTAAATGACTGTAGTGCATGATATGTTTGAAAAAAACATTACAAATTCCTACAGTTCAGATGGTGTAGAGGTATGCTGCTGTGATTGTAGTCCACAGGGTCCTAGGTTCAAGACTTAGAAGTAATGATTTTTTTCATTATTGTTAAATGACCAGAATGCATGATATATTTGTAAAAGCATTACAAATTTCCACAGCTCTGATGGTGTAGTGGTACGTTGCTGTGAGTTTAGTGCCAGTGTCCTGGGTTGAGCCTTGGCAGTGCTGATTATTTTGTTGCTGGGCAGAACAAGGGCTGATGGAGATAGAGTGATTAAAGCACTTTTAAGCATTTGTGAGTGGGTTTACATGGTTTTGCATGGAGCTAAGTGATGCTAAGAGATGGTTAAGCCCTCTTAGCTTCACTTAGCACTGCTTACTCCCGCTTACATCCGCGCTAATTTTAATTAAAAAAAAGTGATAGGAAAGTGGTGAAATGGGGGCAAGCAGGGGGTAAAACATTAGGAAAACCAGCTAGGGATGTGCAGGATGGGTGTAGGAAAGGACCATAGCTTTACATTTCTTCTGCAGCAACAACTGTGAATAATGTGTAGAATTTGGAATTTACAGCCTCACAGGTAGGGGTGTTGGCAACAGACATTTGTAGAACAATTGGAGGGTAGATCGATTAATTTCACTGTACATGGGGTGAAATGTAGAGCTATGTATGGGACAATTATTTTTTTGTGGGGCAGATGCCCTTTTTTTTAGGTGAGAGTGGGATGCTGGGGAAGCGCTGTGGGTATGTTTGGAGAGGTATGTTTGGCAGGGTAGGTAGCATTTGCAGACAGATAAGACACACAAGACAGCAGACGGAGGCAGTATATGACACTTGAGGGGGTAAATAACTTGGACAGGGAGGGTGGTTGGGAATCAGAGGCCCATGAGCCCCCAAATGGACACAGTGGGACTGAGGTCTCCACCCATGGGCAGTCACCACTGCACCTACACAGCCCTGAAGGTGGCTCTGCTGGGAGCTGGACAAGAGCAGCAGCCTGCCCCTTGTGTGCCAGGCAGCCCTCCATCTGTTACAGCTGCCCACCCAACTCAGAGCAGATGATGCTGTGCACTATACCCTGGAACATTCTGTGAGTGATGGGCTCCTTTCCACCCCATCCCCTGAGGCGGTTCCACCCAAAGGAGGTGCAGGACCAGCAGAGGAGGATGTTCCAGATTGGGACCCAGACATGCTGGGGCCCAGTGCCACAACCAGATGGGGCAGGACAGGTGGATCCACTGGGTTCTGCCTTCCCAAATGTGCTATGGTGTTGAGGTTTTCCCAGATATATTGGTTAGTCATGAACAAAACATTTCAAAATTAGTTTATCAGCATGCATGGGTGTTTCAGTTAACCCAAAACAACAGATTTGAAACAGTTGCATAGCAAACAAAACACATGCATAAATGCAACAACAGTAAGCATTGTAACAGCATGCCAGTAGCAATGACTGTAACAGGCCACCAACGATGGTATTTGAACAATGTATGTTAACATGCAACCAATTAATTATATAAAGAATAATGGAACACATGTCCCAGCATTAGGTTTTGAGAAAAACACACCCGTAGTATATGAATAATAATTAGTGAGGCAGATGAGAAGTGGAGGGAGAGAAGAAAAGTCCATTAACAACTGCATAGGCTTCTATTTTTCACAACAGTACTGCTCAACACTCTAGAGGTCTGCCCTCACTTTACATCTACCTATGGCCCATAGCTTGTGTAGCACATACATACATGTTAAACTGTCAGCCTGTAATCATATGGAGCAGACTGTGACAACTATGGGTACATTACTAGAGGGGGCTTGTACATGTCATGGTTACATATCTGACATGGAAGGGGTACCCTGCACTGCTTTTGTGTGTGTCTGCTACTGGCATACTTCCCTGGATTCCTATCTGTGTCCAAGGTTATTGGCAGCAGTGACCATTTGCTGTGACAGTGTGACACTTGAGAGACATGTATCGAGGAGATGGCATGATGTGTGCACCTATCCTGCTGTCATTTGTAAGCATATGGTGTTGGACAGTGGAACAGTTCTACATGGTGTATTATTATACCCTTAATAGAACTACTACACACATTTCTTTACCTGTAAGACCTGTGGAGATAATATCTGTTAACACTTTCTGACTGTTTCTACACATATTCAGGTGTATTAGTACACCCTTCATACAGCTACTACACACATTTCTTTACCTGTGAGACCTGTGGGGAAATTACCTGTTAACACTTTCTGACTGTTTCTACACATATTCAGGTGTATTAGTATACCCTTCATACAGCTACTGCACTCATTTCTTTACCTGGGGGACCTATGGGAAAAATATCTGTTAACACTTTCTGACTGTTTCTACAAATATTCAGTGTTTCTATTGTGTATACATGCACACATCTCAGTACCACTCCCTGGATTCAAACCATATCTGGGTGTGCTAAAATGAACAACAATGCAATTTTTCATCACACTGAGCTACTGGGGAACTACTGTTTCTTGCTTGACTGATTTCTGACTAATTCTCTCTGGGTTGGACAGTCTGACCTTACAATCCTGAACTTCATGCATGGCAGATAGTTATTGTACTGTGTATTACTCCTTTGACATATTACAATCTGGAAAGCAAAGGTTAACACAAGACTGCAATGCATACTAGCTGTTTCCCAGAACAGCCCCGGTTATTTCATGCTGTCAACACCATATTTGCTGTACAGAACCTGTACACATTCTATTTCTACAACAAAATACCAGAGTGAATACAGCAGTTTGTTGTATATTTTTATCACAGTGAAGTGACACCTTTATTAATGGACATCCTGTGGCTAAGTATTAGAATGACTAACGTGTTTTATTCATTACATATGGTACACAGTATACCTACTGGCAATAACAATGTCCTCCTTCTACTTTATGGCACTATATACTGCAAGATAGATCTGTACTCACCAGCCTGTCAGTGCATCCTTGTCAGTCTGTCGGCATGGGCCTCGATGTTCATAGCCCTCTCTTCTGCAGCTGTAGGGGTGAGAAACAAACATTATGCATACCTGTCTATCACATTCTCAGGCTAGAGTTTGGTACAGCTATATCTGGGATACTTACAAACTGCTGGAGCATGCTGGTTCTGAGAATCTTGGATACATTGGGCCAAGAGCTCCCCCTTCCTATGCTTTAGGTCAGTATAATGATGGTGTACCTGCTCACCAGTTTGGGGGATTACAGTGGCACTGATGAGGTCACATGCCAGACAGTCCCAGGCCTCTGCTTTGTACTGAGAGCCCTGGTACTGGCTTTCATTACTTTACCATGAGGTGTGACTATACTATATGGGTCATTTGTCTATACATGAGTGATTTCACATGTTATATGCATTCACACTTACATTTTAGACCAGCTACACTACCCTGGCTGACAAATATCAATTACTACATAATTTAAAATTAAAATAATAGTTTTAGCACTGCTTTCCCATGTAAAAACAAAGTGCCTGTCTTGGTAATCAAAACTATGAAAGCCTGCATGCAAAGCCAGGATTCTAACCACTACACTATCTCAGCATGAGGATTTTAATTGTATATTTTTATTTATCTCCTATGGGATGTTTAAGCAATGCTAAGCAGAGGGCCATAATGTGCACAGCCACTCAGCTACATCTAAACATACCTGAGAATGGCAAAAAAAAAATAATTAATTAATAAACCCACTTTATTTACATGTATCTGTACTCCTTGTCAGTCACAGTAAGGGAAATTGTAAAGGGACACATAGGGATAGATTTTAATTATTGCACTTACAAACTTAGGAAGTGTGACTGTGGTTTTCTAGCAAATCATTGGCAAATCACTTGGGGTTTAGGTCAAAACATACTGACAGACATTTGGGTTTCAGACTTCATACCCTTCAGGAAATCAGTGCTACTGCAAACCTTTTATTCTATCAACTTTCCGGGTTTGTAAGTGCAATATTTAAAGAGTGTTCCTATTTTTGTGCCTTTGTCCCCCCATTATTTATGGTTTTGTACAGCTTTCTTCCTCTCGGAGGTTGAGAGGTATGTGAGGCAGGCATCTGGGCATTCTGCAGTAACCTGTACAGTTCAGGGCTATGGCCGTATGGCACTTTTACAATGGCAGACATTTGGATTTCAGTCTTCATACCCTTCAGGAAGTCTGTGCTACTGCAAAACTTTTAGTCTATCAGCCTTCCGGGTTTATAAGTGCCGTATTTAAAAAGTGTCCCTATTTTTGTGCCTTTGTTCCCCCATTATTTATAGCTTTGTGAGGCAGGCATCTGGGCATTCTGTGGAAATATGTACAGTTGAAGGCTATGGCTGTATGGCACTTTTACAATACAGGGGGTGTCTTTCTCCCCCATCTATTTCAGTGTCTGCAGACACTGAAATACTAATTTTATTTCATTTTAGTGTCTGCAGACACTGAAATACTTCTTAAAAGTGCTGTACGGCACTTTCTGAGTGCAGGGGAGTGTGTTAGATGTGTGTGCACTACCTAAACATGTCCCCTGCAATCAGTAGTGTTCGTGTCCATTTAGCCTTAGCAGTAGGGCACCTTCATGAATATGCAAGGTGTGCTGCTGTTAAAGCTAAGGATAAATGGACATGGTTCACTCCGTGCAGGAATAGCACTATTCCTGCACGGAGTTTATTGAATCCAGGGGAGAGTGTTTTTACAAGGCATTATTCAAACTGGCTCTCCTTGTGTCATACAAATGTTCATAAATCCTCTTAGCCAGTTTTCTCTTGGTCTTATCCTCATAAAACCTGCCACACTGATTACAAAATGCAAAATAAACTAAGCCTTTTGAATTACAATCACCCCTCTTCAATGTGATGGCAGTCTGACAATAGTTCTGTAAAGTAACTTTGTCATTCTCTAGCATATAGTGACAGAAGTTGCACTACCACAGTTGAAAGTACCTAACCAATATGCAAATTTTCCTCTTTCCAAATCTTCCTTAACATTGTTGTGGACCCTATAAACAAAGGTTGCTTTGTCACCTGTCAATACAAATATTCATCTAGTTTCAGAATAGCCCAATTATGAATAATGATGTTCTTAACCATGGTACTTAGTCCATCATAATTGATAGCCATCCCCCGGTGAAAGTTAACATGGTTAGCCTGTATACCAGTTCAAATGTCATCTAACAAATAGGGTTTGCCTAAAACACATTGGAACTTCATCTCCCTTTTACCAATGACCTTCATCTTAAGTGTAGTAAGTAAGCCATGAGTATAACCTCTATCTAAAACATCCTGGTCATTTTCTCAAGCTCTTGTATAAAAGGTTCATCATTAGATGTCATTCTAGCTGCCCTGATGAACTGGCCCTTCACTAAATTCCACTTATAATACATAGGATGAATACTCCTAAAGTGAAGGTAAGAGTCTGAAGAATGTTTCTTTCCTAAAATACTGGATGATAAAGTATCAGATGCCATCATAAGTTGAACATCCAAAAAATGTACTTTGTTTTGTTCCATATTATGTGTAAATCTTAAGAAATATGTGGTACTGGGTAAATATCCAAGAAAAAAAAATCTATTTCCAAGGGATTACCTGTTCAAATAAAAATATATAGTCCAGGTATCTAGAATAAAATGACCAGGAGTTGTCAAACCCTGAGTGAAATAACAAGGTTTGCAAAAATGCGGGCACAAGTTGCCCCCATTGTAAGCCCACACACCTGCTTATAATATTGCCCTTTGAAATAAATAAAGTTTTTACTCAACACAATGTCCATCAAGTCAGTCAAAAAGCGTATCTCTAAATCATCATATAGTTGGTCATATATTAAGGCCTCTTCAAAAAACTCCAAGAATATCTTGTGAGGAATACAGGAGAAAAGATCAGTGACATAATTGGTCAAAAAATAAACTTGCGCATTATGCTTTCACTTGAACTCGCTAATTGTTAATGAATTTCATTGGTATTTGCATCTTGATTGAAAGGATATTTAAAGATGGAGTTGTTGTTACTTGTTAGTTCTGATGAATTCCAAGTGGATGGAGGAAAGCACTTAACCTTTACCATTATTAAAGAGTATCTTGCTTATTCTAGCCTGCCTTTGCCTGCTTTTGCTGACCACGACAAACTTTTATGTTTCCTAGTTTGTCAGAATCATTTGTTCAGCACATTTTCCCTGGTTACTGTTTTTAAAGAAGACCTATTAACAAAAACCTAACTTAAGATCTGCATAACATCAGCAATTAGTGTCCTGTGTTAACCTTCCCCATGCAAATAAGGTTACTGAGGAAGTGGTTTATATTTGATTAGATTCTCAGCTGACTAATGGACACATTGATCTTTATTAGCCCAGATTTTTTATGTAGACATAAAACCGAGTCTGTCTTTTGGCACACAATTAATGACCTTCTGATATCAAAGGATTAAAGGTTGTATTCCATTTTGGTCATTTTAGGGCTCTTGGCAGAAACTGACCTCACTAATTGTGGGATCTTTATTACTCATTCATTCTGTTCTTACTCCCACAGTCCATTAATATTCCTCTTTTCTCTCTTGGGGTGCAATCATTTAGTGGTGTAAAGGTTAACTGCATCTTAAAACAATAAGCCAAATGTTTGGTAAAAATTGTCTTATTCACCTTTGTGTTTTCTAACACTTAATTAAAACAATTGTTTCTTTCTTTTCATGTTGCTATTTGTTTAATACTTATGTTGGCAGTCTGTTTAATACTTTAAATTCATCTTTATATTCTCACTAAGCTGTGAGATTCCACAAGTTTAACTTTTTGGGTCCTAATTAGTTTTGATGTACATGCTTATATTAAGAAAAAACATTATAGGAGGAGGTAAAATGTCACATGCACACTGATGATGTCTGCCTTTGTCTCTCCTTTACTCAGAAAAAAAAATGTCTGAAGTTTATATATTTGAGGACTTTTTGGGTAGCATCACACAATAGTCAAATTAGCATGAATGTGCTAAAGTTAAAGGCTATAGTGGTGTATGATACTGTCAGACTGTAGAACATTGTTTAGCTCCCGTCATTTTTTTATGGGGTGAATATGGTCAGTTTGTTTCACATATTCCAAATGCTACAAATTCTTTGAAATTCATCTAAAGAACACCTCCAGGATGAAACAGGTGATCTTTAAATGTGATCTTGTGACAATCATGTGTGTACTTGTATCTCCTAGACTGAACTATGCCAGATTCTCTGACCATTGGACTCCATGACACTGACTTTTGCCATCTACCATGACTACAGAAGTCTGCAACTCAAACTTTTGGCAGTGTTCCTACTGTCACATAATGCTAACCCTGCAGACCTGCACTGGCATTTTGTTACAGAAGGACCTATTTTTAAAATGTTAAGAGCTCACACACACACACACACACACACACACACACACACACACATATATATATATATATATATATATATATATATATATATATATATATATATATATATATATATATATATATACACACACACACACACATATATATATATATATATATATACACACACACACACACACACACACACACACACACACACACATATATATATATATATATATATATATATATATATATATATATATATATAAAGCCCTGCATGGTCTAACCTATCTTAATGTGCTGCTGTTGTTCCCCTATGGTACATTGTGAACTCTAATCTGTTGTTGAGAGCTGCTAGTAATTCCAAAAATATGCCTCAAAACACTGGTATTCATTTACCCTCCAGGCTCCTCATATTTGGAATTCACTACCTTTTTGGCTGAGAGCTTGCAAATTGGGGACCACATTTAGAAGAGTTCTTGAAGCCCACACACCTGCTTATAATATTCCTCTTTAAATACTAATTATGTATTAATTTGATTTCATCAGATAACCTGTTTTACAGTGTTATTAACCTTTTTCAGTGCTTATTTTATGAGTTTTAGAAATAACTTCTTATCTGTTGGTTTTGCTTCCAAGATTGTATATTTATTTAGTTATTTGTTTGTTTTGTGAAATACCTGGTGATGTAAGCACTTAAATAGTTAAGTACATATTAATTAGATATTACTTTGGGGGAAAATCTTTGATACATGAATTAGAATACCTTTCTGACAAAGATGTAAGGTGACTGCAAAGTTAGAGTCTTATAGAAGAATGTTACAGTTATTCATTCAAAGATCAAAACTGAAATATTAAGGATATGTAATAATTTTCCAGGCATTAACCTAAGCACCAGATGGGAGAGTAAATATAGTTTAAGTGTGGAAGTATCTGGTTAATGATAAGAAATATATATTCCCAGTGACAAGAGATGAATGATGAGCCAAAATATATGTAATGAATAAGAACCAGAAATTCTACTAAGTATTTTTGTGTTCAACTATTCTAATACTATTAGGATCAGTGCAACATGCTTTAATTTGGGTGGTTAGTATTAACAAACATAGTACATAATGTGTAGGCCTGGTACTTCAAAGTAGTGCCATATCTGAATTTTATGTAGTTCAGAAAACACAACAAATGATTGACCTTGTTGTCAGAATCATGCACATAGCTAGGAGAAGCCATGTATGGTACCCCTATGGAAATCAATGTGGCCCACAGAATACCTCTGCTGTCTCTGACTCACCAGCATAATAACTGTACACAATGTTAGACTTCCTGAAGCAATACCTTATAAAGTACAAACTGCAGACAAACATAGTTGATATGCAATAAATTAAACTTGCTCACCCGAACAACAGGAGAAATTGTGAGAGTAATGTGTCATATTTTGTAATTTTCTGGTTAGTGATAACATGAATGGGAAACTCATGGAGTGTCATAAAATCCACGTTCTAGTTCAGTGAAAGCAAGGCAAAAAAAGAACAAAACAAACTATATATCCCTCAACCAAGTGATGCAAGAAAGCAACAATTAATCACAGCTGCATCTCCAACAGATCCCCTAGGTGTAATGATATACATATAGCTACTGGTCTACTTACATGAGTAGAGCTTTATTGATCACATTGCTTCTGTATGCTTCCAGTGCCCCAGAAGGGTTGTGTTAAGTTGCCAAATACACATGAAGCCCAACTACCTCTAGATCTACTATGCTTAATATAACCACTGTATGGTTATATATCTTGCTGCAGACAGGGTGTGATTATGCCCCACAGGGCAGGTACTGATTCAGTAATAAATTATGTAGGATAATAATTGGTGAATCTTTGCTTAGAGTAAATATGTTTAGTAATGGCATCAGTCAAGGTTCTGTGTTAGGACTGGTTCTTTTTGGAATTTTTATGGCAAGTTTCCCATATTCATATAAAACACAAATATATAAATATGCAGATGATTTGAAGATTGCATCAATGGTAACATGTATAAATGAATATTATAGATTACAAGGACATTCCCAATGTTGGGATAATTAAGGGCAAATGTCAGGTTGATATTAGCAACAGTAACTTTTATGTTAAATTGCCAGTTGTTAGAACAAAAATTTTATAAAATTCTTTTTATTTTAGGCAAGTGAAATATGATACCATTAAACATTACTAAAAATCGATCAAATGGCAATCTTCAAGAAAGAATTAGATGTTTGGGTGGGAGAGAGGGTGTTTGCTTCAGGATATAATTGTGGCAAGCTCTTTGAAGGTCTTTTTCATGATATGAGTTTATATACAAATTGCTTTTAAGACTGAATATTAATGGCACCAATGCATATAGCCTGTGCTTGTACACTACAACCCCAACAGACAAATAACTGAGGCTGCCAGATACGTAACAAGGAGCACATGTGATGTGCATGAGCACACACACACGCGCACACACACACACACACACACACACACACACACATACACACACACACACACACACACACACACACATATATATATATATATATATATATATATATATATATATATATATATATATATATATATATATAAAGCCCTGCATGGTCTAACCTATCTTAATGTGCTGCTGTTGTTCCCCTATGGTACATTGTGAACTCTAATCTGTTGTTGAGAGCTGCTAGTAATTCCAAGAATATGCCTCAAAACACTGGTATTCATTTACCCTCCAGGCTCCTCATATTTGGAATTCACTACCTTTTTGGCTGAGAGCTTGCAAATTGGGGACCACATTTAGAAGAGTTCTTGAAGCCCACACACCTGCTTATAATATTCCTCTTTAAATACTAATTATGTATTAATTTGATTTCATCAGATAACCTGTTTTACAGTGTTATTAACCTTTTTCAGTGCTTATTTTATGAGTTTTAGAAATAACTTCTTATCTGTTGGTTTTGCTTCCAAGATTGTATATTTATTTAGTTATTTGTTTGTTTTGTGAAATACTTGGTGATGTAAGCACTTAAATAGTTAAGTAAATATTAATTAGATATTACTTTGGGGGAAAATCTTTGATACATGAATTAGAATACCTATCTGACAAAGATGTAAGGTGACTGCAAAGTTAGAGTCTTATAGAAGAATGTTACAGTTATTCATTCAAAGATCAAAACTGAAATATTAAGGATATGTAATAATTTTCCAGGCATTAACCTAAGCACCAGATGGGAGAGTAAATATAGTTTAAGTGTGGAAGTATCTGGTTAATGATAAGAAATATATATATTCCCAGTGACAAGAGATGAATGATGAGCCAAAATATATGTAATGAATAAGAACCAGAAATTCTACTAAGTATTTTTGTGTTCAACTATTCTAATACTATTAGGATCAGTGCAACATGCTTTAATTTGGGTGGTTAGTATTAACAAACATAGTACATAATGTGTAGGCCTGGTACTTCAAAGTAGTCCCATATCTGAATTTTATGTAGTTCAGAAAACACAACAAACGATTGACCTTGTTGTCAGAATCATGCACATAGCTAGGAGAAGCCATGTATGGTACCCCTATGGAAATCAATGTGGCCCACAGAATACCTCTGCTGTCTCTGACTCACCAGCATAATAACTGTACACAATGTTAGACTTCCTGAAGCAATACCTTATAAAGTACAAACTGCAGACAAACATAGTTGATATGCAATAAATTAAACTTGCTCACCCGAACAACAGGAGAAATTGTGAGAGTAATGTGTCATATTTTGTAATTTTCTGGTTAGTGATAACATGAATGGGAAACTCATGGAGTGTCATAAAATCCACGTTCTAGTTCAGTGAAAGCAAGGCAAAAAAAGAACAAAACAAACTATATATCCCTCAACCAAGTGATGCAAGAAAGCAACAATTAATCACAGCTGCATCTCCAACAGATCCCCTAGGTGTAATGATATACATATAGCTACTGGTCTACTTACATGAGTAGAGCTTTATTGATCACATTGCTTCTGTATGCTTCCAGTGCCCCAGAAGGGTTGTGTTAAGTTGCCAAATACACATGAAGCCCAACTACCTCTAGATCTACTATGCTTAATATAACCACTGTATGGTTTTGTATCTTGCTGCAGACAGGGTGTGATTATGCCCCACAGGGCAGGTACTGATTCAGTAATAAATTATGTAGGATAATAATTGGTGAATCTTTGCTTAGAGTAAATATGTTTAGTAATGGCATCAGTCAAGGTTCTGTGTTAGGACTGGTTCTTTTTGGAATTTTTATGGCAAGTTTCCCATATTCATATAAAACACAAATATATAAATATGCAGATGATTTGAAGATTGCATCAATGGTAACATGTATAAATGAATATTATAGATTACAAGGACATTTAGATTATTTATTTTATGATATGTTTCCAATGGTATGAAATTTAATATTAAAAAGAAGTGGGTGATGCATTATTAATATGGTAATAACTGTTATCCATATGCTATAAATAATTGTCACATAAGCGTGATGGTGTAGTGTTGATAAAATGGGTCTGAGGGATATGATTTGTTTTTATTTCTTGAAGATATGTTATAGATTATTATTAAAAATATCTAGATAATGAGCTCAAGAATATATCTAGAACCATAAGATGAGTGTTTAGAACTAAAATACGACTTGTATGCAATATTTAAAAACTGATTGTATATATAATATTTTGTAACTTGAAAGAGTATGTATAATTCAGACATATTTTACTAGACACATTAAAAGACATATTTTTCTAGCAACATGAAAAAATTGTCATTACAATATTTGTTCCATACAGCGGTCAGTTTTGAGTTAAATATAATTCTCTGTTTTTTTCATGGTAAAAATTATGATGCCAATGTTGGGATAATTAAGGGCAATTGTCAGGTTGATATTAGCAACAGTAACTTTTATGTTAAATTGCCAGTTGTTAGAACAAAAATTTTATAAAATTCTTTTTATTTTAGGCAAGTGAAATATGATACCATTAAACATTACTAAAAATCGATCAAATGGCAATCTTCAAGAAAGAATTAGATGTTTGGGTGGGAGAGAGGGTGTTTGCTTCAGGATATAATTGTGGCAAGCTCTTTGAAGGTCTTTTTCATGATATGAGTTTATATACAAATTGCTTTTAAGACTGAATATTAAAGGCACCAATGCATATAGCCTGTGCTTGTACACTACAACCCCAACAGACAAATAACTGAGGCTGCCAGATACGTAATAAGGAGCACATGTGATGTGCATGAGCACACACACACGCGCACACACACACACACACACACACACACACACACACACACACACACACACACACACATACACACACACACACACACACACACACACACACACACACACACACACACACACACACACACACATCATGGTATAACATGACAGCTGTTGTTAACACCCCTCAGACACCTCTACAGTACATTCACCATCCAAACCCACATCTGCCTTTAAGTAATGCTCCTGTGGGAAGACAAAGTAGAGTAAAAGCAAAGGTATCACTGTAACCATGACATGCTCTTAATGTATGCAACAATTTATGTAATTTGTCATACCTTTTCCATGTTTGTTTTTCTGTGTCTGATGACCACACCTTGTGCTACTTCCTGCACCAAGTACATCCCCCAAGTCCTATCATGTGCAATACTGCACAGGGCAAATTGTACAACAAACTGCTGTGTTGATGCATGTACACATCCACTTTTTTGTTTGGATCTCTACATGTTATAACCTCACCTAAGCCCCTACAGGTGCCATTATTATCAGACATCAAATATTGCAAAACTAATGTGTCCTTTAGTGTTTCCCCTTTCTGAACCTACATAATGTGCATTGCGTAACAGCTATATGGAAAAGGGATACAGTACCCTTATATGAACTCTGCCACCCCTGGTATCAGTCTGCATCACCTAAGTCACACATACATTGATATAGAGCCATACTGAAACATCATCAGATTCACATTTACATTGATATACTGTTATACTGAAACATCATCTATGTCACATGTAGATGTACTGCCATACTGAAACATCTGAGTCACATGCTATATTGTCGTACTGAAATAGCCTCTCAGTCTCACATTCACTAATACACTGCCATACTGAAGCATCATTTAAATAACCCGTACATTGATATATACTGCCATATGAGGGTTCTGAATGGAGAGATGAGAAATCAGTAAGCAAAGGAGAGTAGCATTGCTGGAAATAAATTCATCCTCAAGTCTTGGTGAGTACTTTCACAAGGTGAACCCTGTTTTTTTTTTTTTTTTTTTATATAGCATATATCATGGACAGAATTAGGTTAAAAAATAAAAAATATAGCTGGATGCACAAGACCCAGGATAAAAAAGTGCCCAATCTTGGTAGGTGCACTGGTGCCAGGACTGGGAAAACATGACAGTGTCGAATCTTCAAAACACAGAAGAATTCCTACAATAGGGCTGGGCCAGACCCAGGGGGAGGATGGCCCCCAGTTGTAGAAAGAAATAGTAGTCCACAAAAATCACCAAAACTAATAGACCAAAAGAGAGCCATAAAGACGATAGAGTAGACTATTGAAAATAAGAAAGAAATTATGTAATGCTAATATCTGCAAGAAACCCAGAATTTCCAGACAGAAGATATACAAAAAGATTAAGAGAGAAACTAGAGGAAAGAAACATACTTGCAAAAGAAAAACTGTCAGAAGCTTCAAATAAAAATTTGTGTTCATTAATGCAACAAATTTATGAAAAACATTACATAGACCAGGAAACATTGGGCCATTTGGAAAAAGAAACAACTGAGGAAGTGTAAAACTATAAAGAATAAAAATCTACAGATTTTTGAACGGTATAAAAATGAAATATGGACATGGGAAAGAAAGATAGATATGATATAGTGCAATGTTTATGCAAAGAAGAAAGCCAAATTAATCAATACAAAAGAAGCAGTCCCAAAGATATTTGAAGAGAAATATAGGCAAAGGCATCTAGATATGGAAAAGTTTCACAATACAAAAAATAAGATCACAAAGAGGGAATGTAGAACAGAAGATTATTAAAATTGAAGCTAAAAAATAGAAATTGAAGTTATAGAATACCTGCAAAGTGAATGATTTTGTGCAGAAAGTCTAACAGGTTATATCACAGCATAATGGAACAATGAGACCCCCAAGTAAGGAGAAATAGGAGGAGCAGAAAATATCAGAAGAAGAAATATGGACATGGGAAAGGGAAAGAGATTTAATATGATGCAATATTTATGTAAAGGAGAAAGCAAAACTAATCAATACAAAAAAGAGGAGCAGCAAAGATATTTCAAGAGAACTACAGGCAAAGGCATCCAGATACGGTACATTTTACAATACAAAAAATAAGAAAACAAAGAGGAAAAGTAGAAAAGAGGATTAATAATGGAGAAGTTAAAGAAATAGAAACTGAAGTTATGGATTACCTGCAACGTGAAGGATTTAGTGCAGAAATCTTTGGAGCCTTTGATAGGAAACCATTACAAAACCTCAGTTGGAACAGAAAACTGTGGCAACTCTGACACAGTCAATGTTGTGGAGCGATAGACCAGTAAGTACCCATATGAAAGAGCAATGGATGACGCAAGATGAAACTAAAGAGAATGTGGCACAGGAAGATGCTGTGGAACTTTCTATAGAATGCCAACAGGAAATGGAGAACAAAGAATGTGCTCTCAGTTTAGAAGAAAATGATCTAAGAGAAGAGTTTCTTGATTTAATAGAGATGGACAGACATACTAAGATCAATGAAAGAAATAGGCTCCAAAAGTCAATAAAACACAAAAAAGTTAGAAGTTTGATAAAAAAAATGAACTCAGTAATTAGGACTGTTCATAAACTTCATGCGATATAACATAAGTAAACAGGATATATTACTGTGCAGCTAAATTAATAACATATAAAGTCTTACCAGAAAAAAAAAGGGCAGTAAAGGAAAGGAAGGGGAGAAATCAAATGCCATCATGGAAGTATTGAATAAAAAAAATATAAAGCAATTAAGACAAGAAGTTTCACTGTTAGAAGAGTATAGATGAGGAAACAGATCAACAAAAATACTCAGAAAGATAGAAGTGATAAAAGTAATGTGCAATATCAGAACAGATCATGATCTATTGTGCACTATTGCAAATGATAGACTAAAAATATCAGCACAGGCAGAAAATACAAAATAAGCAATTTACTGATGATCCAAAAAGTTTTATAGAGAATTGGGAAACAAGGCAAAAGGAACTGTAACACTACCAAAAACAAAGAAATAGATACATTTTGGAAAAATATCTCTGAAGATCCTGTGGAACATAACAAAGATGCTAAATGGATAGAAATAAAATAAAGAATAAGAAGTTCAAATATACAGGATATGAAATGGGATGAAGTAACAGCCAGAGAGATTGAAACAAAGTTAAGAAAAGCTCCTAATTGGAAAACCCCAGGCTCAGATGCAGTACCTAACTTCTGGCTAAAAGTATTAACATCTTTACATGAAGATTTATCCATGAATAAAAACTATTTGTATGCGCACCCCAAACAGACACTAACCTGGTTAACAACAGCAAAAACAATACTCCTACCTAAGAGCGAATCTGCAAGGTATCTTAATAACTGTAGACCAATAACTTGACTTCTGATGGTGTATAAACTATACACTGAAATTGATGCTGACAGAGTTTATAGTTACTTAGCAGAAAACTCAATCATGGCAATTGAACAATAGGGTAATGAAAGAAAGTCATATGGAACAAAGGATCACATGTTGTTAAATAAAGTCATAATAGAAAACTGTAGAAAGCGGAAGAATCTAAGTATGGCATGGATAGATTATAAAAATGCATTTGATATTATCCCACATTCATGAATAAAAAAGTGCTTAAAAATGTATAAAATACACTCTACACTGATCGATGACATTACAGCGACCGTGAAACAGTGGCAAACCACTTTGCAGTTAAGTCAGGATAAAAGACAAATTATTATTCCAGAAATAAAGATTCAAAGGGGGATATTCCAGAATGACTCTCTGTCAACACTGCTCTTTTGTCTTGTCCTTAACCCATTAAGCTATGTACTTTGCCACAGCAAAAGTTTTATGAGCTATCCATCTTCTAAGTTCAGAAAAGGTATTTCTGCCAATGCCTTGAAAGAGGCATGGATTGATGTGCTTTTCTCTTTATGTCAATCTCTTACCCTCACTATCTTGCCTACCATTTGCCATCACTTGAGACATGTTGTGATTTTGACTTATTGCATCCAGGGCAATGTGCCTCTCCTTGATTTGTCTGCAGTTTTCCTGCTATGTGTTGTTTACTGTCATAACTCTCCTGGTTACTGTGGAGCATTAATGTAGATTCCTCACATTTCTAAATAGGAATTGCTTACATTTCATTCTCCACTTAACCTATGCCCCACATAAGATGAGCAGCATCAGTGGATCTTTTGAAGCTTAGGAGTAAGATTCACACTAATTTGAAATGGGTCTATATTAGAACATCGAAGTTTCAGAACTTCGAATGTTCTAATATCGACCCCTAGTAACTGAAAACTGATAACATCGAAAATTCAGAACAGCAAATTTTTTCCTAGGGAAAAAATTTGCTGTTCCAAAACACATACACACAACACAAACACACCAAACAAACAGCAATCCACACACATACACCTAAAACCTTACATCTAAACCTACACTAAACTGTACATACACCACTATCTACCCACTTACCTTAACCCAAACTCTAACCCTAAGGTCCAGTACTATCGCACACACACCTCACCCGCACCCTAACCCTAACTCATCTACTCCACCCTAACCCTCACGTCCACACGTTTGTGCACTTACCGGACCCGTGCCTAACCCTAACCCTAACCCTAACTCACCTAACCCGCCCTAACGCTCACATCCACACAATCGCACACTTACCTAAACACAACCCAAACTTTCCACCACAGTGCTGAAAATAGCGAAGCGACAGGAACAAACAACCAAATTCTTTCCCTAGGAAAGAATTCGGTTTTCTGAAACTTCGCTATTTTCAGCTTTCTCTTATTAGGGGTCGATATTAGAACATTCGAAGTTCTGAAACTTCGATGTTCTAATATAGACCCTTTGAAACCCCATCAGATCTGGAATGGGTCATCTGAGCTGTTTCATTTCTTTGGATGCCTTTTTCTACATTAGTTCAGGCTTTGTCCGGATTTCTGTGCTAAGAGGTTGAGACGTATGCTGAGAAGACCTTAGAGTCTTGCAGTCTACCAGCTCAGCTATGTAAAGAATGGTGCACCAATTGAAAACTTACACTGCTGTGCATATGAAACACAAATCACATCTTTATGAGACGAATATTGACACATCACTAGTTCAGTCACATTAAATGTTTTCTGTCTGTTCTCTCAGTCATCCACATTTTATTGCAGCATCCTGCCCTCTACCCAAGACAAACCTTGGCATTTTTTTCATGGTACCATATGAAATCATGAATGGCACTCTTCCTTAAAAAAGGATGAAGAATGAGAGTATCGATTCCTCTACCTCTTGCATGCGAGGCAAGCACTCTACCATTTGAGCTAATTCCCCTATAGAATTCTCTTTTTCTTCTTGGATTCAACAGTGTCATTAGAAGGTGCATTTTTTATCTTGACATTGAGTTAGTCATCCATACCTTTCTATCATATGCCTCTGAAGGTATCTCTGGAGTCTCACTACTTCAAAAGTCTTTAACTTCAGTAGCAGCAACTGCTGAATATATTATCCATTTTGATGTACTTTCTCATTTTCACCATGTTCCATGATGAAAGTGAAATGCAAAATAAATAAATAAGTTTGGATTGGAAGAGCTCGAACTTTCCTGGCAAATCAGGCTAAATGCGTATAATTTGCCTGAAATAAATGAAAGCTGCACTATTAGTAGCATTTTAAAACTTAAAAGTTTAGTTAGATGAATTACTTACTGTTGGAAGCAACACATTATGTATATTTTATTAATGTTTGCTATTTATTGTGGGCTTTTTTTATTTTTATTTTTATTTCATTTTTATTTTTTTTATTTTTATTTTTTCTTTGGTCTCCCAAAGATACATAAGAACCCCAAATGCCCCAAATTTAGACCCATTGTAGCAGGAGCAGGATGGATTACAGAGCCCATTTCCATTTCTTTGGATGGGGAGTTGAGAAATGTGTTAAATGATTTCCCCCAGGTATTAAAAGACATATTGTATGTACATAGATAAATCAAGGTTTTTTAAACATCCAGGGACAGGACATTTGTGGGAACTTAGAGCAATAGCAGACTGTAACACCCCCAATGTGGTTTATGTGGCAGATTGTAAGGTATGTTTCCATTTATATGTAGGGAA
Source organism: Protopterus annectens (assembly GCF_019279795.1). Lineage (NCBI taxonomy): Eukaryota > Metazoa > Chordata > Ceratodontiformes > Protopteridae > Protopterus > Protopterus annectens. The sequence continues at coordinate 820,884,415 of NC_056731.1, read as the reverse complement.
GATGAACCGTTATCTTAGACAATGGGTTAGGGACAATCTATATTGTACTAAGAGGGGACTGGACCATAGTGCTCTGGCTATACACAGGATGTTGACCAATGAACAATGTGTATTTTTGTTTCAGGTGTTACATGTCCAAGCAATGAATAATAGGTTAGGGGACCATGTCAATCAAACAGTGTGTGTGGATCTTCAGTGGATCTTGAAGTTGGGGGCACACAGAGGGCTGGGTCTAAATGACTCTGTTCCCCTTAAACCAGTTTTAAAATCTAGGAAACTGAGATAATTTAGAGTTTAAATATTGCTCTTAGTTTAAATAATAGTTTAAAATGTATATACATATGTATTATTAGGATATATTTATGTATGTTATTTTTTGTATTATATATATTATGTACTTTGTGTATGGTCATATGCACGTATGAGTGACTTTGAATGCAGAATAGGAGGGTTGATGGTATTCTTTGTGTTTGATTGGCTGTTTCAAAGTTTGAAATGCATATTTAAGTAGGTGCTAACTGATTTTTACTTGTCTGATGCAATGCTGAGCATTGCGAAAGCGCTCACCCATCTTTATTAAAACATTGGATTTTATACATGGTATGGATTACTTATCTCCATTCAAGCTACCTTCAGCTTTTGGGTATCAATTTATTTTTGAGCAGTTGTCTACCTCACCTTTTGGGTCCATTTGGGAAGATTTGTTGCTATTTTGTGGTTTGTAAGGATAGCAGAAGGTACTGTGATTCAAAATGAAAAAGAAGGAACTAGTACGGCTATTGGCAGTCAACTTTTAAACCTTTTAGTAGGTCAGCACAATCCACTCTTAACACTTGGTCATTTGGATATTGATCAAGAACCAACTAAGTCTAATGGTAATGACCAAGAGGTACGGATGTTGAAGAGAGCTATAGAAAATGATTTGTACAGGTTTAAGTGGCTTCAGTGTCAACAATACCATTTTGAAGCTTGCTTGAATGTGAACATAGTGCCATGATGGCTCCGCGTGTTGAATATGCCAATTTATGGCAATACATACCCTGCGCTATTAGCGCAATGGCAAAAAATCAAATTGGACACCAGCAGAGCTTATCTTAAGCTGCTTATTGATTTTTTTCAGCTGATGGAGCATGAGCTGAATGAGGAGATTTGCCAGTAGCAAGAGGAGTTAGTTTAAGCCTATGGGGAAGACCCTACTGAACTGTACATGAATGAACTAATTTAGAGAATACTTTGTTATGAAGTGAGGCTACTTGATCAAAAAGAAAAGAAATTAAGTAGAGATGTAACTGACTTCTCTAACCAGCATGTATTCACTTAGCCGAGGGCTGATGAGCAGAGAGAGCATCGTTCTACCAATCCACAATCACAATCAACGGACAAGTGGGTGTGTCCCTTTACCTTTACAGTGAGAGAGACCTAGCACGGATCATCATCAGCAACCTGGAAAGGTAACCAATGATGTGGTAGAGGCAGGAGTATTGACCTACTGGTAACTTAGAGGGAGTGACTCTTCACCAGATCCTGTAGTCTCAGTTTATTCTACTCTGACGGAGGTTCCGTTTAATTCTTTGAGGACGGAATGTATACAGCTTGCATCAATGTCAGCAATGGTCATCAGACACAAGATCATTTTGGAATCTAAGCAACAGGTTTTTCCAGTGCTTCCCTTGCCCGTTCATACAGGGAGAAAGGAGATCGATGGGGCAGGAACCACAGAAGGGGGGACAGAAACAGAAAGAAGCTCTGGCATAGTTGCAAATGCACACATTGAAGAAAATGTGGCGATATGGACAGGAGGTTTAGTTTGGAATTTATTGAACTATGAATTTACTGCAGCAGAGTTTTCCTTACTTAACAAAGGTTTAAGCTTTATATCTTCTAGTAATATGGACATTAGTGACTTATTGGATAGTTTACGATTATTTACTCAGAATGTAGCTTTAAAGTTGCAGTTTAATAACTCAGAATGTGTGGGTGAGTCACACTATAAAAGAAAGAGTACATATGTACCATCTTTACCACATAATGTTGAAACGTTTTTGAGAGCATGTGAAAATGCTATGTATATGTATGATTTTAAATGTGCTGTTAGTGGGAGGGGAAGTAATTTGACAATAGCTGAAAGACAAGCAATGTTTGATTTACAGAAAAATTATGATATAGTCATTCGACCTTCAGATAAAGGTGGACCTGTTGTAGTATTAAATTCACAATTTTATTATGAAGGAATGACTGAAATGTTGGCAGACACAACAGTATATAAAATTGCACAAATGGAAGTAGTGGAAAGTATGATTAGACATATTTTTAATACTCTGCATGTGTTTATATGTATGGGAATGTTAACTAAAGATTTATTTCAATTTTTTATTGTTGAGAAAGCACTGATTCCATGATTGCATGGTCTCCCAAAGATACATAAGTATCCTAAATGCCCCAAATTTAGATCCATCATAGCAGGAGCAGGATGGCTTATGGAGCGCATTTCCATTTTTTTGGATGGGGAGTTGAGAAATGTGTTAAATGATTTCCCTCAGGTATTAAAAGACACTGAACACTTTTTGGGTGACCTATATAGAGCAGTAGAAAAAACAATGTTGATGGGAATGGATTTGCTAACTACGTTAGATGTAGTCCCATTGTTCACAAGCATACCAAATGAACGGGCATTAGCATGGTGAGATCTGTTTTATTGAAACATGGCAAAATGTCCGTTCAGTGAATAGATTTTCTATGTATGCTTTTGGACATTTTTTTGGAGCATAATTTATTTATTTTTAATGACATCTGTTATTGGCAGGTATCAGGAGTATTCATGGGCACTAGTTGTGCCAATACGTATGCAAATTTGGTTACGGTGGTCTGGGAACAGCAACACTTGGTAGCTGACACAATGTCATCTTTTATAGATGGTTTGTGGATGACCTTTTTGTTGGTTGGAAGGGGGATGAGGACAGCTTAAGATCATTCCATCAGTATCTTAATCGTACAAGTGATTTTTTTGTGGTTCACCATGAATCATTCCAGATGGAGCATAGACGTTTTAGATGTTACTATCTTTAAAACTGAGAAGAGATGGTGTACAAGACTACCTAGGAAATCATGTTACTGTCCAGCATTTTTACAATGTGACAGTATGCACACAGAGCACATTTTCCCCAACATGGTTAGGAGACAAGTAATGAGGGTGTCACACCTCTGTTGCCAGGAAGAGGAGTATCAGAAAGAATTAGGCAATCTGAAAGAAGGCAATCTGAAAGAAGGTTTACTGAGCAGGGGTTACAATGCACAAGAAATTGTTGAGGCTTACATAAGAGTACAGAATGAGAGGAAAGGGAAGGCTAAGCCTTATTATTCTGAGACAGTAGTAGTACAGTGTAAAGAGAGTAGACACAAAGCTTCTTTTCAGACCTCAATGTTCTTGCCATATGCTGTAGATGTTGATAGGTTTAAAAAGATCATACAGGGGAATCGGCACATTCTCTTGGTAGATGATGAAACTACTAGAGTCGTAGGTACGCTCCCCCGGTTTATATATAAAAATAAAAAGAGTTTAAAACAACAGTTGTGTTATCCTAGAATGAGAAGTATAGAAGAGAGTATTATGTATGTGACACATAAATGTGGAAATTGTACATATTGTATGTACATAGAGGAATCAAAGGTTTTTTAAACATCCAGGGACAGTGCATTTGTGGGAACTTAGAGCAACAGCAGACTGTAACACCCCCAATGTGGTTTATGTGGCACATTGTAGGGTATGTTTCCATTTCTATATAGGGAAGATGAACCGTCATCTTAGAAAACGGGTTAGGGACCATCTATATTGTACAAGGAGGGGACTGGACCATAGCACTCTGGTTAAATACACGATGTTGACCAATGAACATGTATTTTTGTTTCAGGTGTTACATGTCCAATGAATAATAGGTTAGGGGATCATGTCAAACAGAGTGTGCGGAACTTCAGTAGAGGTTGGGGGCACACAGGGGGCTGGGTCTAAATGACTCTGTCCCCCTTAAACCAGTTTTAAAATCTAGGAAACTGAGATAATTTAGAGTTTAAATATTGATCTTAGTTTAAATAGTAGTTTAAAATTTATATACATATGTATTATTAAGATATATTAATGTATGCTGTTTTTTGTATTATATATATTATGTACTTTGTGTATGGTCACATGTGCGCATGAGTGACTTTGAATGTGAATAGGAGGGTTGATGGCATTCTTTGTGTTTGATTGGCTGTTTCAAAGTTTGAAATGCATATTTAAGTAGGTGCTAATTGGTGTTTAATTGTCTGATGAAGCAATGTTGAGCACTGCGAAAGCGCTCACCTATCTTTATTAAAACATTGGATTTTATACACGGTGTGGATTACTTATCTTCATTCCAGCTACCTTCAGCTTTTGGGTATCAATTTATTTTGAACAGTTGTCTACCTCGCTTTTTGGGTCCATTTGGGAAGATTTGTTCATAGAAAATGATGAAGTTTATATCACATGGGATCACCCATTACCAACAGTTCGAAAAATAGATGCAAGAAAACCAGATATAGCAGTCCATAAAAAGAAGACAAAAGTAGCATTGATCATTGAAATTGCAGCACCCAATGACTACAGTGTCTTATGTACAGAGAGACATAAAGTCATAAAATATCAGGATTTGCAGGCAGAAATGAGAGCAATGCAGAAGAAAGCTACCCAGACAGTTCCAATAGCAGTATGAGCAACTGGTCTTATAAAAAAGAATCTATAATCATATTTAGATATGTTACCAATATATGTAACTCCATACAAATTGCAGAAGGAATCATTACTGGGCACATTGTGGGTGCTGTGAAGAGCACTTCTGGCTAACATCAAAGATTGAAACAATACTAATTTCATGAACTGTAATTGTACTTTGACTTATGAATGGGGTCCAGTCCTATACTGATATTGGAAATACAAAAGACTTGGAGAAATTTAAAAAAAAAGTGAAACTATATGAAACATCATCTAAGTCACACGTATAGTGATATACTGCCATACTGAAACATCATCAAAGTCACACGTACATTGGTATAGTACCATATTGAAACATCTGCATTACTCAGAAGACATAATGAACCAAGAACCTTGAATACTCCAACCAGAAGTTAGAAACCAGATCTCAGAGACCATTGGTAAAAAACACAGGAAAACTTTATTATTGAACACCAATATTAAGTGCCTTCATCAAGTGTAACCATGACTTCTTTAGAATACAAAAGTAAATGCAATATTCACATTTCTTCCGGTCAAGTAGTTACTCAGAATCAGTCAGAACCACCAGTTCTTAGTCATTTAAATCAAGTATATATTACTGGTTAAAGAAACATACACTTAACAAAATTGCTCACTTAAAAAAGAAAAAATCCTAACTTCAGGTATTCAACAAATACATCATATGAACGCAACGTTAAAACACTAGCCAGTGAAAGTCCATTGTTTAAATCTGGAGATGATTGAGCATTTAGTCTAATTTGCCATTTGAGTTCACACAACTCAAGTAAGTCATCCCAACGTCCCCCTCTACTGTTCTTTGTCACAATGTCCAATCCAAAAAACAAAAACTTATGGATACAAAATTCTGAGAAATTTTTGACTAAAGCATTGGAATCCTATTGATTTTTTTACATCCAAAAGTGTTCATATATTCTGTCCCAAAACTTTCTTTTGGTTCTTCCTATGTAAAAACTGTCACAGTCTTGACACTTAGCTAGATAAACTATACTGTAATTACAGTAAAATCAGAAACAATATTCAACCCATTAATCGTCACATAGTCTTTCTCAAGTATATGCTTACATTGGGTACAAGACTCATATTTAAATGTACCCCTCTTTTTGTTTGTTTGTAGTCCCTTGCCTTCTCTGTTCTGACATTCTAGATGTTGTTTCAAAGATTTACCTTTCCTAAATACCATTCTTGGTCATGACTCCACTTTTTCCACAGCATTATTATAACAATTGAAAATTTTCCAGTTGTTCTTCAAAATTTTCATAATGCTGACATTGTCAGTCGTATATGTTATGACAGAACTATCTTGAAAAACATTCATGTTTAAATCTGTGTCCCTGTTGGATGTAAATGGCTCTTGAGCTCTAATTATGGGCACATATACTCGCTGGTTCCTTTTCTGTTGAACTTCTTCACAGAGACTGGCAACGAGCCCAATTGGATATCCTATAGCTATAGGCATAGTAATCAGTTTTTGCCTTGCTACTTGAAATTGATCATCCGCTGATATCATGCATGCTAAATGCACAAACTGCCCTTTCACTATTCCTTTTTTCTGTTTTTCAGGGTGACAACTCATGTAGTGCAACATACAATTGAAGTATGTACTTTTCCTGAAAATATTACTATTAATTCTCTATTGGACAGCATCCTTGGCAATCTCAATATCTAAATAATGAAATTGTGTGGTATCAAAGGAGTAGGTACATTTCAAAAAATTAGAGGTTAAGTTCAAATTCTCTATAGACGTTTGTAACTCAGTTGGGCCTGCCTTCCAAAAAATAAAGAAATAAAGATGTCATCCGGGAAGCGTACATAAAGAGACATAGGAGGTACCCAAAACTTTTGAAAAATGTGTTCTTGTTCCCAAGGCAGCATAACATTGTTTGCAAATATGGGGGCACATGAAGCTCCCATAGCTACACCCTTTTTCTGTAGAAAATATTGGCCTTCCAAAAAAACAAAATTGTTTTTTAATACAATTTCCATCAACATACAAAGGGTGTTGATATCATTGCCATTAAATCCTGCAAAATCAATCAGGAATACATGAAAAGCTTGTGGGCCTTCTTGGTGAGGAATCACATTAAACAAATTCTGGACATCTATTGTTAAAAATGTAGTGTCATCCGAAAATTTCAGTTTCTTAACTTTGTCTAGAAAGTCCCAAGAATCCTGACAAAGGTGCTCAAAAGACTTTAAGCTGTTTTTCAACTTGACATGTATATATTTTGATAAGAGGTGGGTTTTTGACCTCCCCCCATCAACAATGGGTTTTAACAGTGTGTCTATCATGTCCTTATGAATCTTCGGAACACGGAAGATAGATGGTATAATAGGGTGTCTAGCTTTCAAAAAATTATATTCATCTAGACTCTAGACTCATCTGACCTTGAGAAAACATGTCCTCCAACCAGTAATCTATTGTTTGATATGCCCCAAACACACAGTTTTTTAATACTTCTTCATAAAAGTCATTGTTGAATAAATGTACATTCAAACGGTTCAGGTAATCATCTTTGTTCATGACTACAACCCCACCCCCTTTGTCAAGTTTCATTACCCATATCTGCTTGTCTTGACTTAACATTTTAAGAAGCTGCCACTCACCTATTGAAAGATTGTATTCAACATTAGTCTTGTTGTTGGTGGACAATATTTGCCTAAAATCAAAATACACATTTTTTCAAACAAAACTAAAACTTGCACTGTGGATGGGTTGAACAGACTCTTCCAGGCTAAAACATTTTTGAAATGCACCTTCCATATTGTTAAACACAAATTTTAAATTTAATTTCCTAATGCACAATATAAAATCAATAATTAACTGATCAAGATTTGCTCGTGTAGTAGGGAGAAATGTAAATCTCTAAAGCAGCTCCACTATGTTACCATAAATAAACATTACTTGAGTAGTTATAAACAGAAAAATCATCTTTAGTATTGCTAATAATTTCAGGTCCTGTTAGTTCATGGTAATCACCAAAAAGTTCCAAACAAGAGAACATTGCATTCAATATCTCCTCCTTCTCCCACTCTCTTCTGGGTCTGGAAATTGTTCCTCTGTCTTCTCATTTGAGGTCTGTGTATTGTTTGTACTTTTCCCCTTTGGTTCTGTAAATGCTCTGAGCATCTCAGTGTTGCTGGTTCTAAAGGAATTTCCTCATTTAAAACCTCTTCCGTATTTCCTTGAATCCGGTTGGTTGAAGGGTGGTTATTACTGCATTACTCATACATTGGTTTACTACCACACTGAATCATTACTAGAGGAGAACGTACATTGATATACTGCCGCACTGAAACATCACCAGAGTCACCCATACAGTGGCTTGACATAATGGAGTGACAAAGGCCCAAAAATAGGGATACATTTTAAATATTGCTTTTATAAACTTAAAGTTGATAGAATAACAGGATTTGGGTTAGCGTGCATTTTCTTAATGATATGAAGTCTGAAACTCAGATACATGTCATTATTTAGTGACTTTAATCCTTAGATCATCCTAGTTATTTGTCAAATAAACACAATTTTATGAGGAACAGACCAAAAATCTGATTCAAAAATCTGGACATTCTGCGAAAATCTGTACAGTTGAGAGGTATGCCAACTGCCTTTTCTCAAGGTGACTTGAGGTCACTGTCTGATTAACTGACTTGCTCAAAAGTCCCGTAGTCAGCAAATGGTGGATGAAAGACTCCAGTTCTGAGCAACAAGCTTACAGCTGCATTCCTTTGTACCAAACTGCCAGATAATGCTCATCATAGTTCAAAAGCATATTAAGTATATTCTTTTTGTAGTTCTTCCATGTAGTTAGGTAGAACACTAATAGGATTTAAAGCAAAATCTAGTGATCTCTGACTTGCAGTTGCACTATAACATACAGAGTTGACTGCTCATTTGAAGTCCACAAATACTATTGCAGTAAGAAATCTGGACTCCATATTACTGCAGATTATAACAGATGCAAGGTTTAGAGCACTGAAAATATTTTCCTCATCCCAAGTCTCTGCTGCATTTTAGGAATAACACATTCTTAGTGTCAAACTATATGGTTTGCAAGCAAATCATTTTTACAGAATATCACACATACTGGTTGGATAGAAAGGAATATGGATTCTTCTGTGGTGACTGAATAGAGGTTAATGCTGATAGTGGAATAATTGACAACTGTTTCCATTCATCTGAAATTGTCCTATGGGGGTCAGGGAAAAGTTAAAAATGTGAGGTAGCTATATTTCTCTATAGTGTGCACTCATTTTAGAAAGGATGACTGTAGGGAAAATGGTCGATCAGACTTGGAGTGGAGAGTTTATTCTTGATTATTTATTTTGGCCTTAAATTAGAATGCATGGAGGACATTCTCCCCCTTAGCAACCTGTATCTTAGTATTACTCATAATGGAGACATTTGCAAGGAAGCTGCTAAGAAGAACATAGGCTACATTACTGAGTTATTGTTTAGACTTGCTTGGTAGAAAAAGATAATTGGTGCATACTTTCTAACTCATGAAGGTATTGCAGTTGTTTCCAAATTGTTCTTGCCTGTCTAAAAAGTAATTTTCATCTATTCTGTATGTAAATAGCTTTGGTAGCCCTCAATTATGCCTTTTACAGATTACTAAGTTCAATAATGTTACTGTTAACAGCAGGGAGATATGACAGGGTTTCTAAGCAAGCAATAATGCCTGACAGGGTGCGTGTGTTAATATGTAATTAATGCCTGCTCAGGGGTGTTATGCCTCTACATCCCTGAAAGGGCGTTAATTACACATTAACACACATCCTGGAGGTCATTATTGGGCTTAGAGAATGGGCTCTCTGTAAAATTGTTGTGTTTTACTTGCTTATTTATTTTTTACGTACTATATTAATTTTTATATATTTTTAATGTAAAATACTTCCTTTGCATAATGTTTCAGACTTGCTGTAGTATAAGTTAATGGTGTTGGGAGGATGCATTTTACATCAAACATATAAAAAATAATATTGTGCTTAAAAAAGTAATGACTAAGTAAAACACAACAATTTTACATAAAGCCCATTCTCTCTCCAATATACACATACACAGTCTCTTCTGCTTTCACACACATACAAATACATAGACAAGGTCTCCTCTGCTTTCAGACACGCACTCACTCACACAAGATTGCTTTCACTCTCAGTCTCAATCTCTCTCACACACACACACACACACACACGCACGCACGCATACACGCACGCATGCACGCACGCACACACACACACACAGTGTTTCTCCCTTTTTTTGTTGTTGTACATTTTACGCTCACTAAACAGCAGAACTGCTGTTTTAGAGAGCGTAAAACAATGGCAACTGTTATTTTATTGTTTTTAGTCCGAGCTCCACAGCAGCTTGATATCCTGCTGTGAAGTGGCGGACTCATTTGTCAGCGGGCATTACTTGTACATTAATACCCTGCTGGAGAATGTTTGTTCTCCAATCAGTGTGTTGATGTACTGTTTGTCCATTCTGTAATGAAACTCAGTAGTTCCATTGTGAGATATAGTGTCCTTGACCTCTTAGTTTACTTCACTGAAAAGGGAAAGGTGATATTGCATTTCTAGCAGAGAGTTAGTCATGCTAGGTTAAGGTGACATCTTATCATATTATCTTTGATCAGCTTACCAGAGGCAGTTGTATTCCCTGCTTTCTGTGAGGAAGGAGTGGTTTGCCCATAAAATGAGGTAGGGAAAGTTTGATAACCAAAAATAACTGCTTAGACAAGCCTGGACATGGGTTGCTCATGCAGCAAAGAATAATTTTATTCTCAAGGCATCTGATTACAATGTTAGTCACCAGACAGTGATATTTTCTGGGCCCATTGATGTAATGTTCTTGGCCTTTGAGACAGCATTAAGGACCTGTTCCCTGGTGATAGCAAGGTGAGTTATATTTGATGGTATTTCCTGAGGGAAGGTACTGTAGACGGGGAGATAGGGGTAAAGTTGGATCTGAATATGTCAGCCGGTAGGTTTGATATATCTTCTGGCTCAGTATAGGTGGGTCCATTTATAATGAGCTTTGCACACAATTGCATATTACCTTTGAGGTTGTGGACATAGCTAAAGAATGCCTTGTGGATGTTCTTGGCCTTAAAGGCCAAATTTGCCTCAAATTTGTATTTGTTAGACTTTATTTGTCTTCTGAGTTGTTTGTTTAGCTTGATGAGAGTGTTTTTAATCTTGCAGGGTGCTGCACCTCCTAATTTCTGCCGTGATTTTCTTCTTTCTGTTATACAGCCTATAAGTTTTGTGATTCCACCAGGGTGGCTTTTTATTTTATATTTTTTTTTTAGTTACTTCTGTACTTCTTCCTGGTGGGTACAGCTGCCTGTATGCAGCTATTAACATGGTTGTATATGGTTTCTGTGAACATTTCTGCATAGGCAGCAGTGTTCTTAGGGTTTATGGGGGGGGGGGGATGACATTTTTGTCAGGTTATCACTTATTAGTAGGAAGTTAGTCTTAGCATAGTTCCTAAATATTCCAGGGTTAGCTGGGGGGGGTCCAGGTTTTATTTTTACTTCAGATTAGATCATTTTCTGATCTGACCTTATCAGGGAAAACATTACATTGAGGGGTTTACAGCACTCTGCCATATTAGTGAAGTACAGATCCAGTATGGTTGCACCCCTGGTTGGTGTATTGACAATCTTGTCCAGAGAGTTTGTGTTTACAAAGTCTAGAAATCTCTGTGCTTGTACATTTGATGTCATATTGGCTTCCCAGTTAATAGCCGGACAATTAAAGTTGCCCATGAATATGGTATTGGGTTGGATGGTGGGTATTTCCAATAAGTTTAAATAAATGGTATGGGTTTTCTGGGTCATAGAGTGGGACCTATAGTTTGCAAGGAAGTGGTATTGGATTTTGCCTATTGTGATTTGAACATGGAGAAGCTCAAGTGCATTGTCCTGTTTGACCAGCCTTCAGGTATATTTATCATTGATGTAAATCGAGACACCTCTACCTTTAGTCCCTGTCTGTGTAGTAGCTGGTCTACATGTGTGGAAGGCATTGTAACTTTGCACTTTTGGTGTGTTGTCTGTGACTTTAAACCATGTCTCAGCTATTTCGTAGATGTCACGTCAGCATTCTCTATGGTGAAAAGATCTTCTAGGGAGTGGATTTTTTGTTGTAACCAAAAAAATTTTTTTTTTCCGGGGGCCATTCCCCATTTGCTTTTTTAACAGGAAATAGAGGGGTGTTACATGGTGAATCAAGAGATTCTACCAGTACTCCTTCCTTGAGTAATGCTGCTATTATAGGCTTGATTCCTTGCTCTGCATCTTTCCTCAAGGGTATTGTCTTTTGTGGTCTAAATGCTGATTTTGGTGTAATAGTTACTGGTCCTGCTGTTTGAATAAGTCCTACATCTGATTTACCTTTTGACCAAAGAATATCTGTTATATCACACAAGGCTTTTTCTTCTTCTTCTAATAAGAATGCTAATCAGCTGTCTTCACTAGTTTGTAAGTGTACAGCTGGATGTGTCTGTGTTAGCCAATTCAATTTCTGTTTTTGTATTCCCTGTTCTGATAATTCTAAATCAGTTTGTTTTTCCCATCTTGTTACTTTTTCTCCTAAGTCTGCCCATCTCACATCCTTATTCTTTGTCAAGCTGACATGTGGTAGTCTATTAGATTTGTACAGTGTCATGAATTCCTGAGGTAGTGAACAGCTTACCACACTGTTTCCCTCAGTATCCCAATACAAGGTTCGTAATACTAATCTGTTAGCAGGATTTTTGAACAACTCTTGCTCATATTCTTTATCAGGTCCTGGCATGCTACAGTAGTATAGAGTACAATGTAACAAATGCTGTTGGTCAGTGTCAAGGGAGGAGGCCTTACTGATGGCTACATTCATCAGTTCTCCGGTTACTGCCCCTGGACCAGTAGTAACTAGGTCCTGGCTGTACCAGTAAAAGGTTTCACCCTCCGGTCGCACCACAAAAGTATCTATTTGTCTTCGTGCTTCCATACCCTGCATAGTGGGAACTACCGCTATGCCAAATATCTGCATAAGATCTCTTCCCAGTAAGTTTACTGGACATTTTGCAGAAACTACAATTTTACTTTTCTGAGTCATGCCTGAAACAGGGTCAGTTATTGCTATATCATGGGAGAGTGGCTCCCTATAAAGCTGTCCATTTGCTGCTTTCACTAATATATATTCAGGTGATTCAGAATATTCTGGTAACTTAGAAGGGTGTATCAAAGTTCGTGACGCTCCTGAGTCACACAAGAATTTCACTTCCCTTCCTTCCACCAGAAGTGTAACTTCCGGTTTTGTGTCTGCCAAACAGAGCTCCAAGCTCAGTAATGCCAAATCTAAAATTTCACTTTCTTCATCCTCTACATCTGCTTGCACTTCCTCTGTTCCTTCCACTACATTTACGTTTGCCCTTTGTTTTCCTTCCCTAATGATTTCTGATTATCATCACTATCATATAGTCAGTCCTCATCACCTTTATTTTCTGTAGTCACCTTTTTATTTAGCCTGCAATCCCTTGCTAAATGTCTTTTCTTACTGCACTTAAAGCACTCACCTTTCTTTTTCTCTCTTCAAAATCTTCTGACCTTTTGTCAGATTGTCTATTTCCTGGGTATTTTTCTTACCCTTTTACCTGACTGTACTACAAAGACCTCTGCTCCGTCTTCAGCTGTGAAGACCTGTGTCTTCTTTTCTTTTTACTATTAAAGTGTCTTTCAGCATGTCTGGCATATTCAAGTAAGGCTTGTAGCCTACTTGTTCGATGATCTATCATATGCTTTGTAATAAAGCTACTGATAGGTGCAATGCAACCTTTCAAAAAGCATTTTCAGTTGCTGTTCATACGAGGTATCATGTGTCTGATTTTCAGGAATAGCCATACCACTATGGTTATTGAAACATTCCAATAATCTACCATAGTACCCATCTACAGTTTCATTCTCTTGCTGTATGCATTGATTAATGCAAGTCCAATCTGCTCTAGGTTTCCATTTTCAGAAATTCGGTCTGTAAGACCTTTCACTCTGTTGTCTAATTCTGCGTCACTATGTGGGAGTGGTTTAAGCTCTGCATTACGAGGATTCCAGGTGCCACAAATCATGTGCCAGTCTGGACCCACAATCTGTCTAACTACCTTTTCTACTTCTTCCCCATTCAAGTGGTAACTTAGTCTCATACCTTGTAAATCTTGTAAAAACTTTGTGTAATTAACTTTTGGATGAGGGATTCCCTCTGTAGCTTTCCGAATATCTTCCGGTGTCCATGGTCTATATACTAGAAGAGTTGGGTCCTGCCCTTCCTGTCCTGCCTGAGGATTTGGTATCTCGATTAGTGGACAGATTTCTTCCTCACTCTTCTAGTGTGTTTTTCCTATTTGATATAAGTCTGTGTCCCCAAGTGTTTTACGTGTCCGGGACCTAGTTTCAATAGGATCTCTAACAAATGGTTTTAGTACTTTTGTAACTTCAGGATAACGTGGAGGTGGACCAGCTTGTCCTCCTGCTTCATATCCTGAAAAAGGCATTGAGGGGCGGAGGAGGGGCCGCTATTACTGTATTATTATCCTCTTTGTCTAAAAATAATGTTTTGCATTTTTAGTTTTCTGTTCCCTTCGGTTTACTTCCTCAATCCACCTGTGTGCTTGAGGAATGCCTAATCGCTGTTGTTTTTGCCTGACCTTCTGCGTCAGATTTAAGCTGTTTTAAAAGTTTAACTAATGAAATCTTGTTTAATTTACCATCAAATCCGTATTTATTAACCCATTTTGTATAATACCTTACATTATCAGTCCGTTGTAATTGCATATATTTTGCGTCATCAGTTAGGGGTGGATCTCGCGATTTTTTAGTGCACTGATTTCCCATTCTAAAAAAAAATGTTACGTAACCCTTTTCACCACGTGGTATTTCAGTTCCTTACATAGTTTATCTAGAATAACTGCCTACCTTATTCTGTTTCCCTGATCTCTGACAAAATATACAGTAATTTCCTTTTGTCCCTGATCTGTATAACAAATCTCTGACAATGACATTTACTGTAACCTAGTCCCTGATCTAAAACAGAAAAAAGGAAAATATTTTCCTACCTGAGCCTCCTGGGTCGACCAGTTCGAGACCGCTCTTCGGCCGCAGATCAGAAAGTGGCCAGCCTCTCAAAACGACAATTCAGTCGGAGGTCTTTGTGTTTCAAGAAGAACCATTTCGGTAACTTCTCCTGCGCAGTATTCGACCACCGATACACTCTGATCTGCAGCTTACCAAGGGAATTCTGGTTCAAGGAGGACCAAACTGTTAAATAAAAACAAATGATAACAACACAGGAGGCTCAGATGCAAAAGTTTACTAGTGTACACCAGGAGGCAAAACCATACAAGTACAGAGTTTGTCTGACATGATGCAGGAAATACACAATTTTATATAGTCTCACATTCAAGCTGTGCCCACCTTACTGACGGGTTAGTCACAGAGCACCTACATCACTATGGTCTACAATATTCTATTCATAAGAAAAAGCTGATGTTATACATTTTAAAAGTTTTCCCATGGAATAATACAGCCTTGCAAAGCACCTGGTTCGTTATAATGTCTTTCTGTAAATGTTACTCTTTCAAGGTCTCAGGCTTGCTTGAATACAATAGTTGGTTCAGTCTTCTTTGTTCTTCTTGCAACTTTACTTTAGCAGCTGTGTCTTATCTCTGATACATTCACAAGGTCAATTATCTCAGAGGAAGGAATAAGAATATTCAATGCTTTATACATTTAATTTTCCTGACCCAGCAGATAATCATTAGTGAAAAACATAAGCTTGCTGAGCTGGCTACTGCCAGGGTCAGAGTTCAAATACACTGCAGCTCCAAAGCTTCAAGCAATTGCATGTAAAATCATTCTTATTGCCATATTGTAAATAGAATAAAATGCATTATATACTATTTGCTTTTAAGCTAGCACTTTATACATGTTCAAATACATATTTTTCTAACATATGTTATGACAGAACTATCTTGAAAAACATTCATGTTTAAATCTGTGTCCCTGTTGGATGTAAATGGCTCTTCAGCTCTAATTATGGGCACATATACTCGCTGGTTCCTTTTCTGTTGAACTTCTTCACAGAGACTGGCAACGAGCCCAATTGGATATCCTATAGCTATAGGCATAGTAATCAGTTTTTGCCTTGCTACTTGAAATTGATCATCCGCTGATATCATGCATGCTAAATGCACAAACTGCCCTTTCACTATTCCTTTTTTCTGTTTTTCAGGGTGACAACTCATGTAGTGCAACATACAATTGAAGTATGTACTTTTCCTGAAAATATTACTATTAATTCTCTATTGGACAGCATCCTTGGCAATCTCAATATCTAAATAATGAAATTGTGTGGTATCAAAGGAGTAGGTACATTTAAAAAAATTAGAGGTTAAGTTCAAATTCTCTATAGACGTTTGTAACTCAGTTGGGCCTGCCTTCCAAAAAATAAAGAAATAAAGATGTCATCCGGGAAGCATACATAAAGAGACATAGGAGGTACCCGAAACTTTTGAAAAATGTGTTCTTGTTCCCAAGGCAGCATAACATTGTTTGCAAATATGGGGGCACATGAAGCTCCCATAGCTACACCCTTTTTCTGTAGAAAATATTGGCCTTCCAAAAAAACAAAATTGTTTTTTAATACAATTTCCATCAACATACAAAGGGTGTTGATATCATTGCCATTAAATCCTGCAAAATCAATCAGGAATACATGAAAAGCTTGTGGGCCTTCTTGGTGAGGAATCACATTAAACAAATTCTGGACATCTATTGTTAAAAATGTAGTGTCATCCGAAAATTTCAGTTTCTTAACTTTGTCTAGAAAGTCCCAAGAATCCTGACAAAGGTGCTCAAAAGACTTTAAGCTGTTTTTCAACTTGACATGTATATATTTTGATAAGAGGTGGGTTTTTGACCTCCCCCCATCAACAATGGGTTTTAACAGTGTGTCTATCATGTCCTTATGAATCTTCGGAACACGGAAGATAGATGGTATAATAGGGTGTCTAGCTTTCAAAAAATTATATTCATCTAGACTCTAGACTCATCTGACCTTGAGAAAACATGTCCTCCAACCAGTAATCTATTGTTTGATATGCCCCAAACACACAGTTTTTTAATACTTCTTCATAAAAGTCATTGTTGAATAAATGTACATTCAAACGGTTCAGGTAATCATCTTTGTTCATGACTACAACCCCACCCCCTTTGTCAAGTTTCATTACCCATATCTGCTTGTCTTGACTTAACATTTTAAGAAGCTGCCACTCACCTATTGAAAGATTGTATTCAACATTAGTCTTGTTGTTGGTGGACAATATTTGCCTAAAATCAAAAATACACATTTTTTCAAACAAAACTAAAACTTGCACTGTGGATGGGTTGAACAGACTCTTCCAGGCTAAAACATTTTTTGAAATGCACCTTCCATATTGTTAAACACAAATTTTAAATTTAATTTCCTAATGCACAATATAAAATCAATAATTAACTGATCAAGATTTGCTCTTGTAGTAGGGAGAAATGTAAAATCTCTACAAAGCAGCTCCACTATGTTACCATCGTAAACATTACTCGAGTAGTTATAAACAGAAAAATCATCTTTAGTATTGCTAATAATTTCAGGTCCTGTTAGTTCATGGTACTCACCAAAAAGTTCCAAACAAGAGAACATTGCATTCAATATCTCCTCCTTCTCCCACTCTCTTCTGGGTCTGGAAATTGTTCCTCTGTCTTCTCATTTGAGGTCTGTGTATTGTTTGTACTTTTCCCCTTTGGTTCTGTAAATGCTCTGAGCATCTCAGTGTTGCTGGTTCTAAAGGAATTTCCTCATTTAAAACCTCTTCCGTATTTCCTTGAATCCGGTTGGTTGAAGGGTGGTTATTACTGCATCACTCATACATTGGTTTACTGCCACACTGAATCATTACTAGAGGAGAACGTACATTGATATACTGCTGCACTGAAACATCACCAGTCACCCATACAGTGGCTTGACATAATGCAGTGACAAAGGCCCAAAAATAGGGATACATTTTAAATATTGCTTTTATAAATTTAAAGTTGATAGAATAACAGGATTTGGGTTAGCATGCATTTTTTTAATGATATGAAGCCTGAAACTCAGATACATGTCATTATTTAGTGACTTTAATCCTTAGATCATCCCAGTTATTTGTCAAATAAGCACAATTTTATGAGGAACAGACCAAAAATCTGATTCAAAAATCTGGACATTCTGCGAAAATCTGTACAGTTGAGAGGTATGCCAACTGCCTTTTCTCAAGGTGACTTGAGGTCACTGTCTGATTAACTGACTTGCTCAAAAGTCCCGTAGTCAGCAAATGGTGGATGAAAGACTCCAGTTCTGAGCATCAAGCTTACAGCTGCATTCCTTTGTACCAAACTGCCAGATAATGCTCATCATAGTTCGAAAGCATATTAAGTATATTCTTTTTGTAGTTCTTCCATTTAGCTAGGTAGAACACTAATAGGATTTAAAGCAAAATCTAGTGATTTCTGACTTGCAGTTGCACTATAACATACAGAGTTGACTGCTCATTTGAAGTCCACAAATACTATTGCAGTAAGAAATCTGGACTCCATATTACTGCAGATTATAACAGATGCAAGGTTTAGAGCACTGAAAATATTTTCCTCATCCCAAGTCTCTGCTGCATTTTAGGAATAACACATTCTTAGTGTCAAACTATATGGTTTGCAAGCAAATCATTTTTACAGAATATCACACATACTGGTTGGATAGAAAGGAATATGGATTCTTCTGTGGAGACTGAATAGAGGTTAATGCTGATAGTGGAATAATTGACAACTGTTTCCATTCATCTGAAATTGTCCTACGGGTCAGGGAAAAGTTAAAAATGTGAGGTAGCTATATTTCTATATAGTGTGCACTCATTTTAGAAAGGATGACTGTAGGGAAAATGGTCGATCAGACTTGGAGTGGAGAGTTTATTCTTGATTATTTATTTTGGCCTTAAATTAGAATGCATGGAGGACATTCTCCCCCTTAGCAACCTGTATCTTAGTATTACTCATAATGGAGACATTTGCAAGGAAGCTGCTAAGAAGAACATAGGCTACATTACTGAGTTATTGTTTAGACTTGCTTGGTAGAAAAAGATAATTGGTGCATACTTTCTAACTCATGAAGGTATTGCAGTTGTTTCCAAATTGTTCTTGCCTGTCTAAAAAGTAATTTTCATCTATTCTGTATGTAAATAGCTTTGGTAGCCCTCAATTATGCCTTTTACAGATTACTAAGTTCAATAATGTTACTGTTAACAGCAGGGAGATATGACAGGGTTTCTAAGCAAGCAATAATGCCTGACAGGGTGCGTGTGTTAATATGTAATTAATGCCTGCCCAGGGGTGTTATGCCTCTACATCCCTGGAAGGGCGTTAATTACACATTAACACACACCCTGGAGGTCATTATTGGGCTTAGAGAATGGGCTCTCTGTAAAATTGTTGTGTTTTACTTGCTTATTTATTTTTTACGTACTATATTAATTTTTATATATTTTTAATGTAAAATACTTCCACTGCATAATGTTTCAGACTTGCTGTAGTATAAGTTAATGGTGTTGGGAGGATGCATTTTACATCAAACATATAAAAAATAATATTGTGCTTAAAAAAGTAATAACGAAGTAAAACACAACAATTTTACATAAAGCCCATTCTCTCTCCAATATACACATACACAGTCTCTTCTGCTTTCACACACATACAAATACATAGACAAGGTCTCCTCTGCTTTCAGACACGCACTCACTCACACAAGATTGCTTTCACTCTCAGTCTCAATCTCTCTCACACACACACACACACACACACACACACACACACACACACACACACACACACACACACGCACGCACACACACACACACAGTGTTTCTCCCTTTTTTTGTTGTTGTACATTTTACGCTCACTAAACAGCAGAACTGCTGTTTAGAGAGCGTAAAACAATGGCAGCTGTTATTTTATTGTTTTTAGTCCGAGCTCCACAGCAGCTTGATATCCTGCTGTGAAGTGGCGGACTCATTTGTCAGCGGGCATTACTTGTACATTAATACCCTGCTGGAGAATGTTTGTTCTCCAATCAGTGTGTTGATGTACTGTTTGTCCATTCTGTAATGAAACTCAGTAATTCCATTGTGAGATATAGTGTCCTTGACCTCTTAGTTTACTTCACTGAAAAGGGAAAGGTGATATTGCATTTCTAGCAGAGAGTTAGTCATGCTAGGTTAAGGTGACATCTTATCATATTATCTTTGATCAGCTTACCAGAGGCAGTTGTATTCCCTGCTTTCTGTGAGGAAGGAGTGGTTTGTCCATAAAATGAGGTAGGGAAAGTTTGATAACCAAAAATAACTGCTTAGACAAGCCAGGACATGGGTTGCTCATGCAGCAAAGAATAATTTTATTCTCAAGGCATCTGATTACAATGTTAGTCACCAGACAGTGATATTTTCTGGGCCCATTGATGTAATGTTCTTGGCCTTTGAGACAGCATTAAGGACCTGTTCCCTGGTGATAGCAAGGTGAGTTATATTTGATGGTATTTCCTGAGGGAAGGTACTGTAGAGGGGGAGATAGGGGTAAAGTTGGATCTGAATTTGTTAGCTGGTAGGTTTGATATATCTTCTGGCTCAGTATAGGTGGGTCCATTTATAATGAGCTTTGCACACAATTGCATATTACCTTTGAGGTTGTGGACATAGCTAAAGAATGCCTTGTGGATGTTCTTGGCTTTAAAGGCCAAATTTGCCTCAAATTTGGATTTGTTAGACTTTATTTGTCTTCTGAGTTGTTTGTTTAGCTTGATGAGAGTGTTTTTAATCTTGCAGGGTGCTGCACCTCCTAATTTCTGCCGTGATTTTCTTCCTTCTGTTATACAGGCTATAAGTTTTGTGATTCCACCAGGGTGGCTTTTTATTTTATATATATTTTTTAGTTACTTCTGTACTTCTTCCTGGTGGGTACAGCTGCCTGTATGCAGCTATTAACATGGTTGTATATGGTTTCTGTGAACATTTCTGCATAGGCAGCAGTGTTCTTAGGGTTTATGGGGGGGGGGGGGTGACATTTTTGTCAGGTTATCACTTATTAGTAGGAAGTTAGTCTTAGCATAGTTCCTAAATATTCCAGGGTTAGCTGGGGGTCCAGGTTTTATTTTTACTTCAGATTAGATCATTTTCTGATCTGACCTTATCAGGGAAAACATTACATTGAGGGGTGTACAGCACTCTGCCATATTAGTGAAGTACAGATCCAGTATGGTTGCACCCCTGGTTGGTGTATTGACAATCTTGTCCAGAGAGTTTGTGTTTACAAAGTCTAGAAATCTCTGTGCTTGTACATTTGATGTCATATAGGCTTCCCAGTTAATAGCGGGACAATTAAAGTTGCCCATGAATATGGTATTGGGTTGGATGGTGGGTATTTCCAATAAGTTTAAATAAATGGTATAGGTTTTCTGGGTCATAGAGTGGGACCTATAGTTTGCAAGGAAGTGGTATTGGATTTTGCCTATTGTGATTTGAACATGGAGAAGCTCAAGTGCATTGTCCTGTTTGACCAGCCTTCAGGTATATTTATCATTGATGTAAATCGAGACACCTCTACCTTTAGTCCCTGTCTGTGTAGTAGCTGGTCTACATGTGTGGAAGGCATTGTAACTTTGCACTTTTGGTGTGTTGTCTGTGACTTTAAACCATGTCTCAGCTATTTCGTAGATGTCACGTCAGCATTCTCTATGGTGAAAAGATCTTCTAGGGAGTGGATTTTTTTGTTTAGACTACTAGCATTGAACAGTAATCCCTTTACATTTTCTTGGTTTTGCTTTGCAATATTGGAAGTACTTTCAATTTGGCATTGTCTAAAAAATGCACTATGGGGAAGACAATGTTTTAGCTAATAGTTGAAAGCCTAGATTGGAGAGGTGCAGACCATCCCTGGGAAACCAGCGTGGTCTGTTTACCATCTTCTTCCATGCTGACAAATATTGTACCTCTTAGAATGACATCAGAAACTAAGCCAATTATTAAAGTCAATCATCTGTGGCATCATCCATGACGAAGGTAAAATCCTGCTCAGTGCTAGGTTCTTACCAGCCTGGGACAGATATTCTAAGAGCTCCATGATGTCTCTCTTCATATAGTCTAGGGAGGTATGTCTGAGATCATTTACACCCACATGGACTATGACTCAGTCATACTGGTACTTGTGGTCCAATGACCTGAGTGCATGCCTAATGTGGCAGATCATAGCCCTTGATAAACAACTGAAAGAGTAAACAGGGCTTATTTTTTAAGTGTATTAGATTTCGTAGTGTATACAAATAATCAAGTGTTTGCATGCAATAATTTTTTTTGTTAATGGGAAAAGGCATGAATAGGATGGCACTTAGTTAACGTGATAAGATGGAAAATACATTCCTGTAATTTTCAAATAAAGGAATACTCATTTAATTAAGTAAATGGACATGTGAAACTTAAGAAGTGTGGTATAGAATATAAAGACAAACTGGACATAGGAGAGAAGAAAGAAACATCTAACAGTGGACGGTGTGATGGTGCTGCAAAACTGTATGGTGTGAAAGTAAAAGGTAAATCAGTACAATGTGTGCAAGGGACTTATCCTACCATTTTGAAGATAATTCAAATAGTTCAACCAGTCTGATGCCACTTCTGATTATTAAAACAAAACATGTCTCCTAAGATTGTTATGACCACATTTTTTGAGTCTGTTACATTTTCAGACTGATAAGATGAGCCAAAGCACAGGTAGGCATATTTTGCATTTTTTAGATTACTTACCCTTTCAAGTCATGCATCTGATTACTCTGACCTTTGACTTGACAACATATAATAGTGAATTGCATTCATAGCACTGGGAATTAGTCTGTTTATTGTTCTAGTTAAAGTAGTTGTGTAATGTCATTTTTAAAATGTGCATCTCCAGCTTGTAGTACTACAGATATGACTGAAATTAATGAAAAATATAAAAACATTTTCAAACTGTGTCTACGTGTCTTTCTGAAGTTGTTAACCACAAAGAGACTATTACAGAAAATATGGACTTCAGGGATTGCCTATCCAAGTGTCCCAGGGCACTTCATGGACATAGAACTTAAGCAGTCTTTGCCCATGTTGTTGGCAGCTGCTAACAGTTCTGCACAGATCACAATCTGCCAAGTTAAACTTTATGCATCAAAGCCTTAGAATAAGACAAGACTCCTACTATTGCATTAAGTTTACCTGTGAGCGGGTATTTGGGCAGCACTTTATAACAGAACATCTTACATTTAAGTATACATATCTAGTATTTCTTGTCCTAGTGCTGTTCAGCTGAATGAAGTCTTTAAATCACAGAGTAAGAAAACAATTTCATGCAAACATGTTTGTTACTCCCTTTTCAGCTATGGGGAGACAGTCCTCCTGGACATCAGTGTAGTGGAGTGTAGCCTTTCTACATGATCATTTCAGTTTGGGAATGATATGTATAGTTTGTTAATGGTAGTATTCTTCTCTTGCAAAGGTTGGTTTTGAGAAAAAATTAACAGGCTTTACATAGAGTCTTCTCGCACAGAAATATGCAAAGTTGGACATGCTCACACACACACACACACACGCACGCACGCACGCACGCACACACACATACACACACACGCACAAGCACAATCACATGCACACTTATTTATTTTGCTGCTCCATCTTAATGTATGCTAGACAATTTCACATTTGAAACATCCATTTTCTCTACTGATATTTTAGTTTTTGATTTTTTTATGCACAGCTCTCTTTCGGCACTAATAAATGCTATAGACGTTCATCGTACTGAATGTTATTGCAGAAGCCTAAGCTATATAGGTTACATCCTGTTACAGATATAACAACTTCCAACGCTTCAGGGCACCTTCCATATTCCAAAGCCATTAGGCAGCTTATGCTGAGCTGTCCAAAAAGACAAGTTTCGGCACTGAGAGCTTCAGATCTTTCCTGACACCCAAGAGAGTGCTCCTCTGTGCGTTTTCGAGGATCGACAGTTGTCTTGTGCTGTTCCATTGCTGAGCAGGTAAGTTCCCTTTGGGGAAAAACCTTACACATTCTATATATATTGTTTAAAATGTGTTTCTTACTTAGGAAAGTTGTTTTTGAACTAGGAATTTGTGTTCTTTATTGACTGTTGTGTGACTTAACTGTGCTTTTAAATGGCAGCAAAAGTTTTTTTGTCAGTTTAAAAGTCACTAAAAACATTCTAAAACTATTTTTTTCTCTGGTGAAACTGTGTTTATTTGATATTTGTAGGCTGAAAAGTCCATTAAAGTACCTTTTACCATGTTTTTACTGGGACAAATTGACATTTTTGTACTTTGAAGTTTTCCAGCTTGTATTGCTCAGGTTCCATGGTCACTGTTCTTCTAGCCACAAAAAGAAAAAGATTAGCAAACAGCCTTTGCTACCACAACAGGCTAGGAATTTGCCTTAGGTGGAGGTGGGGGATTTTGCTGTAGCCAATGCTAGTTCCTCATACCACTTATTTTCCCTACAGATCTCTCTGGTGCAGCACCAACAGCCAGATCCTGTGCAGCTGTTGGGTCTCCTCAGTGGGTAATTGCGAATCACTCTTGTTGGTCTTGGGAGAAGGGGCAGGGAAGGCTCCCCTGTTTAGTCAGAATGTTGTGCCCTTTCCTGGAAAAGCTGCCTCGATTTTACTGTAAAAACAAACAAACAAACAAACAAAAACAAAACAGAAAACGAATTGTCTACTTCTGCACAAATCCCCCTGGACAGTTGCAGTTTATTTGGTTTGGCTCAAGATTTTGTTTAGGCTATTGCCCCTTCTTATAAGGTGGTTTCTGGTAAAATAAAAAGGAATTCCTCTTTTCCTAAAGAGATTCAAGATTCTTGATCTGTACAGTAAGATAAAAGGGCAGATGCAACGTTTTCTCCACAGATTTCTGACTCAGATTCTGAATCTCCTTGTGAGGGATTCTCTTTCTCTGAGACTATTTCTAGAATGTGGTAGTGGTTTCAGTGGGGGAACAGTGAGGTTTCTCCTGACAGCACTGGAAGGGAAGGGGTGAGGTTCTGGAAATTCTATTTTTAACAGCTCATAATATTTTATAAGGACAAATCTTTAGTTAAATGTCCTAAGCACAAACTTTCATACAGAAGCTTATGAACACTCTCATGCATTTTTTGAATCACTTCTTGTGTTACCATCTTATATACATTCACATCAGAAAGCATCTTTGTCATTTCTGTATAATAATACAAAGCATCCAAAATAACAACAGGACCACCTTTATCAGATGGATGAATAACTATCACATTATTATTATTCTGTAAACAAGACAAGGCTAGCCGTTCATCTTTAATTAGATTATCAAAGTTCTTATGTTCAAATTTGCAAAAATCATTATAGAAATCCCTTTCCCAGGCTTGTATAAAAATCTCAATATTCGGTGGCATATTAGGGACAAACATACTCGGCTTTTTATAACTAGAAACAACAATATCACTTTTAGTTCCAAACAACATTTTCAAAGTTACATCACGTGCAAACAGCCTTACCTGAATTAAAATATCACTGAAGTCAGAGTTCACCTTTGGTACTAAACTCAAACCTTTTGAAAGAAATTGTGTTTTGGCTGCAGTCAGTTCATATTGTGAGATATTTCAGACGAGTCCTGTTCTTTGAACCCCCACATTTTCTTTAATGTTCTTGTCTGGGTGTTCATAGGATGTTCCTTTCATTTCTGCCGCCTCGCTGGATTCCATTGTCGAACAACCTTTTCCGTGTTGTTCGAATCGGCATAGGGAACGTAGAAAAAACCTGCTCCAACTGTTCCTGCTGGCCTGGTAGAATTTTACATCTTACTGCTGGCCCAGCTTCAGCCAATGCAGAAGCAACACCTGCGTTGCTTGTTGAAGGCACTTGAACCAAGGGAGTAGAGTAAACTGAAGGAGGCGTCTCCAAGGACTCAACCAGAGCTCCTGAATCATGATATGGTCCCCCTCAAACCTATTTTGAAAGAGAGGAGGCTCAAGCATTAATTTTGTTATTGTTATTATTATTGTTCATGCAGAGTCAAAAGTATGTATGAGAAAGATTATTTTATTTTAATACATGGCATTTTAGTATCAGTTAGGGACTTGACAATGTTTTACTTGTGTATGTCTTTTTAAATTGTTTAGTCAATTAACTTTATAATTTGGAGGGAAACTTGTATGATTTGATTGTATGCTTTCACTTGTTTGTGTGTGTGTGTGTGTGTGTGTGTGTGTGTATATATATATATATATATATATATATATATGTATATGGGTCTACCTTAGAAGATCGACAGACCATACGATCGACATTCATTTGGTCAACAGCTCACTTGGTCGACAACCAGTATTCAAGGCACTTAGGGAATTGCCCCCCTCCCCAATGTTGTGCGACCCTGGAGTTGGTATATATAGTTAGGGGGGTGGGGGGCACAATTGGGGTGTGGAGGGTGAAGCCCCCCACCTATTTTGTTTTAAAATGTGTAGTTTTTGTTGAATTTGTCATGTTTTAAACGAAAATAGGTTGGGGGCTGTGCCCCCCCCCCTAACTATATATATCAACTCCAGGGTCACACGACATTGGGGAGGGGGGCAAATCCCTAGGTTTTTGCCATGAATACTGGTTGTCGACCAAATGAGCTGTCGACCAAATGAATGTCGATCAAATGGTCTGTCGATCTTCTAAGGTAGACCCATATATATATATATATATATATATATATATATATATATATATATATATATATATATAAGCTTTAAAGATATTATCTGTCTAAAGAAGTAATGTTTCATTACAGAAGCACTTACACAAGGCATAAAGTATCTTTGATCCAAGGAAGAGTTGTTTGCCATCGTTTATGGTAGTGCATTGCTGGTTGTTGCTTTTTCCATTGGAGCTGGGGTTTGTTTTGCATTTTTGATTTCACTTACAATACCTTGTTCTTGGGATTTTAGTTGGACTTTTGTGCATTTGCTATGAATGGGTGTTGTGAGTGTGGCAGAAGGCAACCACAGAACTGTTGATGGAGAAATGCAGTGTTTGAATGAACAGTTTGTTAATAAGCATTTGACTGAATGCTTAATGGAACTACACAACCCTTTATTGCTTGGAGACTTACCGGAGCCATCTGAAATTTTGCTACACGATCAGGTTTTTGACTTTAAGGTACGTGAAGTAAAACGGAGCCTTGAAAATGATTTGTTTATGTATACGAGACTACAGTACCAACGTTACCATTTTGAGGCTTGTTTGGAAAAGTGTATTGTTCCCAGAGGACTTGGGTCCTGAATATGCCATCTTATGGAAGCACATATCCAACATTGCTAGCTGAATGGCAGAAAATTAATTTGGTGACAAGCAGGCAATACACTCAACTCCTTATAGAATTTTTTCAGCCGATGGAAAAGGAGTTGAGTGACAATATTGTATGGCAGCAAGCAGAAATTGAGTGTTTGCTGGGGGAGGAGTGAGCAGACATTTATTTGAATGAGCTCACTGAGAAGGTGACTGTATATGGAAATAAATAGTTAATTCAAAAAAAGAGAACTCTTCTGAGACATCTGTATGACTTCTCACATCAACATGTTTTCACTTGGCCCAGGAATCATCCTGTACCAGCTAGTCAAGAAACCAATCAACGTCTGAGAACGGAGATTGCATCCAATCAGAGAGTGGATGCTGAGGAGACATCCAATCCTGTCTCAGGAGGTCCGGTTGAGTCCTTGGAGCCACCTCCTTCAGTTTACTCTACTCCCTTGGTTCAAGTGCCTACAAAAAGCAATGCAAGTGTTGCTTCCGCAACGGCTAAAGCTGGGCCAGCAGTAAGACGTAAAATTCTACCAGACCAGCAGGAACAGTTGGAACAGGTTTTTTCTATGTTCCCTATGCCAATTCAAACAACACAGAAAAGGTCGTTTGACAATGGAATCCAGCAAGGCGGGCAGAAATTAAAGGAACCACCTATGAACACCCTGACATGAACATTAATGAAAATGTGGGGGTTTGAACAGGACTCATCTGCAATATCTCGCAATATGAACTGACTTCAGCCGAAACACAACTTCTTTCAAAAGGTTCGAGTTTTGTACCAAAGGTGAACTCTGAACTTAGTGACATTTTAATTCAGCTACGGCTGGTTGCACATAATGTAACTTTGAAAAAGTTGTTTGGAACTAAAAGTGATTATGTTATTTTTAGTTATAAAAAGCCAAGTGTGTTTGTCTTTAATATGCCACTGAATATTGAAATTTTTATACAAGCCTGTGAAGGGGATTTCTATAATGATTTTTGCAAATTTGAACATAAGAACTTTGATAATCTAATAAAAGATGAACGGCTAGCCTTGTCTTGTTTACAGAATAATAATGAGATAGTTATTCGTCCATCCGATAAAGGTGGCCCTGTGGTTATTTTGGATGCTTTGTATTATTGTATAGAAATGACAAAGATGCTTTCTGATGTGAATGTATATAAGATGGTGACATGAGACGTGATTCAAAAAATGCATGAGAGTGTTCACACGCTTCTGTATGAAAGTTTGTGCTTAGGACATTTAACTAAAGATTTGTTTGATTTTTTTTATCATAGAGAGTCCTATTATACCCCAAATACATGGCCTCCCTAAAATACACAAAGACCCCTTAAAGCCCAGATTTAGACTGATAGTGGCAGGGGCTGGGTGGGTGACTGAGCCTATTTCTGTGTATTTGGACAAGGAACCTAGGAAGATTTTACAGGACTATCAAGTTGTGCTTAGGGACACTGAACACTTTTTAGTTGATTTGCATGCATTCATGACTGAAAATGTGGAAGGTAAATTTGATCTATTAGTGACTTTAGATGTAGTATCCCTATTCACATGCATTCCAAACAAGGAAGGCTTAGAAATGGTCAAAGCGTGTTTAATGAACAATGGTGCTTACAATGAAATGAGAGTTGATTTCAAATGCATGTTGTTGGAAATAGTGCTTGAGTATAATACTTTTCTGTTTGATGGTAAATATTACTGGCAAACATCTGGGGTAGCAATGGGGACTAGTTGCGCCAATGCATATGCTAATCTTGTGATGATGGAGTGGGAAAAGAGATTAATTAGAGTAGGGGGTACATCCAATGTTAGATTTTATAGAAGGTTTGTAGATGACCTCTTTATTTGTTGGAAGGGTGATCGTGAACAACTGGATGCCTTTGTTGAAATCTGAATAACACCTGTGACTTTCTTAAGTTCACCTATCAGAGTTCAGCCCTTAAAACTGACTTTTTAGATGTGACAATTGTTAAAGAGGGGATGCAGTTTTGCACCCGTATACATAGGAAGGAGTGTTATCATCCTTCATTTTTGGAACAAAGTAGTATGCACCCACCACATATGTTTAACAGCATTGTGGAAGGACAAACGTTAAGGGTGTCCAGGTTGTCATCTCTACATACTGATTTTGAATCAGGGTTGGAATATTTGAGGAAAGCTTTTATCAGTAGAGGATATTCTATGAAGGAGGTGGGACATGCATGTTCAAAAGTGAGGAATGAAAGAGAGGGGAGGGGGAAGCCCTACTTCTCTGATGGTCACAGGACAGTGTCTCGGAAATCGAGTAAAGCAACACAGGTTCCAGCAGTTTTATCATTTGCTCAGGATGTACATTTGGTTAGACAGATTTTTAACAAGAACTGGCATATTCTATTGACAGATGAAGAGGTCACTGGGATAGTTGATATGAAACCTAGGTTTACATGCAAGGACAGATTGAATTTCAAGCAACAGTTATGTTACCCACGACTGTTGAAATCTCCCATTGACTTGTCTCTAGGTACATGGAAATGTGGGACATGTAATTTTTGCATGTGTGTGGATGAGTCTAGATATTTTAGACATCCTGACACAAGACATTTATGGCAGATTAAATGCAGCACAGATTGCAATACTAAAAATGTAGTGTATATTGCTCATTGCACAAGATATTTTAGATTCTACATAGGATAAACAAACTGCAGGCTTAGAGAGAGGATTACGGACAATGCATATTGTGTGAGAAAAAGACAGGAGCATAGTGCTATAGCCAAACATATATTGTTCTAGGGAGAAACCCATTTATTTATGTTCCATGTCCTTCAGGTGATACATGAAAATCCTAGAATGGGTGACTTAGTTAACAAGACTGAATCCCATGAGTTAAAATGGATTCTACGTCTAGGAGCTCACCAGGGGTCAGGACTGAATAATATGGTCTCCCTCAAACCTCTTTTGAAAGACAGGAGGCTCAAGCATTAATTTTTTTATTATTATTATTGTTCATGCAGAGTCAAAAGTATGCATGAGAAAGATTATTTTATTTTAATACATGACTTTTTAGTATCAGTTAGGGACTTGACAATGTTTTACTTGTGTATGTCTTTTTAAATTGTTTAGTCAATTAACTTTATAATTTGGAGGGAAACTTGTATGATTTGATTGGATGCTTTTAACTAGTTTGTGTGTGTATATATATATATATATATATATATATATATATATATATATGTGTGTGTGTGTGTGTGTGTGTGTGTGTGTGTGTGTGTAAGGCATCAGCTTTAAAGATTTTATGTGTCTGAAGAAGTAATGTTTCATTACGAAAGCGCTTACACAAGGAATAAAGTATCTTTGATCCAAGGAAAAGTTGTTTGCCATTGTTTATGGTAGTGCATTGCTGGTTGTTGCCTTTTCCATTGAAGTTGGGGTTTATTTTGCATTTGTGTCCTTAAGATTATTTATCAAGGTTACACATGAACCTTGGAGGTAATTCCTACCTTCCAGGGAGTTATTCCTCATTCGCCAAACCAAACTTCTCTGTTTTTTCTCTGTCCTATGACACATCTTGTCTCAGAGAGAATACAGAGAATTCCTCCTTCCCTAAAGTATGTATGAGAATGGTTTTATTCAATTATGTTTTGATGCCAATGAAAGAAAATGCCTGGTCCAGGTCTGGATCTTTCTTTCCAAAACCAATTTGTGGTAGTGACAAGTTCAAAATGATGTCTCTTTACAACCTGTTACATCTTCTTCCTTTTTTAAAGTTTTCTAGTACTCTCTTACTCAGTTACTAAGTTCTCTCTTACTCTTACTAAGTTTTCTAGTACTCTCTTACTCAGTTACTAAGTTCTCTCTTACTCTTACTAAGTTTTCTCTTACTCTCTTACTCAGTTACTAAGTTCTCTCTTACTTTTACTAAGTTTTCTAGTACTCTCTTACTCAGTTACTAAGTTCTCTCTTACTCTTACTAAGTTTTCTCTTACTCTCTTACTCAGTTACTAAGTTCTCTCTTACTCTTACTAAGTTTTCTAGTACTCTCTTACTCAGTTACTAAGTTCTCTCTTACTCTTACTAAGTTTTCTCTTACTCTCTTACTCAGCTCAAAAAAAGCCTCAAGCTATACTTTAAAACTCAATGGCTATGCCCTTGTTCAAAACCTGACTAGATCCTCCTCTATAGTCTGTAATCATGTTACATTACCTAGTCAATTTGTCAACACTGATTTATAAATGTATGATTAAATTACCTGCTTGCTCAACTGGAGCCTGTAAACTGTGTGTAACTTGTAATCATTTTGTGATTTTTACTCTATGTTCTACCTTGGAGCTTTTTCTCCGAACTTCTGATGAAAATGGACATGTACCCAGTCGGACTAGCCCAGTCAACAAATGTAAAATAAATAATAAATAAATAAATAAAATAGTAACACTGGATTTAAAAGATGCTTGCCATCACATTCCTATTCATCAAGACTTTGTGAATTTCTTAAGGATTTGTGTGTCTAGATCACATTATCAATTTTCTACCTCACCCTTTGGACTATCCACTGCACCAATAGTGTTTGCAAGGTGTCTAGCTCCAGTTAAAGCTGACTGCAGGGTAGAGGGTATCCACATTTTTCCATATTTTGATGGCATGCTTATCTTTATAGAGTCATTTTCAAGGTTTCAGGAATCTCTCCCTTGGGTGAGAGATCTCTTACACAAGCTGTGATTCCAAGACACCATTCAAATATATTTTTGACTCCATCACACAGGATTGTGTTCCTGGGGTGTCTGTTAGATGGGCTTATATGACTTCATAGAGTTTTTGTCAAGATCATATGATCAAATTCCTGAAAACTCGAAATAAAAGAAAAAAGAAAGCTATACTTTTCCTCTGCAAATTATACATACCAACTCTAAGATTGTGCTACAGAGGGGAAAGGGGTACATTTTCTGATCCCCACTGTATCTTTAACTACATAGAACTGCTTCAAAGGGGAATTTACCCTCTTCCCCATCGTAGTGGGATCTTGGAATTGGTGTATATATAATTTGTAGGGGGTGGGGGAGGGGTGCAGGGTGGCTTTCACTCCCTGAAAAAGGTAGATTTATTTTTTTTCTTTTATTTTGAGTTTTCAGAAACTCTGTCATATGATCTTGATCATATAAATTTAGAGTTTCTGAAAATTTGATGAACCTAAATAAACTCCTGGTAGACACCTCAGTTCAAAGACCTTTGCTTCCACATGAAAAAAAATAGATCCATATCTAGATCTATTTCAGAGGTTTTCAAATCTATATGTATTTTTTGTATAATGGTTGTTTTTTGGGAGCACATTTATTTAGCACTGATGAAGGCTATAGGCTGAAACCAGTCTGCTTTTTTCACCTGTTTGGTGTTTGGAAGCTATTTTTCAAGCGCTTCTTATTTGGATGGATTCCTTGGTGTTTTATTAAATTTTGATTTGGACAAGGAGCTATACTGTGTGCTGGCTTATGTAGTTGCATTAAAAGTCTAGCCATCATTTTTTAAATTATTTTATTTAGCCATCATGGCCTCCATATCTCTGATAGAGTCAAGTAGTAATGCTCAAACTACCATACCCCTCACACATACATAACCTCTAGGAACTTCCAAACAGTAAGGGAATGTCTCAGGATTTTGAATCTCATGACATCTATGACTGTCACAATACCCATTGCGACTCTTCACATGAGAAAGGAAAAATGGTATCCGAATTTTCTTTGGTCACAGCATCAGCACCCATTATCTCTTCAAATGTCAGTTCTAGAATTTGCCAGAAGAGAAATCATTTGGGGACAGCCAATATCCCTAAATCCAAGTCTTCCCCCACTTCAACGCAATCAGTTACCACTGATGCTTGGGGAGCAATGTTAAGCAGGATAAAGTGCATGGTAACTGCGACAACAAGGATGGGTGCAAGGACATAAATATAAAATAGATGCTTTCTCTGGTCAAGGTACTCAACTGTCTGAATCTCATTAAGTCTCCAGAACCTCTTCAAATTGTTGCAGACAATACAAAAATCATTTGGCATATCGACAAACAAGGGAGGACCAGGTTTTACCCCCTATGCATACTAGCCATGTTAGCTTGGAATATAGCTTTAGGTACATAGGTTCATAGTTATACACTTGGCTAATGACCGCCAGGGCCTTTGTAAGCCTAGTTGTGCAATCCAGCTCAGTTGTGCCCTTACGTATCATGGGCATTTATTAAGAGGGTGTGTGTTTGGAAGTTCCTAGAGGTTATGTGTGTGTGGGGGTATGGTGGTTTGAGCATTACTGCTTGACTCTATCACAGATATGGGGGCCAGGATGGCTAAATAAAATAATTTAAAAAATTATGGCTAGACTTTTAATGCAACTACATAAGCCAGCACACAGTATAGCTCATTGTCCAAATCAAAATTTAATAAAACACCAAGGAATCCATCCAAATAAGAAGCACTTGAAAAATAGCTTCCAAACACCAAACAGGTGAAAAAAGCAGACTGGTTTCAGCTTATAGCCTTCATCAGTGCTAAATAAACGTGCTCCCAAAAAACAACCATTATACAAAAAAAATACATATTGCCACATCAGTTTGATTGGTTAATTATAACTGCTCAGGGAAAACAAAGCCCCTAATTTATTATCCACATGCATTCTTTAAAATTTAAAAGGGAATGCAAATCCTCCTGCTGCCTATGTTGATTACGAATTCTGCCAATAATAGTAAAAAAAAATTTTAATAGTGGGATGTTTTAGGCTATGTTTATATAGGGCACTGGTACTTCGACTACATCTAATATCACTTAGGTGCTCAGATATTCTTAATTTAAATGGACATGATGTCTGCCCTACATAGAAAGCTTAACAGGTACAACTAACCATATATACCACCCAATCATTACTACTGTTACCATAAACCAGAATGTCAAATATTCTGGTACAATTCAGAGAGGTAAAGGAATTTTATTTTGGGGCAAACGTACAAAACTACAATGCTCACAAGGGTGGCTGCCCATTAATTGATTGCCATCCAATGTTCTCTGTGTGACAGTCTGTACCTTCTTATTTCCATTCTTATAGTGATTGAACCAACCACTCCTACTTTTTCCTCTACTATAAGAAAATTTATATATTTCTGGTAAATGATCTTTTAGCTTATCCTCCATTTGTAATATATTCCAATGTCGATATATAATATCCTGTAAAAAACAGTATTGTGTCCAAAATCCATAATAAATCCAATAGGTAAACTTGGTGTCTGATTTTTGTCACTATATTTTAGAGCTTGTTGTCTATCAACTTGTACAGAAGTTAAAGCTTTTTGAATACTCCTGTAGGAATAACCCCTATTACAAAATCTCTGTACCATATCTTTGGCCTGTCTATCATAGTCAGCCGTGATCAAACAAATTTTCTTAAGTCTTAAAAACTGAGATTTAGGAATGTTGTTTATGACATGTTGTGGATGGCAACTGGTGGCATGAAACAGGGTTTTAATCTGAGTGTGTTTTCTCTAAGCAGTACTACTCAAAGTCCCATCATCCAACACATTTACTTCAACATCCAAAAAAGTAATTGTCTTTGGATGATAGTTTACTGTAAATTTAATGACCCACTTATTTTTATTTAAATATTCTACAAACATATGTAGATAAATCATATCCGAACGCCAAACCAGCCAACAGTCATCTAAATAGTGGTGCCAAATGTCCATAGCCCCAAGATAAATGTCCATAGCCCCAAGATAAATGTTGTTAACAGAACCCCTGTCATATATCAAATGATGCTCAATAAACCCCATGAATAAGTCCACATAAATGGGAGCAAAAGATGCTTCCATGGCAGTCTCTTTTAATTGCAAATAGCAGGAATTATTAAAATAAAAAACATTTTTAGTCAGCACATGCTCAGTAAGGCTTAATAAGAAAGTATTAAATCTAGGTTCATACAAAAAGGTGCGGGTAAGCCAAAAATCCAAAGCTGATAACCCCGCCCAGTGTGGAATATTAGTATATAATGCACTAACATCAAGTGTGCAGAGCAACCAGCCTTTTTTCAATCTGCATATCTGCAGTTATATTCAGGAACTGGTTAGTATCTTGTATACAAGCCAGTACATATGCCAAAAGAGGTTTTAAATATCTAGTCAAAAAATCAGAAAGGGGTTCTGTTAAAGAACCCCTCCCTGATACTATAGGTTTGGCCGGAGACAGATTATAATTCTTACGAATCTTCAGCAAGATGTAGTAGCTTTAATGAGTGGGGTTTACCACTATTAAATGAAATTTGACTTCTTTAGAAATGATACCTTCTTCAAAGGCCAAAGCTAGAAATTTGTCAATCTCTTGTTTAAAGATCGATGTTGGATCCAGAACCATCAATTGATAATATTGATGGTCCGACAATTGATTAAGGGCCTCATTATAGTACATGTCTCAGTTCCAGACTACCACAGCTCCCCCTTGTCTGCCTGGTTAATAACAATATTCCGATTGTTACTTAATCTACTCAAAGCTTGGCATTCATCCTTAGTTAAATTATTCCGGCTATTACGTGCATGTGCCTGTTTTGAAAAATGTAAATCTTTCAATACTAAATTTTGAAATATTCCCACATGCTTGTTCATGGGTGGCACAAATGAAGAAGACCTAAATCGAAACTTCAATGAATCTCGATTATCACTGTCAACCTGATCAAAATATAATTTCAAATTTAAATTCATACAAAAATTTATAACATCCTGAGCAAAAGAATCTTCAGACACTGAAAAATTGGGAACAAATCCCGTGCCTTTATTAAGTAAATCACATTCTACTTGTGTTAGATTCACTGAGGAAATATTATGAACATTGAGATGGTTATTTATTTGTGTGTTAACATTTCCAACATCGTTTCCAAACTTGTTCCTGCTTCTCCTATGTTTTCTCCCTCCCCTCCTAGTTCTCCTAAAGGGAACTGAGGACCCCCTATCTTAACATGTTGCTGAAGATTCATAAGAATTATAATCTGCCTCTGGTCAGACCTATAGTATCAGGGTGGGGTTCTTTAACAGAACCCCTTTCTGCTTTTTTGACTAGATATTTTAAACCTCTTTTGGCACATGTACGGGCTTGTATGTAAGATACTTCTCAGTTCCTGAATATAATTGCAGATATGCAGATTGAAAAAGGCAGGTTGCTCTGCACACTTGATGTTAGTGTATTATACACTAACATTCCACATTGGGCGGGGTTATCAGCTTTGGATTTTTGGCTTACCCGTACCTCTTTGTATGCACCTGGGTTTAACACTTTCTTATTATGCCTTATTGAGCATGTGCTGACTAAAAATATTTTTTATTTTGATAATTCCTGCTATTTGCAATTACAATGGACTGCCATGGGAGCATCTTTTGCTCCCATTTATGTGGACCTATTCATGGGGTTTATTGAGCATCATTTGATATATGATGCTAGTCACAACATTTATCTTGGGGGTATGGACATTTGGCACCGCTATTTAGATGACTGTTGGCTGGTTTGGCGTTCGGATGAGATTTATCTACATATGTTTGTAGAATATTTCAATGAAAATAAGTGGGGCATTAAACTTACAGTAAACTATCATTCAAAGACAATTACTTTTTTGGATGTTGAAGTAAATGTGTTGGATGATGGGACTTTGAGTAGTATTGCATAGAGAAAACACACTCAGATTAATACCCTGCTTCATGCCATCAGTTGCCATCCACAACATGTCATAAACAACATTCCTAAATCTCAGTTTTTAAGACTTAAGAGAATTTATTTAACCACGGCTGACTATGATAGACAGGCCAAAGATATGGTACAGAGATTTTGTAATAGGGGTTATTCCTACAGGAGTATTCAACAAGCTTTAACTTCTGTACAGCAAGTTGATAGACAACAGGCTCTTAAATATAGTGACAAAAATCAGACACCAGGTTTACCTGTTAGATTTATTATGGATTTTGGACACAGTTTTTTTACAGGATATTATATATCAACATTGGGATATATTACAAATGGAGGATAAGCTAAAAGATCATTTACCAAAAAGATGTAAATTTTCTTATAGGAGAGGAAAACGTATGAGTGGTTGGTTCAATCACTATAAGAAAGGGAATAAGATGGTGCAAACTGTCACACAGAGAAGATTGGATGGTAGTCAATTAATGGGCAGCCACCCTTGTGGGCATTGTAGTTTTTGTAAGTTTGTCCCAAAACAAAATTCCTTTACCTTTCTGAATTGTCCCATAATATTTGACATTCTGGTTTATGGTAATTGTAGTAGTGATTGGGTGGTATATATGGTTAGTTGTACTTGTTCAGCTTTCTATGTAGGGCAGACATCATGCCCATTGAAATTAAGAATATCTGAGCATCTAGGTGATATTAGGTGTAGTCGAAGAACCAATGCCCTGTATAAACACAGCATAAAACATCCCACTGTTAAATTTTCTTTTACTATTATTGACAGAATTCATAATCAACATAGGTAACAGGAGGGTTTGCATTCCCTTTTAAAATTTAAAGAACACATGTGGATAATTAAATTAAGGGCTTTGTTTTCCCCTGGTGTAAATGAGCAGTTATAATTAACCAATCACATTGTTGTGACAATATGTATGTTTTTGTATAAAGTTTGTTTTTTGGGAGCACATTTATTTAGCACTGATGAAGGCTATAGGCTGAAACCGGTCTGCTTTTTTCACCTGTTTGGTGTTTGGAAACCATTTTTCAAGTGCTTCTTATTTGGATGAATTCCTTGGTGTTTTATTAAATTTTGATTTGGACAAGGAGCTATATTGTATGCTGGCTTATGTAGTTGAAATTCTGGATTTTTGAGCCTGGCACCTTACTGTACTTGAGTGGGGGTTGGTTTGTTCTTGATAGACTTTTAATGCTAACTCAAATTAATTCTGTGTTGTAGATAAAGAGTATACGATACGTTGTTAAATTGTTCCTCAGAAGATCACAGAGCACTGGAAAAAAAACATCTATACAACTCATCTCAGTAAACTCCAAACCAAGTACTATTGGGGAGGGTGGTTTTCTTATACAGTATGTTGAGGATCTAGGGATTGCTAAGATGTGATTGACAGAAATATTTTCATTGAGCTGCTGTCTGAGAAAGAGCAGTGGAAATGAAGTGCATGGTACCTGAAAAAAATACCTTGTAGGGAGTTATATCTTATAGAAAGTAGATGGAAAGTAACATTCACATCCAGTGAAGCCTAGACATGTTTGGCATTGTGAATAATGTCAACTGTTTTCCCCTGAGTTAGCATCTTATATACCATAATGTTCCCTCTTGGGTGGCCTGGCCACAAATTATCATATTTAAGTCACTGTCATTTGACATTTTTGACAGTTAGCATATTTTCCAGACCTGGAATGAATATATTTTTAACTACTGTAGGTTTGGCTTTATTATTCAAAAGATAAGATTTTTAACAAATTCACACAAGTGCTTAGACTTTGCTCACTGCACTGCATTTCATTCAATTACTGCATTATTTTTGTTTTGTTACTAGCTTATTTCACTGTGCTGTAGCATTTGCTGATTTGTGCAGAGTATGTTCATGACATTATTATTATTAGTAGTATTATTACTATTATTATTAGTAGTATTAGTGTTATTACTATTATTTGTATTATAGTTATGCACTATATTTACGTTTTGTCTTATACATCAAGCTTAATCTCTGTTCCTCAGCTGAAAATGAACAGTATTCACTTTAACAGCGCCAAGTTCATTCATTATCTCCTCATTCTCATCAGCTGGACTCTGCCCATTCATTCCCCCTTTTCTCCAAATGGAGTCTGCTCATTCATTCCCCTACCCCCCAGTCTGGACTTCATTATTCATTTACCCTCCCCTCTTACTAGGGAATTAAACTATAACAGTATGGGGAAGAGAATTGTTCAAAGTGGCCATCATACCAACAGCCATGAAGGTTGTATGTACCTTTGCAAATAGCCTTAGCAGTGAAGGTATTTGTGAGGCCTAACCCCACTTCTTGGGAAAGGGGCTACCTGGGTCATTATTGGAATTCACAACACCTTTCTCCTTGAACTGGATGCACCTGTACACTTGTTAATTAAGGCTACTATCAGAAAGTGGCTTGATGAGCCAAGAGCCCAGAGTCAGGATGCACACCACTATGATGCTCCTCCTCTGAGAGTTTGTGGCTGCATGTTTCCTGCTCCACCCTGCTCTCACCATTACTACAACGAGCATGCCAATCTTCCCCTGCTAGCTCCTTCAAGCCTCCAAGTCTCCATTTAAACTCAGATCACCTTTGCCAAAGTCAGGGGCTTTATCACTCTACAGAGTTGGACTCAGTATATAAATTACCTCAGCCTTTGAGACAGTCAGTCACAGCCTTTTCCCCAGTAAGTTAAGGAAGTTCAGCTTTTGTCCGGCCATAAAATAGTTCTATAGCTATTAGGAGGGCTGGACATTTCAGGTACACCTAAATAACTATTCTTCCAGTCAAGGAAACTTTGACATATATGTTTCTCAGGGATCTTACGTTCATCTCAGAAACTTCTAATTAACACATCTAAATCTAACAACAGGGCTGGGGATTCTCTCTTCTCTAATACTGTGGGAACATTTTGGAATCTCCTACCCAGTGAACTTTCCTCAGTTTCCTCTATATCACTCTTCAAAAACAGACTGAAACTTTTCCTCAAATCACATTAGTTATGCCCCTGTACTAAACCTGACTAATTCTCCACTCTACCCATATACTGTCAGCATATCCTATACCTTACCTTTTTCACTCTAT
The DNA here is from genome assembly GCF_019279795.1 of Protopterus annectens. Lineage (NCBI taxonomy): Eukaryota > Metazoa > Chordata > Ceratodontiformes > Protopteridae > Protopterus > Protopterus annectens. The sequence continues at coordinate 820,844,436 of NC_056731.1, read as the reverse complement.
ATTTCATTATTTCCATCCCCCTGAATACTTACTTGTTAAAAAAAAAAAAAAATATATATATATATATATATATGTATATTATTTATTTATTTATTTTTATTATTACTAAACTCATTTTTTTCAATCTGCCTCTTTTATTGTACCGTACTTGTATATGGAATTAGCCTGTATACCTCCCCTTTTTTTCTATATTAAGTAATGTGCCCACTTGTTGTTTTGAATTGTACACTGTATTGAATGCATTTCATATTGTATTGACTTCTGTCCTCTCTGTATTATTTCTGTATTATCCAATTTTGTACTTGTATACACATCTGAAGTTATTTTATATTGTCCTGCAATTTTCTTATCATGTGTGTCATGGAGCTTTTCTCCCCGGGTCTCTACTGAAAATGGACATATATCCAGTTAGACTAGCCCGGTCAACAAATGTAAAATAAAAAATAAATAAAATAAATCCCTTCATGGTCCTCTGTTAGTCTCACTTTTTGTTAATGATTTGCCTTCTGACCTTTCTCAACTAAATATAGTCATGCATGCAGACAACCTCCTTCTCCTAGAGTCTTGAAAAACATAGCTACCCTACAGCAGAAACTGCAGTTCAGTTTCACATTGCTATACAACAGGGTCCACAACAGCAAGACCTCTCATTAAAATCTAATATTAAGATTTATGGAATTCTGCAAAAGTTAAAAAAAAGAAACTTACATACAAGTAACCAACAAAAATGGCAGATGCTTGCCAGCTGTATTAGAACATAGATACCTAAGATTAACCTTAGACCAATATCTCTCTCCCTCTCTCTCTCTCTCAGAACATATTGACAACATTATCAACAAAATCCTAGGACAGATTAAACTATGCCACAAGTATTCTCATCTTCTCGCACTCACTACTGATCTTGCCATGGCTAAAAACATACAGTTTCCAAAAATCAAATATGGTATTCCAACAGCAACCTTCCACTATAGTGGCAACACACAAAACATTCAAGCAGTAGTAAGTAAAATGTGTAAATTTGTTTTACGCTAACCCATTACTGCCAGCTTCTATTACATGTTAAAACGTTACCTGTTAATTAATGAGAACTCTGATACTATCCATAGAGCTCTACAAAACTATTAAACTAGAACACTGGTCTCTGTTAAGAAGACAACTACAAAGCAGACATCAAATCAAATTCAAGTAATAAGAGATGTACAGGAGGAGAAACCTTACCCTCAACAGACCCAAATCCAAACCAACAATAGGTGATGTATTCTCACATCTGGCACCAACAATTTGGAGCCACAGGTTCATTCATAGGTGGCTACTAGACCATAAGCCCAAGAACCATTATAAACCTAGACAACTTACCCCAAATTTACCAAATTATTGCTGATGTGTCAATACCCCAAGGAATTTTACAAGTTACAATATAGGCGTGTACACATTAAGCATTTACAGGCTACCCCTGTCCATTAGTCACATAGCTACTAACCCAGGGGTAAATTTATGATATCCCTTCCATTGGTCCAAGTTACATTTGAGGATAGTTAGTAATGAGCTTTGCTTCACATGAGCAGACAACCTGTTCAAGAGTTAGGGCAATCTTTTATACAAGTACCATTACCCTCTAACATGTCCTGTTTATGGAAAGGACGAGGTTTAGGTCCTTAGAATGGATATTTCTGATGCTGTTTGTCTTGCAGATCTGCAACACATCCATCAGTGTGTATCAGAAGATGCCTTGTAGGTTAGGGATAGCTCACTGTGTAGCAGTTCATAGGAGGCCCAGTGTAGGGATAGGGCTTTGAGAATGACCAACATAGGGCTTGTTGTTTACTCCCAGTATTCCTTTTGCAATGAACCTTGGTAGTTTCTCAAGCTATTTCGACTGCCTGGTCAGGAACATGCTGAACAGTGCATTGTACTAAATGATTGGTCTAATGAGAATCAAGCACAGAGGAATAATCAGTTCCTTGGACTAAGATGACACGCCCTTCCTTATTAGTTGAGCAAGGTCGAAAGATTTTCTCACCGCAGTAGATACATGGTGGTCAAATGTCAGGTCACTGTCAGTGTGCCTTCCCAGATCCCTGACCATGGAGTATACTTTTAGGGATACATTATCAATGTAGTAACTTCTAGGGAAGGCCATCTTTCCAAAGAGTACTATTATGCATTTTTTCACATTGAGTTTTAATCCATGGCTGTGACACCTGTTGTTTGTCTGTAAGAAGCCCTCCTGAAGGATATCTGTGTCTTTAGGGGATTCAGTGACCATGCCAAGTTTGAATCATCTGCAAACTTGGTCAGCCAGAGGCCATTGATGTTTGCCTTGACTTCAGAAAAGTAGGTAGCAAAATAAGAAACCCCAGCACCAATCCCTGTGGGACTCTGCCAGTGACTGGCCTCTTTCCTAAATCCATGTGTCCCATCAGTGAGCTAGCTGGCTATCCATCAGATGGCATATGGGCTTATGGCAAATTTTGTAAGCTTATCTGCAATGCCTGAGTGATGTATTGTGTCAAAGCATTGACCTGGCAAAGATAGGCTGTATGCACTGCACTGTTTTGCCCATGGCCATAGCTTTAGATACCTTCTCAAAGAAGTCAACTAAGATAAGCAGGTATGACCTGGGTTTCCTATGCCATTGTTTATCAGATCCATGATAATTCTTTCCCTGGCCTTGCATATGAGACTAGTTAGACTAAGGGATCTGCAGTTCCCCAGGTGCATAGAAGGTCCGCCCCTTTATGTAGAGGGATAACTGTTGCAGGCCTATTCAGCTCCTTTCAGAAGTCAGACGAGAAAGTCCAGGATAAGCATTTAAAAGTAAACTAAAAGTATACTTGTTGAGTTAATCAGCTTACTCCAGCTATAAAGAAAGGGCTAAGAACAACTATGACTCAACACTGGCCTTCTACACCGAACCTATATTTACTACCTCTTCAGTGATAAATATATACAGCTGTGGTGTTCCTGCCAAATGTTATGCTTTGGATTTTCATTGTTTATTTGGCAGTTACCTTTATCAGTGGCTGGGACTTGGTTCTTGTGTCTGTCTTGATAAATATATTGTCTGATTGTGTATTCATTAAATAAATACCTGGATTATGATTATTGCTTGCTCAACCATTACTAAGTGCCTCATTGTTTTCATTGTAAAAAATTGCTCTTCAGGTTACTCATTTTGAATATCTGTTCAAACTTGGCATTTCTTTTGCTCAAACCTTGTTGTCATAATTGCTGTATTAAGTATACTTGCTTCTATTCCTTCTGCTCCTTTGAACAGCTAGTCGATACTCCCACAAGAGGTGATAATATCTTGGACTTGGTATTAACCAATATGAGTAACCACTGCAGCACCCTTACCGTATCATCCTCCCTGGTAAGATCTGACCATAATGCATTCAGTTTCAAAGTTACCATCTCCCTTGACCCCCCCCCCCCCCTAGCTAATGTCAAACAAAAAAACTTCTCCAAAGCTGATTACAACTTCCTGAGGTATGGTATAAACAGCTTTACCACCCCTCACCCTCTGGTAGGAACAGGCACCAATGTCCAAATCTACACCAAAGTACTATACAAGCATTTATATAGATGCATGGAATCAGGAATAGCCGACAGGATAAAATCATCCTCAGCAAGGAAGAGTAACCCTGTCTGGTGGACATCTAGAATAAATAAACTATATAACAAAAGGAAAAAAAATACTGTCCAGGACCAAAAAGGAACAGGTGCCTAATTGGAAGCACTCTGTCTTTAGCCTGAGCAAGCAAATAAGAGCATTAGTGAAATATTCTAACGCCAACTTTGAGTCCAAATTGGCTACATCTACTAAAGACAATCATAAGGCCTTCTTCACATATGTCCGCAGTCTCAAAGGAAGCACCCAGATTTGTTTAGAGCAGGTGGCTAAAAACACCACATTCACAAATGCTGTAGATATAGCCAACCTACTGTCTGACAGATTCAGTGAAAACTTTATCCCTTTGTCCCCCAATCAGTACCTGCTCTCTCCCCTTATCCCTGGGGAACAGGTCATCCCTGCTCTCTCAAAGGCAAAAATACAGCCTTCATTGGACCCAATAACATCCCAGACTGTATCCTGCATGAACTCAGGCATGAACTTGCAGCACCATTAGGCACCCTATTCAACCAAAGCCTGAGTGCCGGCTTTATCCTAGCTGAGTGGAGGACAGCCACTGTCATCCCTTTACACAAAGGTGAAGCATCCACCGATCTGGGAAATTATAGACCCATCAGACTAACTAGCGTGATCTGCAAGGTCATGGAATGGATTGTCATGGACCTCATTAACAGGGACATTGGCAACATCCAGACACTTGACCCCACACAGTTTGGCTTTGTCAAGGGGAGGTCATGTCTGTTAAATCTGCTCGACTTCTTTGAGACAGTCACCAAAGCTATGGATGAGGGTAAGACAGTGCACATGGCCTATCTTGACCTGGCCAAAGCCTTCGACGTTATTCCTCACTTGGGCATAATAGATAAACTTTGTCAACTAGGCATCTATCCATATATTACCAGATAGGTAGCAAACTGGCTCACTGATAGAACCCACCTAATCAAAATAGTAGAAGCCACCTCAAGAAGTAGACCCATAACGAGCGTCATACCCCAAGGACCGGTCTTGGGGCCTCTGCTATTCAGGATATCCTTCTCTGAGGTGCAGGCCAAAACCAGTGTGCTATGGCTGACCAAGTTTGCAAATGACTGCAAGCTGGGCGCGGTCATCAATTCCCCAAGTGATGTGGACGTCCTCCAAGAGGGTCTTACCAAAACAAATGACTGGTGCCAGAAATGTGGCCTCAAGCTGAATGCCAAAAAATCCATCATCATCCCCTTCAGGGAGAGTGACATTCTTACATATTACCACATTAATAACAATGTCCTAAGCACGCAATCAGTCATTGAGGGATTTGGGCACTCAGGTTGAGAGCAACCTGACTTTTGACACCATGTTGCTTCCATTGTATGGAAAGCTTTCTACATGGCCTACCTCATAAGTAAGGGTATCTCATCCAGGGACAAGGAGGTCTTTACATCCCTGTATTCTTCCTTTATAAGACCAATTATTGACTACAATGCCACCTTCGGCATGTACCTCACAAAGCACATGCAGCAGCTGGAGAGACCACAGAGGTTCCTCACCAGGAGAATCCGGGGTCTCAAACATCTACCCTACACAGATAGGCTAAAAGCCCTGTCCCTCTACTCAGTTTCCTACAGACTCTTCATAGGTGACCTCTGTCTGGCATACAAAGCAATCTCAGACCCCGCCTTGATGTGACTGCTACATATCCGCAAGTCAAGCTCCACTCAAGTAACCCACATTTGTGACCTCAAACTGGTCTGTGACATCAGTAGGACTTGTTGATGGGACAGATTTATGTCCCAGAAATTCCCCCATCTGTGGAATAGACTCCCTCTCCACATCAAGCAGAGTACCTCATTATCCCTTTTTAAGCACAACCTGGATAATTGGATGGGAAATGGAAAATACACCCCTGGGATTCCACCTGTATCCCTGCTGGACAGGGGCTTTAGATACTGACTTGTCTAAACATGGGCTAAACTCTTGGCTAGGTTTATGAGGGGCTTGATTCCAAATAGCCTAGTAACTTCCTATGATCCTATGATGAGCCTATACGAATACTTAATGTGATACTTATATTATACTCTTTGACTCTATAATTTCTGCCCAATGGGCCAAAGTTGTGGCTGAAAAGAATCTTTTGATTAATCCAGATACATGGTAACCAGAATGTAATAAATAAATATTTTAGATATGCAGTTCTTAAAATATATTTCATATTGCTTATGTAAATTGTTTTCAGGCTAAATAATATTTATTTTTAACTCTTAATTTTCTGACATAGGATCCCAGTTTTCTGATTTTTTGAACTACCTACCCGACCTTTGAAATGGTTATAAACTTGCTTCCTGCTTTCACGCATTTGTTCACTTTACCAGTTCGTAAACCCTTAGACCAGCTTTATTTAAATATCTTCATGAATAAATATCTGAAAATGGAAAACAGTCTTACGATTTGAGGGAGTAACAGAAAAACCAAAGGATCAAAACTACACTCTCATGAACGATGAGATGCTTAAAGGGGAAATACAACACGGGCAGTAAATCATTTTAACAAAAGGAAATAAAAAAAAAACAGACATGTACAGAACATGAAATAGCAAGTTAAGTAATAAATAGTAATGATGCAGAACAGTGAAGACCAGAGACGTCGATGTCCTTAGCCTGATAAATAGTATCTTGGAGTTTGAAACAGGAATAGCTGAAGATGGCTTTATTTTATAACTGTTTAAATGTGCAATGTGCCAGATATGATGAGAGAAATCAGACAATGTCAGAGTTTGATCTACTGTGTGATGTACAAAGATGGATAAAAGGGAGAGACTGGTCACATTAATCACTAAAAGGATAATAAATAGCCTGACAGGCAGAATGTGCAGTGTTGCTAGAAAACAAAAGCATAGTCCTCCTTAAAGATGATAGTACGCTTCATACAAATATGCCAAATGGACTTTTTTTTTGGGGGGGGGGGTGTTGTTTGGACAAAATTCTAGAAAAATGAAGAGTTGATGCTGGTTAGTAATAAAATATCCATTATAGTTTGAAGTGCTCTTGTGGCTCAATCAGGAGCAGAGATGGTCTATACTTTTTAGAAGATGTTTTCTTTAGACAATCAGTTTGCCAGTGAAATTAAAATTTGGGACCTGCTATTCACCAGAAGACAGGGAACTGCATTAGTGTGGGTGGGATTTGCAGAGCATCACAAAGTATAGTTCAGCAGGATTCTGCTACTGGCAGAGACAAAAATAACTTGCAGGAAGACAGATGTTGTTATCATGCAGGTGTGTAGCAAGCAGGTGTGTAGCAAGCATGTTTCCAGAGACAGGAGTAAATGGCTAATAGAGAAAGAATGGCCCAGCCTGAAAAGATCTTTCATAAAACTGAAAAAACTCTTGCATTACAAAATGTTGCAACTTTTACATAATACTTTTATATTTTAAAGCAAGTAACTGAAATAAAAAACAGTAAAAAAGCATAAATTGGAAAATATAGATAAAAAGGTTGAAGATAAACTGGAATATATAGATACAGAGGGGTTCAGAAGATGTGTCAAAATCAGAAAAGCTTTGTGTGCTAATTAAGATAAAATAGAGATTTTAAAATCTTTAGTAAATTAGTGAAATGAATGAAACAACATTTCTAAGAGGAGAACGGAAAGCAATATGGTAAAAAAAAGTATTTATTTATTTATTTGTCTTTGTGGACTGGGAGAGTACAACTGGGCAAAGCCCATTTTCATCAGAGGTCTAGGGAGAAAAGCTCCACCCCAGAACATTTATATTAACAAATAAACGTCAGACCCTTCTCAGAGAAACAACAGTTGCATTTCTCAATAAGCAACAAACATAATTACAAGACAAGTATATACAGTAAAGTATTTACATCAACATTTATAAGTCAGTACTATTGCTTCAGCTCTAAAGTCTGGCAGAAGTAAATGGATTGATAAGCAGAAGAGAAACATTATTGTAAAGACATTTATTGTTCTTTCATTTCAGTAAAGAAAAGTTTGCAAGGAGTTCAAGATACTCAATGAAGTTAGTTATAAAATTATGTAGAAAGGGAGGTTTTTAGTATTGTATAGGTTTATAAAGAGTTCAAGAGATATATTGAAGTAACTTATAAAATGATGTAGGAGGGGATGGAAGGTATTAGCATTGTGCAGAAGAATAGTGGTAATAGCATATGACAGAGAGAACAAGGTAGAGGATTATTTCTGTTTAGGCAGCCTGTTCCAAATTGGTGTATCCAGAAGGTTTATAACTTAGGAATACAAGGATGCATGGGGGGGGGGGCAGTTAGAATAAGAGCAAGATGAGAAGTATTGTTTAAGGGGGGTGAAAAGGGATGTATTAATTCAAGTGCAGGAGGGAAAGTTGTAAGTGGTGTAATGATTCAAGTAGAGGAGGGCAAAAAGTTATTGATAAACAATAAGAAGTTTGTGCTTTTACTAGAGATTTAAATCTGTTAATGAAGATGAGCAGGACCAGGATTGGTTAAGGTATTGTTTAAATGGGATTTTATAGCTTGGAAACTTGCCTTACTTGTGTAGGGATGGTGTTCCAGAGCTTAGAAATGTAACAAGAATTTAGAAAGTCCCCCGATAAATTATTTTCTATAGTGGTGCTTAGTAGAAATTCATCACCAGAATGGTGGTACCTTGTGGAGACATTGGGCAGTAATATGCTTTTTAATGCAGGCCATTGTTCAGGAAAATATATCAGTCTGTATTCCCTAACTAGCTGAGAGTATGAGATCCCTGGAATGAGTGACTCTTGTCCCGTTTGATTTGCAGACGTGCAGCATTTCCATTAGGGCAGGGTCAGAGACTGATCTGTAGGCCAGGCACAGGTCGCCTTCTAGCATCCTGTATGCTACAGAGTACAGTGACAGGGTTTTCAGTCTTTTCATATAAATCATGTTTTGGAGACCCTGGATCCTCCTGGTTTGAAACCTCTGTGGTCTCTCCAGTTGCTGAAGGTGTCTGGTGAGATATACAGAAGGCAACATTGTACTCAATTAGTGGTCCAATAAGGGTTGAATACAGTGGAGTTATAACATCCTTAGTTTTGGATGTGTTACCCCTATTTATGAGATGCACAATGCAAAAGGCTTTCCTTACCACTATGGACACATCGTGATCGAAGTTTAGATTGCTATCTGCCTTTGTTCCCAAGTCTCACACCACTAATTTTGAGCTTAGAGGGGTGGTATCTATATCATAATTAGCAGGGGCTACTTTTTTGCCAAAGGGGATAATGAGGCAATTTTGTGTTTAGTTTTAGTCCATGACTTTGGCACCAATCATTTGTCTGCACATGCCCCTTCTGTAATATGTTAACATCATTGGGGGACTCTATGATTGCCCCCAGTTTACAGTCATCTGCAAACGTGGTAAGCCACAGGCCATCTACTTTTGCCTGGACCTCACAGAAATAAATTCCAAACAGTAGAGGGCCCAGTACAGATCCTTGTGGTACCCCACTGGTAGCTGGCCTACTGGTGGAGGCAGACTCCCCAACTTTGACAGTGTGCATTCTGTTGGTGAGCCAGTTAGCTACCCATCTAGTGATGTATGGGTTAATCTCTAGCTGAAAGAGTTTTTGAATGATCCCTGAGGGGAGGATTGTGTCAAAAGCCTTGGCTAGATGAAGATAGGTGGTATGTACTGCTTTGCCCTCATCCAGGGCTTTGGTGACATTCTCAAAGAAGCCCACAAGGTTTAATAAGCAAGATCGACCCTTGACGAAACCAAACTGGATCAGGTCAAGAATCTGAAGGTCTCCTATGTCCTTGTTGATAAGGTCCATGATGATTCCTTCTATGGGCTTGCAGATAAGGCTGGTTAGGCTTATGGATCAATAGTTCCCTGATTCAGCAGATGGACCCCTTTGTGCAAGGGGATTACTGTTGTTGTTCTCTATTCTGATGGAACAAAGCCAGTGCTCAGGCTATGGTTTAAGAGAGTGCCAAATGATTCCATTAGGTCTTGTTTTAGATTGTTTAGTAAGCAGCCTCGAATGTTATCTAGTCCCATAGAGACTGTGTTTTTGGCCTTGGAGAGTGCTTGTATGACTTGTTCTTTGGAGATACTCAGTAGAAGACTGGTGTCAGGAATGCTTTGGGGTATGGTTAATGAGGACAGAGGGGTGAAGTTATTGCCAAATCTGTCAGCTAGCAAGTTGGCAATTTCTTCAGGTTCAGTGTGAGTGGTACCATCCATAATAAGTTTGGCACACAGCTGAGCATTCCTTTTTAGGTTTCAGATGTAGCTAAAGAATTCTTTATGGTTGCCTTTAGCTAGGGATGCTAATTTAGTCTTGTAACTAGCCTTAGTGGACTTTACAAGATATCTGATTTGCTTGTTCAAGCTGTGGATGGTATTCTTCCTCTGCTGAGTAAGTTCCCTCTTGTACTAAGACATCAATTTGTTTCTTTCTTTTGTTATATAACTTATTTATACTTACAGTCCACCAGGGTGGCTTGTTTTTTTCAGGAGGACCTGGTTTTGGTCTTGTCAGGTACAGTTGAGTCAATACATTTGTTTAAGTTCCTGTGTAAGCTATTTTTGTACACTTCTGCATGTGAATCACTGTTGGCTGTGTTAACAGGGGCTTTGAAACTTTTTATACCATTGCTTAGTAGGGTATAGTTTGCTTTGGAGAATTTTTTTTTTTTTTTCTCCTGTGGGGGTATCAGGTCTGATCTTTACTTTAAACTTGACAGATTTATGCTCTGACCTTACCAGGGAGGGCAACACAAAGATGGCAGTGCAGTGACCCCCCATGTTGGTGTGCACTAGGTCTAGGACATTTTAGCCCATTGTAGGGTTACAGAACAACTGTTCCAGGGCATTTGAATTAACAAAATCCAGGAACCTCAGAGTGATCATATCTGTGCTCGTGTAAGTCACCCAGTTGATGGAAGGATAGTTGAAATCTCCCATGATCAAGGTGTTTGGCTGTATACCGAGTGAATCTAGCAAGTCCAGGTAGGCGATGTGCTTCTCCTGGTTCATGGTGGGGGACTTGTATCTAGAGATGATGTGGAAGGGTATTTTACCTATAGTTATTTGGACCTGGAGTAGCTCAAGAGAGTCGTACTGTTTTACCAGTCTCAAAGTGCATTTGGATTTAATGAAGTTGGATATACTTCCACCTTTGCCTCCTTCATGCTTGTTTTGGGGTTTGAACATGTGAAAGGCATTGTAGCCTTGTACGGCCAGGGTGCTGTATGCAACCTTAAACCAAGTGTCAGTGACTGCACAGATGTCAGCATCTTTCAAGGTGAGGAGTTCTTCCAGGGAGTGCAGTTTACTGTTTAGGCCACTAGCATTAAACAGCATGACCTTGAGTTTGTATCTAGTAGATTTTTTTACATCCAATGTTTTGTTGTTTTGCATTGTCTAAAAAAGGCACTTTGGGGGAGGAAGGCATCTTTGCCACTATCCAAAACTCTTGAAGAAACAGATGAAGACAATCTCTGGCAAAGCAGCGTGGTCTGTCGACCATGTCTTCCCAGACTGACAGATACTGGATCCCCCTGTAGTGACACTAGAAGCTAAGCCAGTTATTGAAATCAATCATTTTTTGTATGCATTATGGCATCATCCATAGTGAAGTTGAATGCTGCTTAGGGCTAGGGACATACCTGCCTCGGACACATAGTCTGAGAGTTCAGTCATGCTGTCTTCATATAGTCCAGAGAGGTACATCTCGTCATTTACTCCAATGTGTACTATGACAGAATCATAACAGTAATTATTGCTGAATGACTTGAGTCCGTTCATAATTTGACAGATTCTGGCATCTGACAGGCAGGTGACCATGACCTTCTCTTTGTCCAACCTTGTGAGGGGGACATCTGTGTGTTTCACTATTCAGTCGCCTACGACCAGGACTTTTGAGGTGTTTTGCTTTAGAGGCTTGATTGTTGAGACATTGATATGTGTGTGTTGTTATGTGTAGTGGTGGATTCTGTTCATGTACCAGTATGAGTAGGTTGTTTGCGCTTGGGAGGTCTCTGGTCTTTTGGTAGGCTTTTAGTGAGTACCTTCGTGTATGAGGGTTTATGTGTCTTGACCTTATCTTGTGTGAATGGAGAGGTGTGTGTGCTGACAACCTGTTTGATGCCTTGTTTATTGTTATGTGAGAGGACTGATTCTAGTTTCATGGTATAATTACATCTGTCACATACTGTATTTGTATGCTTTAGGAGCAAGTGGTTGTCAGTATACATGAGGCAATTGCTACATTACCTCAGGATGCACATGTCCATCAGGCTGGCTGGTTGGTGAGCAGGTAATTCTTAAGTACTAATTTGTGAGAGGGCAAATTAGATCAGCTATTGCTCTGGGATTAACAAGGGGACTTAATCTATAAAAGATCAGGGATAAAAAGTGGGCCTTATTCTATAGAAGCTCAGTGATGAAAAGTGGGGTGATGCTACTCAGTGCTCAGCTGAGTTACTTACAGTGTAGATGTGTGCAGCTGCATTTCCTGCAGAGTAGTAGGGAACCCGGGAGGGTTTTACTGACTGGTGTCTAGGGAAAAATAGTTTCTAGACATTTGCATCTATACAAGGCACCGCTAACCACCACTGGGCAGTGCATAGCTTATGGGAAAATTTGAGGCTTATCCACAGGCAAAATTAAACAATTTTAAACTAGTCTGCCAATAGGAAATCACACAGTGATCCTTCCTCCAGCAACCCCCAGCTCAGGCAAAGCTACATCCACACACTACATCTGCCACAAGGGTGCAGAGCAGCCCTTCTTAATGTAAGATGGCTGGTTTTGAGTTCAAGTGTATGAAAAACAGGCTAGATTCAGCAAGCTTCAATTTAGTCTATGCTAACTTAGCAATATTTCAGTGTAAAGCAAGTGCAGATAATTGAGCAGGCAAAAACAGTAGAAACAGTAAAAAACGCACACATAAATGCAGTAAGATGGTAAAATACAGTTAGTGCAGATCAAACACAAAAACAATTTCTTGTTCTTGCTTCACATTTCTACTGCAGACATATGTGGGCACTAGAAAAGTCTGGATAGTACTCATTGTTGATAGATTTCTCTTTAGATTTGATAATGCGAAGAGAGGAATACTGTAACTATTGTTTAATAGGATACAGTTTGATTTAGTTTTCAGAATTCTCTTTAATAAATGTGGTGATAGGGGAGATTAACAAACAAAAAAAAAATGACATCAGATCAAAAGAAGTTAAAAAATTAATAAAAAAACAAACAGCAGTGCAACAAAGATATGCTTTGCCATCCATGTTATTTTGTGCATGAATACTATTTACTATCACTACTCATTCATTTATATATACACACATATCTTCCCCCACAGACTCACATATATATGTATATATACGGGTCCCCTACAGATGCTCGAACGTCCAAAAGGCCGACTTTCATATGGTCGAGACCATATGATCGACTTTTGGAATTTCAAACGTTCTGAATGGACAGCTCCCTATAGCGCGGAATGGGAAAAATGTCCATTTTCCGCACTGTAATGCGATCTTGGAGTTGGTATATTTAAATAGCAGGGTGTGTAGGGGGTGCAGGGGGGGGCTTGCCCCCCTACTAGCACAACATGTAGGTAGGTTTTTTTTTTTTTTTTTTTTTTTTTTTTTTGTACGTTTGAAATTTCAAAAGTCGAACATATGGTCTTGGCCATATGGGTTTTGGCTTTTTGAAATTTCGATCATGTATAATAGACATATATATATATATATATATATATATATATATATATATATATATATATATATATATATATATATATAGATAGATATAGATATATATATAGATATATATATATATATATATATATATATGTGTGTGTGTGTGTGTGGTCACAGTTCACGCTCTGTTGAATTAACAGTTTGTCAACAAAGCAAACGGTTTGGGAAATTCATCAATAGCTCTCATTACTGAGTGCTGGAGATGTCAAGAGAAGGAAGATTAATTGTGTCTGAATAAGGTAAGTGTGTGTTTGGGATTTTAATGCTCAAATGTTTGGATATAATGAAAGTTTTGGAATTTGGAATGGGAGTATGTGTGAACGTATTTTAAGGTTAGAGTTAGATTTACAGATTAGAAAGGAAATATATTTAGTGTTGTACGTGTGTAGTGCTGTATGCAGTGTGTATCTGATAGTCTTGTTTTGGGGAAGTGTTGTGGAAAGGGTTTTTCTAATGTAAGGTGTAGGGCTGGAATTAGGGGCAGTGTTAGGGTTAATGCACATTGCCAAAGATGGTTAGAGGGGCTGTTAGGGAGTATGCCCTCACCCCTACCACCCTGTAATAGCTATGCAAACTCCACATTTGCTGCCTTCAGGAGGTGCATACAAGCTTCTGTGCACTGCAAACTCCTGATCAAATGGTGTACCACTTGCAACATGGAGTTCGCCAGATAACAAGTCTAGGCTACCACCCTTCCCCCAGCATGGGCAAGCCAAAGTTGGATGCTATCTTCCATCTGGGCACTTGGCTGCCCAGTTTAGTTCCTGGCTGGAAGTCTTCTTTGTTGAGTTTGCATATTCTCCCTATGTCCATATGAGTTTTATCAAAGTGTCTTGTTTTCTTACATCACAAAACCCCAAAGACATGGAAGTAAGTCAAGTGGCAGTGCTGTAAATTGCCATATAACTATGTGTGTGTGTGTGTGTGTGTGTGTGTGTGTGTGTGTGTGTGTGTGTGTGTGTGTGTGTGTGTGTGTGTGTGTGTGTGTGTGTGTGTGTGTGAATGCAGTTGCCATAATTACTGCACTCACTCATACTGTAGCTTATTGTGTTACATTATGGTACTTAAAACTGAAGACTACATAATGCATCAGTACTTAAGCAAATGCATTTCATCAAGATTATTATACTGTTTCTGCCACCATCCTTACCATAACCACCAATGTAGTTGATCTTTAACAGTTACATAACAGTGAAAACTTACACCTACTTCTGTGGTATGGTACTCAAAAATAACGGCCATTCTTTAAAGAGGGAGTCATAGGGGTGCTGCTGTGTAAAGTTAAATAACTTTTGTTACAAAAACTGCTTAGTTGTTCTCCTGCTGTGAAAGCATATAAACATGTCAGATTCCATGCTAAAGATAAAGATACATATATGCAGTATCCGTTATAAATGAAACACCGGGCAAAACAAGTTTAGCCACATTTAAATAAACAGACAAGCTCAGATGTTTATCATAAAGCAAAATAAGTCTTGTAAGGCTTAGTAACACAGAACACAAGCCAGAATTTTATCATAAACAGGCAGGTTAAATTAAATTTAGTTAAATGAAATGAAGGTGTCTTTTATCAGCCAGTTAGCTAAAATTAATAACCTTTTAAAGAAGTCTAAGATGTGAGGAATCAAGACAGAATTAAATAAAAAATGCAAGACCTAGTTCCCAGTTACACTATGAAACTCTGACTTTCTGAAATTCAGTGCTTCAACAGAATTTTAAAAATGCTTGAAAATCATATGGGTAAAAAACTACCTTTTCTTATTTTTTTGTCCCCCACACCCCTGAACTTATATACACCAACTCCACGGTCACACTTAACATGAAAAAGGGAGAACTCTCTCTAGGAGATGAATCATTGCCGGGGCACAATTAGAAATCACACTGGTAATTATTTCCTAGGGAGGAAAGCATTTGGCATTATGCCGTTCAACTTCTTTTTCTGTGAACTACTAACATTCAGGGAATTTTTCATTGAGAGTATGTAGGGAAACCCTTAGTTCACAGACTATTGGTTCATATAGCACAGTGTCTTGCCTTAAGGAAAACAGTATGCTGGAGTACAGCTGACTGATATTAATAATATATATATATATATATATATATATATATATATATGTATGTATGTATGCACACATAGCGTCTATATCAGCATTTCAAATATTTAATAGGTCGAATCACTAAATGTTGAACTGAAATGATTGACCTATTAAATATTTGAAAGCCAATAAAATAACAAACACACCCCCCAAAAAAAAAAAAGCTAAAGGGTGTAGGCAGGGGGCAAACCCCTCTGCACCCTCACACCCCCCATTACTTAAATATACCAACTCCGAGACCGCACTACATTGAAGTAAATGGAAATCTCCCCTTACAGAGATTTCCATTTATACATTCAACGTTCTGCATTTCTGGCATTCTCGAGGCGACATTATCGGATTCGATATTGTCAGCATTCGAGATGCTGATAGGAACCCTATATATATATATATACATATATATATATATAAAACAGATAAGTAAGAAATAATGCCTAACAAGAAGGACATTATAAAAAAAAAAAAACATGTGTTCGACCCAGGGGTGTAGTCAGAATATCCCCACCTTTAGAATCTCCATTATTTCCATATAAAGATCACCCTCAAAGCTATTATTGTATTAAAGAATTTACAAAAGTTGTATTTTTGTGGTTTTGAAGCAGTTTTATTGCTTTTATTTATTGTAAGGTTTAGGATGAAATGTCTGTAAAGAAAGAAAAAATATATTTAAATGGAAAATGAATGTGAGTTAAAATGGAGGTACCTTTTGACTGCCAATATACATGCTAACATTCTAGCAGTGTTGAGTTTCTATATTGGAATATTTGGGAATAGGTGTCAAATGTGCCTGAGAAAGTAGGATATAGAAGACTAAATAAGAAAATAGTGAAATTTTAGGATTATCTTTTTTTTTTTCGCTCCTTCAATTGCAAATGATCAAATGATTAGTAATGTTGGAAGAACTGAACCCCATTGACAATTAAATATCTTCTGTCTGTTTTGGGTTTCATTACGTCTTCTGTTACTGCATTCCCATTTTGAGGGGCCACTTTCATTGAAAGAACAAAAATGTATAGGCAATTGCTAGAAGCAGTATTGGATTGCAGAGAAAAATATGTTACTGAAGCAGTAGAAATGGTCTGCCCTTGGAGGTCCAAGAGATCAGACTGGTGGACTATTTATGCTTTCCCGCTAAAAGAAAGTATATAAATAAAGCTTTAAATGTAACATGGAAAACACAGTCCAAGTAGAAATGCCAAGACTGTTTCCAGGCAAACTACTGCTGTTACACCTTTATGTCATGCAGTCCTGGCTGGGAAACACGATTGTACTACTTTTTGTAACACCTAGACAAGTATTAAAATAATGTTTCCTGTGTGTCAGTGTGTGTGTGTGTGTGAGTGTGTGTGTGTGTGTGTGTGTGTGTCTGTGTGCACGTGCGTGCGTGCGTGCATGCGTGTGTGTGTGTGTGTGTGTGTGTGTGTGTGTGTGTGTGTGTGTGTGTGTGTGTGTGTGTGTGTTTAATGTTTTGGCTCTATGAGACTCAACCAAAAATTAAGTGAGAAAAAAAGAAATTTGTAAGGCTGCTTAGTAGAATCTCTGCTCTCTGGCTTTTCTTAGTATTTAGAATTTCACCAGTTTTCCCCTCGTTCATTATACATATTGAATATTGATGGATGTTAAATATGCATGCAAAGCAAAATATTCTTTCAAAATACAGTATTTTATTAATTTTTTTTGGAACAGATATTCCAGAGGTCTTCAGTGAAACACTTAATAATTTTGAAAACAGATGCACTTGATGAAGACAGGTTATTTAATTAAGTTTTACATTGTGGTACAATTTCTTTTTCCTTTACATTCAATAATGAGTTTGCAAAATGTAGCCATTCTAAATAGCAAGGATTTTATAATGCCAGAGTGATGAATTGTGATAGTTTGGTGTTAAAATTGTTAATTTGTTGTATGTTAAGCAGGATTTTTGCAATATTATTGGCTTGATTATTTATTTATTTATTTATTTTTTTTGAGTTTCACAATCTGGCTTTCAATATTTTTAGGCTGTTTTCTAATGTAAACATGTAGGCAGTTTGGTTCCCAAATTCAAATATTAACTGATCTCTGCATGTAATACACATAATGGAAGTGAATAGATATTAAAGCACAGCATGCAAGCTGTTAGGTAAACAAAGTTATTCAACAATAACTATAGAAAGCATATTATGACTCATTATACTAATGTCTTTATTTCAGTTTTCTTTTTCTTTTAATTTTATTGTGATGATCACTCATCTGCTGATCTGATACATGTGCAAGTAAATAGTTTCATTCTTAACAAGTGTAGCTCCTCATAATGCCTGTAGAAGTTACCAAATGGAATTACAAGGATATTAATACCTGAAATGAAGCCAGTCATAGGTTCATAGGCTCATAGGTACTAGGCTATTGACCCAAGGGTCTATGTAAAACTAGCCATCAATGTTCCCTGGCTTTTTCCACCCAAAAAAGTTATTTTTCTGTGCCCCTGTCGAGCAGGGCCATAGAAGTGATCCCCGGAGTGAATTTTCTATTTCCCATCCACTCATCAAGATTTTTCTTGAAGAGTGCTAGTGAGAAGATTTGTTTGATATAGAGAGGTAGCTTGTTTCAGAGAGTGGGAAGTCTCTGGGACAGGAATCTATCCCTCCAGCATATTCTGTTTATTGTGGTGACAAAGTTTAGGTCTCTAGAACATGTAGCTTGGATGGATTGGGATTTCTTTTGGTGTGGCACAGCAATAATTATCATTGTGTGGATTATAACTTATTTTATAAACTTTAGGCTACTTTTTAACAGTACCTCAATCCACTAAAGCAGGCCATTGTGTCAGCATGAGTACAAAAGTAGTTTAATGACACATAGAGCAGACTGATAGTGCTTGATTAGAAAATGGATCACTTAGTAATTAAAAAATACATATACAAAAATAAGACAAATAAATGAAAGTTAACATTTTTCAGAGATAGAAGGCACAACTTGCTACTGACATTAAAACAGACCAAGAATCAGTAATTTCAAACTGAAAATTGAAATACAGGTTCCCAATTCAATATATTCATATAATATTTGCTATGAGAAGTAATAACATTATTTATTAAAGTCTGAGCTACAGATGACTGCAGAAAACAGGCAAGGGAATCTGAACACCCTGCAACTCTGAAATATTCTCCAACAGGTCACAATGAATTAAATGAATTAAAGGGATTGAAAAGTAGAGGAACTGTCTTGAGGGTCTTTAGAATGATTCCTACCCACCTTCCTGGATGCCAAATGTGTTTTGTAGGTACAACGTAAAATTAAATGTACTTTTTAATACAAACATTTTGCACTGTAGTATAAGTTCTATTGACCAGAGCCAAGAACGATCTGTTGATATGCGTTTCTGCTGTGTATATACACATATCACTAAAATAGCATTTCTTCCTGGCAGGAGCGGCCTTAGGTCAACTGGCGCCCTAGGCAAAAGGGCTCCATGGCGCCCCCAACCACACTACCTGTTGCCCCCATCCTGGTCTAACTACACCAAATAAATACTGGAAAAGTGCCCCTACTAGAGCAGCGCCCTAGGCAGCCGCCTAGTTGGCCTATGCCTAAGGCCGGCTATGCTTCCTGGAGCTTATGCCCTGATTTTAAGTTATTTATTTATTTATTTTATTTTATCGCTATTTTTTTTCTTCATAAGGTAGTTTCTTTAGTTTCATTTTTAAAAACTGAAAATAAAAGTAAAGTTGCAGAACATTCCATATGAAATAAGATAATAAACAATTGTTAAAAAGATGTGAGTGGACACATACCCATTCACACCATTCTTGACACTATGCCTTTTGGACCTGAAACATGAAATTAATTGGGTCTATATTATAACATTGAAGGTTTAATACTTCGAATGCATAACGATCAAACTTTATGCATCAAAGTATTAAACCATCGAAACGGAATAAAAAAATTATTAAAACAAACAAAAACAAAGCTAAAGCATTTATGCAGGGGGCAAGCCCCCCCTGCACCCCTGCACCCCCACACCCCCCGCTACTTAAATATACCAACTCTGAGATCATGCTACAGTACAGGAAAGGGAAATCTTACCTTTCCTGCACCATACTACATGGAAGTGCAATCTTGGAGTTGGTATATTTAAGTAGCGGGAGGTGTGGGGGCACAGGGGGGCTTGTCCCCCTGCTTAAACCCATTAGGGTAAAAATTTAAAGTTTTAATTTTTTTTTTTATTTTCGAAGTTACAGAACTTCGACAATATGGTGTCAACCATATTGTATTTGATGTTCCGTAACGTCGATGTTATAATATAGACCTAATTATTTACAATTCATGATCTGTTCTGAAGATACTTCTGTTCCAAAAGATTTATATTTAGCTATAGAAACCAGTATAGAAGTATTCTTTAAATTATACTGTAGTTAACTAGTTTTATTGTGTTTACTATCAGTGTCCAAAATGTTTAAACACTACTGTTATGATTAGAATTTGTATGGCATTCCATTTAAAATCTAATCTAAAAGCGATTTCATGTAGTGATTGCAAATAAACATCTCCAGAAAGAAATGTTATTTTAGTGATATTATCTTTGTTTTATCATAACTGAGTTGAGAAAATGGAGATAAAACTTGGAGGAAGGCTGGACTAGGAACTACAATCTGTCTGGCCATCGCTACATATCTAATAATGTATATAAACTTAAAACTGTAAATGTGACCTAACACATAGATCAAATGCAATCAACATATATAGTCCAGCAGATGGTAAGAAACGTCCTGCTTTTCATTTCAATAGTATCTGAAACCTATTTCGCAGATTTCATCTGTTCTTATGCATTTACCTTAAATAGTGAGACATAACATTTCACCTTAATAATAAACTTCCAACAATGTTTTATTTTTATCTATCCCAGCAGACATCATTTGCTTCTACAGCCAAGTTGTTTACTTCTTATGCAAGGTCAGTATGGCTTAAAACAAAGGACTTTGCAAATGGGGAATAGTCTGGGATGGAACCTCAAAATCCTGACTGAAGTTGCCCATATCATAGCAAGATGTTGTATATATTGGCAAACCAATTCAGTTTCCTTCCTAAAACTTTCCAGATAGAAACAATCAGAGATGATATGACCCCACGTTTAATTAACTGATTCCTCACACCCCAATAATAAGCCATAGCAAGGAACATTTCATTAAACCTGCCTTGAGAGGAGATGGAAAAGAAAATGATTTCCTAAGCAAACATCTTTAAAAAGTAAATACAGAGCAACTTGCAAGTGCTATTAATAACTGATCTACCTGCACTGGTGAGAGTACCCTATTCAGGACCTGCCCAACTTAGATACAAAAGGAGACGCAGATGAACTGAATCCATTACATCCCTATAAATGTCTGAAAATGGTTGAATTATGAAGAACGATTTATAAAAATAGCTACCCATACCTTGACTTCAGGAGTATAATGCTACATATTCGTTAAACCAGTCCCTGCAGTGCCTTATTAGCACCTGCAGGTAACCCAGACATCTTTGGTGCAGCAGTAAATTAATTTCATAGCAATCACACCTAATCATAATCCAGATGAAAGGAAAATCTTCCATCTTGCAGCAGCTGATTGCAATATATGAGATTGTTACTCACTCATGCTTTCAATCAGCCTTTCTCCTATCAGACAATATGTTCCTCTGCGCTTGTAATGTTTTAATAATTAGTAAGTGAGCCTCCTCTGAAGAAGGTCTTTTAAAACATACCATCACTGTTTGTATTGGACTTCTTGTTAATGCACTCACCTTCATCTGCTGCACCTGTTTACAAACCTTCCCAAACAATCAGTTCACCAGTGATAGGGTTCAAAACAAAATACTCCCTGATAGAAAGTTCATAGGTAGTTACTTGGCATGTAGTCCATGAGAACATTGAGAAGCCTAGCCCAAATTCCCAATTATCCCAAATCACTGTCTAGTTAGACTAATGAATACTGAGGGAATCAAACCCCGTACCACAGGAAGTAGCTCATTAACAGCTTGTAACCTTAATTCTCAGCTCAAAGTGCCAGACAATGCTCATTAAATCTCTGAGATCAAATTATTGCCAACATGGGCAATAGTACTACTGTAATCAAATACAAACCCTATTTAGATGACCAGCTATCTTATATGTTTCAAATATCAGGAAATTGTAACCCACCCCTCCTTTATTTATTTCTTACTTTCTTGTTCAAATGTATTCTTGAGTCAAAGGGATCCCAAAAAACATACTTGCCAATAATTCTGTTTTTTTTTGAGAATGTTCTTAGCTAAGGAACTCATAGTGGTAACAGGATTTTATATGTTTGACCTGAAGCATGTACTGTCTCCATATTTAAAGCATCTCTGTTTCATCAAAGTAATCTCCCTTTACCCAATGTGTCACTGAGTCTCATTTTGTTGATATTTGATAAATCAGTCCTTATATGACAAGACTGCAGATTGTTAGCAAAGACTTTTCTTTTTCATATGCAGTTTCTGCTATGTTTTATACTTCTTAGGTTCATAGGTTCATAGATTAGTACTAAGCTAACTGCCCTTGTGAGCCATTTTAAGCCTAGCCAATTATCCCTTGTGAGACTCAAACCCTGCACCTTGTGCTTGCAAGGCAAACACCTTAACCATTAGGCCACCCTCCCAATCCCTCCCTCTGAAGTTGAACAAGCCAAAATAAAGACGACACATACTTTGTGCTTAAAACAAACTTTTTGTATTTCTTCAGTTTGTATGAACTCAAGAGATACTGTTCATAGAAGCTGAAGGTAATGAGATGAATCTTGTATCCAAATAGGTCCTGGGAGCATAGCCCATTGCAGACAACATGTTTAAAGTGTTTTTATGTAACCTTCAATATTGTGAGCTTTGACTGATTTATTTCACATCAGTTGGTATAGTTGTTTTTGTTTTTTTGATTTTTTTTTTTAACAAAAAAAAACTTTATTAAATTAACAACTATGACATAGGCAATCATGCATTTATATAAAGGAAAACAAACCATACTGACATAATCTTAGTGGCAAGCATTTTACATCACAGACCATACTGACATAATTCTAGTTGCAAACATTATATATCACTTTTAATCTACTACCCAGTCATTGTCAGTTAAACATTACATAGCTCATTCAAATCCTACCTTTCTTTAAACCTCATTCCTCCTCTGTATGTATTGTTCCCACAATTCCCATTTTTCCCTATTTAATTTGCTCCTACACTTTTCTAAAGATCCCAGTTCCAGTTGTTTTATCTCTCTTACTATATTCACTACTTCTAATACAGTTGGTTAAGATGCTGAATTACATTTTCTAGTAACTGCTTTTTTGGCAGCTACCAACCATAAATAACTCAGTAAAGCATTACTATGTCTAAGCATGATTACTATGTCTAGGCAATTCCAATTCTGTATCACAGCTTAGAAAAACCATTTCCCTAGCTACAGCAATTTGCTCACCCAGTATCTCTGATAGAATAGTCTGCAGGGGATCTTCAAAGTCGGCCAACGCATTACATTCACAGAAAATATGTTCCTAATTATCTCTTCCTTCCCTGTCACACCTCCAGCATTTGCTGTCTAATTGAGGAAAAATTGTCTGGAGTCTACCTGGGTTATAAAAATATCCATGTAAACATTTCCAATCAAAAAATCCTAAATCGACTAGATTTTGTTGCATATTTGGGAGAAAAACATATATCCCCCCTTGTTTCTTTGTGAATTGCTTATCCAATCTCTCTTGCCAATCCTTTCTAACATCCTCTGATTGATTCTTATAGTTATCATAGAATATTTGGTACTTTTCTGTTATCAGGGCAACACTTGTAAAGAGCGGTTAGAATGTTAAAACACGCTCGCAATGATTTCACAGTGGATGTTTTGGATTTGAATACCTATAAAAGACTTTCTCTTCCTTTGAGCATGTTAGTAAACCCCCTCCCCAAAAGAATTCCACTTTATACACCATACTTTGTTTTTAAAACATAAATGCATAATAATATCTCTCTTTTTGCGAACAGCAGCAGAGACTGAACTTGGCACGTAATTTTAATGTATGTGTGAAGTATCAGCAATGCTGCTCATTGTGCTCAAGTTGTTTTATCCACACGTGGTGGATGACGTAAGTGTTGCCACTTTCCCGATTCGGTTCTTATTATGAGGGTTACTGTTCATCATTTTGGACATAGAAGGTTGAGAGCAATGAGGGACAGACCAAAAAATATGATGCAAAAGTCTTGACATTCTGCGAAAATCACAATAATTGAGAGGTATGCGCCTAGTCGGTGTGGTACATGGTCAGTTACTGGTGTTTACTGAGTGAAATGTTCACTGTGCTTGGCCCATAGTTAAGTATCTGGTTGCTTACACTTTTCGTGTCTTTTAATATTATATTGTTACAGGCGTGTCATGGCGAGTTAACAGGCAAGGTTTTTGACACCTTTCTTTGTATTACAATGCATTGTATTCTCAACTAATGTGAGCCAATTTTACATCTTACTTCCATAATAAGGGTACAGTTTTCAAAAGTCTTGGTTTGGGGAAAACACGCAAGTAGTTGGTTCTAAGTGTAAACCTGTCAGAGGAATACTATTGTTCTGATTTATCACAATCTATCTCCTGAAAAAAAAAGTGCTGGTTTGCTAACTGCATAGAGCACAACAACCTGTATTTTTTGGCTAAATTTGGGCTAGGACTTCTTCACTGACAGTGCCATCACAGTTGCTTAACAGCAGTGATGATGTGTACACATTTTCTTTAACAGTGTCTTGTAATAAATACATTTAAAGTTTTCCTGATTTTCACCTTAAATATCCATCCCCTCCATCGTACAACTTTTGATTTTCTGGTAAATCACCGAGAGGCCTGAAGTCAGTCAGTAAATACCATCAAACAACAATGTCTTCAGTGCAGCGCTCTTTACAAGTGCTGCCCCGATAACAGAAAAGTACCGAATATTTTATATGCTCTACTATTTATTCATTTTTTAACACCAGCTTCTGTTCTACAGTCTACTAAAAATTCTACCAGTGCTGGTCTTTCATTTAGGACCCCCTATTTCTTTTTCTTTGCCTATACCCTGTCATTAGTCCTCGATAGGGAAGGCAATCTCTAATGTGCAGTCCAAATAAATTCTTGGCATCTTCCCATTCTATTACCTTTTCCTTTCTAGGTATTTGCTCCCAATATCTTGGTTCCTTTGCTGATTTTCTCCAATAAATTCTAGGCCCCTCTTGCCTATTGTCTGTATCCCTAATTGCAGTCATACCTATCAGCAGAATTTACTTTCTCCATTTCTGTGTTGGCTTAGTTTTTAGAATACTTTCTGCTACTTTATGAATATAATATTCTTTATGATTATTGTTATTCTCCTTAAAAGTCTTCATCCAAAATTAATGTCTCTCATTGTTTCTTGAGCCCCCCTCCCCATTTCATCATTATCTCTTTCCACTTTAAATTATAGGTTTATGCTTGTGCTATGTATAGGAGCCTTTCCTGCGTAGCTCTGAAATACCCCTTCAAATCAGGTAATCCCAACCCACCTTGCTCTATTGGAAGAATCATTTTATACCACATGACTCTTGCTGCCTTCCCCTCCCAGATACAGTCCTTCAGGTCTTTATTAATTGCTATCCACAACTTCTCCTCTGGTTGATAGAAATATGCCTGACATGTCTATAAGACTAAAGGGACTAAAAACCGTTGTAACTGCTTGTATCTTACTATCCATATCCATATAACAGAGCTGCCAATGAAACCACACACAGATTGGTTCAGCAATATCCATATTTATGGGGACATGGTAAAATGAAGTATTTAGGAGTATGGATTAAAAATGATTCTGGTGTAGCAACTAAGGATATGTGGGAAGAGACTAAACAAAAGATAATACAGTTGTTATAGTTGTTAGTTTAGATACAATTTACAGACTATGTTTTGAAATCTGTTAGAATTTCCTGAAATGTAATTTTTCCTGAAGGAGGTTTGACTTTAGTATATAAAGTCAACTTATGTCTATTGCCTACAAGTTGTTTCTGATTGCATCTTACTGATATAACAGTTTGACTTAGGTGCTTATACCTGAGTGACGGTCTCATGAAATATTGGATGATCAAAAGAACAAATAAAGAAAAGAGTGATCATTTTTGAGCAAATCTAAAATTATCAAAACCTTCACAAACTAAAAGTAATGTATTTGCAGGGAGACAAGCTCACCACACCCCTCATAACCATTTTAATTATGTATACCAACTCTGAGATTGCACAATAGTGGGGTAAGGGCAAATTCCCTTACCCCACTGCTCCATGATATCATTCAAAAAGTTGCTGGCAAAACTCCATATAGAAGAACATTCACTCAAATTAGCATTCACATTTTTTACATCACTATAAAATGTTTGCTTGGAAATTATATTTTAGTGACTTTTAAAATCTATGTATACCCATTCAGCAGTCATTACCTTTATTTCCATTTTTCCAAAAGTAAATATTGTATGGTCATTGAAAATAGTTGATGGCTATATTTCAGTGACTTTTTTCTATTTTTAGATTTGCTTGAAGTTGCTAAATTATTTTAGCCCATCGTATTAAACTCTTGCCTTCTCTTAAATAAGGTGATACAATGGTCACACTTTCCATTATTGAATTTTCTCAGAACGTTAAACTCTGTATCAGTACTCAACCTTTTAGCTGATTTATTTTTGTCTCAGATGAGGTTTTGTGTTTGGATATGAACCTTATACATTCACCATTTAGGAATATTGATACACGGAGACTAGGTATTCCTACTAGCATTCTTACATTTAAACAAAAACATTCCATCTCCATCTTATATAAATTTTACTTAGATTTACGTGCAAATAAAACATTTCTTCACCCTTAAGTCTGGAAATGTTAAGTAAAGATTAATAATCTTGGTCTCAGCTGGTGCTATACTTAGCGACACTCTTTATAAAAAGTTATACTGCAGAACTATAGTATACTCATTTTATGATATTATGCAATGCTCAGCTTACCCCTTTTAAATTAGGTTTATTTTTTTCCTTTTTTTACTGACTCATGTTTTGATGTGTCAGTATGAAATAGCTGATATACTCCTCATTTTTGGAAATGGTCTGTTGCTGTTTCACTTTGGAATTTTTTATTCATTATGCATTTTTGGGGTCCCTTGGTTGCAGATAACCATCCTATCTCCGCCACCCTTTACAGTACTACCTCCTGGATGAGTTAATATGCAAGGTGGGAAGGAAATCAGGAGTTCACCAAGAAGGAGGAAGGAGGACCTGTAGAACGGAGGTGAGAGATGGGCTCTACTACAAGTGCTTAATGTAGTAACTAACTCACAACATACTAGCTTACTGCCACTTACTCTAATTGGCAAGTGCTCTAACTCCCACTAGCTCAGTGCTAGTGAATTACCTAGCCCTCCCACAACCTGACCCAACTGAACTGCAAAGCCTTACCAAATCCTAACTCTAATCCAAATACTCCCACTTAGTCCATAACCTTATCCATAGCATTCCCTTACCAAAACCTAAATTCCCTGATTACTCTCTAACCCTAAAACTCCATTATTTCTCACTAAACCTAAAGTCTCAGACTGCTCCCTAACCATAAAACTCCATTCTCACACCCAAAGCTTAAACTTCCCTCCCACACTCTAAACCTAGAGTCTATGATTGCTCCTCTACTCTAACCCTCCCTCCTCCCCACTAAACCTAAATCCTCCCTCATTACTACCTGAAACATTAACCTGCACTCGGACCCCTTCCTACTCCTTCCCATTAGCTACCACACTAACCTTACCCAGACTCAGCTACTGTGTTTGGGCAAAGTGTGGCATCTGCATTCTCTCTCCATGGCTGCCACCATGCCTGAACATGTAGTAAATTTTGAGTGTGAGTGTCCAGCTACATGAACTACATGATGTCTGAGTCCATGACTGTGAGATAGTGGTTTTAGAGCACCTAGGCATCAGGTGCTTGTAGCAAACCAAAGAGGCTGGTTGCTTGCAGTGTAATCCTATGAAACATATCCAGAGCTTTCATGCTTAGTTGTATTCCTCAACCCGATGTACTGTTGTTTCACACATACAACATATGTACACACACACACACACACACACACACACACACACACACACACACACACACACACACACACACACACACACACACACACACACACACACACACACACACACACACACACACACGCACACACACATCCACACACACACACACACACACACACACACACACACACACACACACACACACACACACAAACACACACACATGCAAGCATCTATACACACACATGCATCCAGACACACACACACACACACACACACACACACACACACACACACACACACACACACACACACACACACACACACACACACACACACACACACACACACAGACACACACACACACACATGCATCCACACACACACACACACACACACACACACACACACACACACACACACACACACACACACACACACACACACACACGCATCCAGACACACACACACACACACACACACACACACACACACACACACATTATTAGGCAGGATGTCTATGAGAAGGGGCTAGAGTATCTGCCAACCTAAGGTGCAGAGCAGTCACACCTCATCAGCATTCCCACATGCCAAGCTCAGTTGTCTCTCTGAGTCACATCCTCCACTGGGACTCACCATGCATAGCTCCCCCCCAGGCATACACGTACCCACCATCCCCTACCTGTGCTATCATCCCTTTAATCTACTGGTGCAGGGTTGCTCATGAAATTTCAAAAATGCCTTGATATTTCAATATATTTCAGAAAGTTTAATCTACAGTTAGATTATCTGATAGCAGTCAGTGATCCTGAGGTGTGCGTTTTAATCTAAATTTCTTTATGTCTAGTACATTATTATATAACTATGATACGTACAAAATCTAAAGGCATTGGCTGTAGGAACAATACATGCAGAATAATGTTTTGTAGGAGGAGTGAGGTTTAACGGAAGGCAGAAATTGAGCAACTTATGCATTTCTAGATTAGTGGTACTTATATAAAAGCATGTATCTGATGTATAATGCTTGTAACTGTGAACACATTAACATGGTTTGTTTTTTTATTTGAATGCATGTTTGCCTGTGTCTTAAGACATGGTTTGTTTTCCTTTGTATAAATATATGTCTGCCTATGTCTTAAGTAATAATTTAATAAATGTGTTAAAAATTTTAAAGGCATTGGCATAACTCAGTTTTGGAATATGGTCAAGAAATGTTTGGTTGCATTTAACCTTACTTAGATGTTTAAAAAACAGTTTTGTCATTGTCAGCATGCATTATCAATGCTGTTGCATATTATTTCTTCATCCTCTTTACATATTCACAATATTTACATGTTTTATTTTTACCAAGGCTCAGTTTTCTTTGTATAATTTTTCCCTAGTGGAAATGATGTCCTTGTTTTGTGCATGCATTTTCAAATGTCACAATAAAAGGCTGTTTTAGAAAATAAAGACATTATGCAATCTCAAGAGAATTATCTGCAGGGCAGCATTATGCAGACCAGTATTTTAGACCTTATTCAGGGAAAATATCTTTTCTTGAGTTTGTTAGAACACACAGATCCCACATGTGAATTCTCTGAAGAAACTACCCAAGGCCAGTATTCACATGGGATAGAAAAAAGACAAAGGCAGCAAAAGTGAATGGTAATATAGGGGGCTGTTAATGTCCAAAATTATAAAGGATTCAAATAATATTACATCTGGTACTGAAAGGCATAGAGTATAGCAAGTGGTGGTCTTCTACACAGTGCAAATTTTACCTTTTATGTAGCAGCTACATTGTTGTGTCAGCATGCAGTAAATACAAATACAACTCTTACATGCATTGTGCAACTCCTGAATTAGATTATGTGAAGTTTGGTTGAAACAGGTTTTAGTGTTGGTAGACGTAAAAAGTATATACTGACATCTGTATGTTTATCTGCATGTAAGACAGAACAAAATGCAGACATAAATCCAAGAGGGTTGACACATCAGCAAGATAAATTTACCTGAAGAAAGGAAGAAAGATTAGCATTAATTATAAATCAAAAGTCAATCACGTTAAAGCATGATGGTTTTATATATGTGTATGACAGAGATACACTCATGTTCCTTCATTCCAAACAGAAATGCTTTCAAAATGGATGTCAAGTTTCACCTCTTGAGCTTCACTCTTCTCTCGAGGTTAATTTACTGATGGCCATTCCTGAAGCATAGAACATAGAACTTGGTTATGAGCAGAGAGTTGATCATAATCTCTATATTATATGTGTTTACATAAAAATAACTTTACTGCTTTAAAACATTTTGTTCTGTGGATACAAACAATATCTTTTACATAAACAGTAAGAAAAGATGTGAAGATAGGGAACAAATGATTTCGCTGTTGAGCTGCTGGTGCTATATATTAATAACATAAACTGCGTTCTTTCTTTTTTTTTTACTGTCCATTTTTGAGTCCAATTGCTTATCTGTAAAGTGACCTAGTTTAGGACAGAATTTAAAAGCAGATATTTCTGTCTTGGATTTTCATTGTTATAACATTGATTCCCATTTAAGATATGCTGGCACTAGGACAAGTCATGTGACTTGTGTCTAGTAATTACTTTATAAGCTTCTACCATTAATATTCACAGCCGTGAGTGCTGTCCATTGGAAATAAATGATGGTACAAGTGCATTAAAGAGCGCAAAGTGTTCAGTGAAGATAATATTTTAACCAAAGACCATGACAAAATAATTGTATTTCCTTCTAAAAAGGGCGTAACAGCTGGGGACTATAAAAGATATATTCCCAATTCATTATGAGAAGTGTTGAGCATCCCCAACGTATCTATGTTTAATGCATACATTTTAGCCACTTTGTGGGTATATTAAAAAGTCTGTCAGTACTTTCAGGTAAATAATTTCCAGATAAGGAAGATGTTATATCAGCTGATATCATCAGTTTGATTTTGTTTTTATTTATCTATTCATTTTTTGAAGGAGGTCCACAGGATCTGCCCACGTGGCTCTCCTTTCCTACTGACACATCCATTCCTCCATGGGGGAGAAAGTTTCCTACCTCATTCTTTTCCCCCATGGAGATGAGAGCTGGGTGTTAGGGAGTGGACTGATCTTCCAGTTTTGTGGACTGTCCTAGCCCCACTTCTTTAGCAGCTAACACACTCCACAATTACTGCTCTCAGGAGGTGCAGACATGCATGTACAACTTCCCAACCTTGCTGTGCAGCAAAGGCATGCCAGGCTCCTTGCTGTGGGTGGGCTGATACAGCTACAATCCTCCTGATATCACCAGTGTGGGAAGCTGAGCTGCCATCCTCCCCAGGGTGGGTGAGTTGGTGCCAGACTCTCCCTCCCATTCTCTCCTGCCCAGTCCCTCCAGTACCTGTACCACTAGTCAAACATGGGTCATCTGAGGTAGAGTCAGGGCTTCATCTCACTGTCCATATGACCCAGCATAGTATTATTTATTTCATAAGATTATAGTTAATCACTGTCTTTCCAAGTATTGCTTGTAATCATTTGGGATAGTAGTTTTAGTTTGGTTAACATCTTATACAAGAAGAATTGTTTATTATTTATTTATTTTATTTAGTTAATTGTTAAATGGATGAAGCTAACTTACCCTGATATGCCATGGAGATATATTTTAAAATTCCTGGGATGAAGTAATGGTATCTGTTGAAGAGATGACATGTAGTTAATGCATTATGAAGTACCTGATATGCTGTAGCTGCAGCTTAAGGCAGTAATTTACCTCAACATTATACATTCAAAAGTGTATTCATTTATTTCCTTTTAATGTAGTGGTTTCAATATTTCTAGGGGTGAAATTCTAAAGAAGCCATCAACTCTTCTTCAGGAACCTCTATATATCCACCTACTGTGATCTCCTGTGTCCATATCATCATATTATAATTTAATAATTCCATGTTTATAAATTATATAACAACAGGCAGACAGAAATGCCAAGTGATAACACCTGAATGCATTTATGTCACCAGAATAAATACACAATTATAACATTGCAACTGGTATTCTCTTCAACTGCTCAGTACCTTTTGGGTAGTTTTTCTTTTGCTCTAGCATAAATGCTCAATAATTTTTTATCCTTCTGCTTTGTTTTTTTTTTTTTTGTGCCAGCTACATGTTGTAGCAAGGTGTATGGGCTTAATATGCATTGTCTTTTATGAACATCATGATGGCATCGGAAAGAGTGAGTCTTTATTTATTTATTTTAATGATTACTATTTCTCCAAGTTGGAATAACCATGGAGTGAGAATATACAAGCAATTAGGTTGGGGTAAATGTTGACTTACTGCTTGCAAAAATTGTTTTTGTTATTGCATGAGACACACTGACTTTTTAAACATTTGTTTAGATGATTGTGTACTCAGGTTGTGTTTCCATATAACTTTATGCTTTTTTATTTTATGTATTTGTTCACTGGGTAGGCCCACTGAACAGAAGTGCCCCTTTGAAACAGTGACTCCCAACTGAGGAAGTGTGTTTAGAATTGTTCAAGCTTTGTTCATACAAGGTAGACCCTTGTAATTGCCATTTTATTAAGATGAATTAAAATAAAGTGCTTAAGTTTCAATTAAACTTGGGATAGATGGCTTTTCTAAGCTGCTGAGTCTTCACGTGAATTGCGGGCAGGCACACTCATTATTCCTGTACTAACAAAAGTTATTTTCATGTTAACATTAGCAGAAATCTTTGAAGAACCCCTTTTAGATACTAGTGAATCTCTAGTGCTCCATAGAGCCCTGGTTCATAATCACTGATCTAAGCTGCTTGTCCAGCAAACCAAGCCTTCATTTTTCCATCGAGTATGAATGTTTATATAGTTATTTGTCAGAATGGTGCTTCTGCTGCAGACCCATACAAACATTAATGAATTTCATGTATTAACAAAGAACAAGTAATCTCCGTGGTATCCCCGAAATCTCAAAACAACCCACTAAAATGTAGTGGGTCCAAAAACAAAACAGTGTAAGAAACTTCTCTGTGTGGAAGATTTTCAGTCCATATATTTCTAGTTAATCACTGTATATTAATCAGATCAGCCAAGATCAGACAACACTACTCAGTCTATGTATATACACTGGCTACTTCCTTGAGGTATGGAGAACGGCTGTTGTAGTATCCTTGCATAAAGGAGGCCCCTCTACTAACTCTGGAAATTACAGGCCTATTAGTCTCACTAGCATTATTTGCAAGGCTTTGAAATGTATTATAGCAGAAACTAGTGAGCAATGACATGGGCAAACTTTATTCCCTGGATACCTATCAGTTTAGGTTTTAAAAAGTCGGATTCTATTTTATCAACCTGACTGAGTCCTTCGAAAGGATTACTGAAGCCAAGAATAAGGGGCATATAGTCTACACTGTCTACATGGACTTTTCCAAGGGTTTTGATTTTGTTCCTCATGATGGAATTATTGGCAAACTCTTCCAGTTCAGCACAGTTGTCTTGATAGATAGCTGGTTGTCTGACAGAATCCATACCGTTACGATCAAGATCTTTGCTCTTGACAGAAAAATGTCAACAGCAGTGTCCCACACAACTCTGTTCTTGTCCCCTTTTCTTTGCTATTTACTTCTCTGCCGTAAAAGCTAACATCAAGAGACTATGCCTGTCCTAGTTTTTTGATAATTACAAACTAGTGATGGTACTGAAACCCATTCCCATACTCATATTCTCCAGCAAATGCTAGTCCAAATAAATGCTTAGCGTGCTTTTACTCACTGCTAAGAAATACAGCATAGTTTCCTTTGATAACTCTAGCAGCACTACCAGATACCATATCGCTTGAATCTGACATAATCTTCATGGACTTAGGAATGTATGTTGATAACAAACGCTTCTTTGACCGCTATATCTCTGCTGTGGTTAGCAATCCTTCAACCTTGCACAGCTTAGCCTTATGATATCTTTTCAAGGCCCACAGAATATATAGCCCTACTTTATTTCTCTATTATTCATCCAAAAACTGAATATAATGCCAATTCAGCATGTACCTCCTTAAGTACCTAAACCAGCTTAGGAGACCTCAATCTTTTTTTCACCAGAAATAAATCATTATCATTAGCTACTCAGACTAAAACTATATCCCTGCACTAAGCATTGAACAAGCTTTTGATGGGCGATGTCTGTTTAGACTTCTGTGCTATGAATGATCTAGCACTTGTTGAGCTACTTTACCTAAATATGAGCAATGATAAAGGAAAAACCTGCTCTAGGGACTTAAACATACACTTCAATATAAACAACACTATTAATTGTGAAAGCTACCTAATACAACATATCCTTCGTCTCACACTTTCTTTCAATCTTAAAGCCTGGCTGCATGGCTGGAGAAATGACTGCATATTTTTATAAGGGTTATGAAGCGAAAATATGAGGGGCACTGTTAGTACCCCAGTAGTACTGGGTGATGTGGCTGAGCTTTTCAGTGGTTTCCTTAGTTGTAAGCTTAGTAAGATTCTATGACCCTATGAATTTATGATGAAAAAAAATTCTTATTTTTTTCCCCTAAAATCAGACTTTTGAATTTACACAGTAAAGATTTTTTTATTAGTTTTTGCAATAGGTTTCTCTTGAGTATTATGTGAGGGTCAACTAATAAATATGTTCAAACATCATTATAAAACCAACCTTTATCATGTTCTGAAAAACAAGATATATTCATAAATCCTGGACTTCTGATGTACCAAAG
Source organism: Protopterus annectens (assembly GCF_019279795.1). Taxonomy (NCBI): domain Eukaryota; kingdom Metazoa; phylum Chordata; order Ceratodontiformes; family Protopteridae; genus Protopterus; species Protopterus annectens. The sequence continues at coordinate 820,810,218 of NC_056731.1, read as the reverse complement.
TGTCTTTCACAAAAAGTAGATTTCATAAAAAAGAGAAGTAAAATATCTGGGCAAATTGCACTGCCAGGCAAAGAAAATGACAGATAACGTAAAGTGTGTTCTGATTGCTTACTGGTACTTTTATTGTTTTTTGTTATTTTTGCTGTTTTGTGCTCAAAATAAATTATTAGTTAATGTCAACATATTTCAAAATAAAACATTTCATAAACATGCCTGGGTGTTGCTGGTCACATCATTGTCTTATTACACAAAAACTTGACTGTTTAACCCTCCTTGCAAACCGAAGTACTGTCTAATAGTAGGTATCTGTAAGGTGTAAATGGTTCCAAGACTCAGTTGTCTTATATTTATGATGATCTTATGAAATGCTCTCTAATCTGATTGCATATCCACTCCTCCTTGATTGAAACTGGTGGCTTTTTAGCATATAAAATAGGACATTAGAACGTTTGAATGACCTCTTTTGAGATTTTTGTCAGTATACTTTTGCATGCAAATAGTCTTTATTGAGTAATCTCATTAGTTGTGGCAATTACCCATTAAGATAACTGAAAAATACTTTTACTGTCAAGCTATCAGAACAGTTTACGATTGTCTAAAATGGTCCAAATAGTTAGCAGAGTAGGTGTAAATGACAATGCATTATACAATGAACCTAGCTTTAGGAATGCAGAACGAATGTTAATTAACCTTTGCAACTCTTTTTGGAATCCATCATTATGGTCAGACTGATGCTGACATTTTATTTATTTTTATTTATTTATTTAATTTATTTATTTACATTTGTTGACCAGGAGTGTCTGACTGGAAGTAGGTCCATTTTCAGTGGAGGCCCGTGGAGAAAAGCTCCACAGTTAAAATAGACAGTTACATTGGATTACATAGTGATTAACAATTTGATTACCATAACAAATAATTACAAACATATTTACAGATGAAGAATATAGCACATCAGTAGACAACTAAAATCTTTATCTGCGAAGTACATAACAGACATTAACAAATGTTACAATAAGAAGTTCCTCCTGTATAAGTACTAGGCTTATGAGCATCTGAGCTTGCTATAATCAAGGTAGTTAGTGGGGTGGAAAGAAAGGTAGTGGTTGGATGGGGTGGGTGATATTAGAGTGGGAGTTGCAAGGGCATAGCCAGCATGTTTTTAGGTGCACTTTTAGTACAATTTTGAAGTGGGTGCATGATGGTACAGAGGTAATTGTGGGTGGGAGGGAGTTCCATAATTTGGCTATGGCGCAAGAGAATAGTGCTTCACCAGCAGAGTTACTGGCTTTCAGAAAGGTATGAACCTGGCCGTTATCAGAAGAACAAATAGGCTAATTTGTTGTAAGCAGGAGAGTTATTAAGTAGATTGTGCAGACCATAGAAAAGAAAAAAAATTCTAAGAAAAAACATACAAGTTCATCTGCATGATGAGATTTCATCAGAAAAGCCAATAAAAGGACTGCCTGAGGATTCAGCAGATAAATGCAGACACATTAAAACAGTCTTCTGTTTAATGTCTACAACAATTCTATCAACTATTATACTATTTCAGATTCTATTTTAATAATAATAAAAAAAACAGTTGGACAGTTAAGGAATGCAATAATTTGCATTAATTAAACAGTGTAAGGCATGCAGATGAACTTGTATGTTTTTTCTTAGAAGTTTTTTTCTTTGCTGTGGTCTGCACAATATACTTAATAACTCTCCTGCCTACAGTAAATTAGCCTGTTTGTTCTTCTGATAAAGGCCAGGTTCATACCTTTCTCACACAGAATGTGGGCCTTATGACCTGTATGTTCCCTGATCTTGGTTTGATTCCAATTACACTATTCATTTTCCATGGAGATGACAGTTGGGAGCAGGATAGCCTGACCATCATACAGCACTCTGACCAAGCTTCCTCCTGAAGGAGGCTGGTAACGTCACTGAAGTTACTACTCTTGGGAGCTACCAGGTCTTGTCTTTACATAATTAGGATCATTTCCCTGATTTATGCGTGGCATGCACATGGATGTAAATGACCTAAGACATACCTGTCTAGACTATCTGAAGAGAATCATGATGGATCTCTCTGAATATGTGTCCCAGGCTGGTATTAGCCTAGCATTGAACAGCATTCTACATTATCCAAGGGCAATGCCACAGTATGAACAGAAGATGATTGACTTTCATAATTGGCTTAGTTTTTGGTGTCATTCTAAGGGGGTGCAATATTTAGCAGCATGGAAGAAGATAGCCAACAGGACACACTGCTTTGCCAAAGATGGTCTGCATCTCTTCCCTCTAGGCTTTTGAATATTATCTAAAAAATTATCCTCCCCATAGGACCTATCTTAGGCAATGCCAAACTGATAATCCTTCCAACATAGCAAAACCAAGAAAATCTAAAGGTCTTACTGTTCAATGCCAGGAGTCTAAACAAGAAATTTCACTCCCTACAAGCTCTCTTTACCCTATAGAATGCTGTCTATGCAGCCAATGAGACATGGTTTAAAGCCACAGAGAGCACCCCAGAAGTGCAAGGCTATAATGCCTTCCATAAATTTAGACCAGCTACTTTATAGCCAGGGATTATGTGGGATGTATCTTTATTTACATAAAAAATAAATATACCTCCAGGCTGAGCAAACAAGGGAGTGCACTTGAGCTTGTCCGCATTCAAATCACCATAGGCAAGATCCCATACCACTTCCTTGCAAGCTATAAGTCCCCCTCTATGACCCAGGAAACCCATAACATGTATTTAAGCTGGAAACACTCAACATCCAACCTGATATCATATTCATGGGTGACTTTAATTTCCCTGCTGTTAACTGGGAATCCTATACAACACCAAACATGTAGTCACAGAAATACACAGACTTTGTAAACACAAACTCCCTGGTACAGACTGTGAATACACAACCCAGGGGTGCAAACATATTGGATCTGGTCCTCAGTAATATGAGAAAAGTGCTGCAGATCCACTAGTATAATGTTAACTCTGGTAAGGTCAGAAAACAAAACTGCCTCTTTAAAGTTAAAATAAAACCTAGAAACTCAGTTAACCCTGGAACATTCAGAAACTACTCTAAGGCTAACTTCCTTCTAATAAGTTATAACCTGGTAAAATGTCAAGTCCCTTAAACCCTGAGAACACTGATGCCTATGCAGAACTCTTCACAGAAACCCTGTACAAGCATGTTAAGACCTGCATGGAGGCATATGTACTCACCAAAAATAAGTACAGAACTAACTCAAAAAACAAGCCACCCTGGGGGCATCATGACATCACTAGACTGTATAACAGAGGGGAAAAAAATCATGGCAAAAATGTAAAGGTGTAACACCCAGCAGGATCAAAGCAGTCTCATCAAACTAAATAACTCAGAGGATAAATAAAGCCTGCCAAAGCTAACTTTGAGATAAATCTGGCCTCCCAGTTCAAGGACAAGGACAACTGCAAGGCATTGTTTAGCTATGTCCACTACCTCAAAAGCAATACACAATTGTGTGTAGAGCTCATTGTTAATGGAACTGAGCCAGAAGATATAGCAAACCATCTGTCATACAAATTCAGCTCAACTTTACCCCTCTCTTACTCCCAGCCTTCCATCAGGAAATACCATCAAATATAATCCCCCTAACTATCATTAGGGAACAGGTCCTAAGTGCTTTGTCTCTAATGCCAAGAACACTGCATTGATGGACCCTGACAGTATCCTAGGCCGTTTGTAAATAGCATGAAACACAACATATCAGGCCCACTGAAATCACTATTTAACTGTAGCCTCCAATAAGGCTTTGTGTCTCATGAATAGACAACAGCAACTATTACTCCTCTGCACAAAGGTGTGACATCTATGGACCATAGAATATAGAGACCAATAATCTGCACTAGTCTCATATACAAGGTCATAGAAAAAAATTATCATGGGAATGATCATTAATGGCATAGGAAACCTCCAAACACCTGACCTAGCCCAGTTTGGTTTTGTCAAGGGCAGGTCATACCTATTCAACCTGCTGGACTTCTTTGAGATGGTCACCAAAGCAATGGATGAGAGCAAAACAGTTCACAATGCCTACCTTGACTTTGCCAAGGCATTTTACACAGTACCCCACTCAGGCTTTGTGACAAACTCAAGAGGATAGGTATAAACCCTTATGTTACCTAGTAGATAGCCAGCTGGCTCACAGGCAGGACACAAAAAGTTAGAATTAGAGAGTCCACCTCTACAAAGAGACCAGTAATCAGGAAAGTCTCTCAGGAACTGGTCCAGGGATAACCACTTTTTGGCATCTACTTCTCTGAAGTCAAAGCCAATGTTAAGGGCCTCTGGGTGGCCAAATATGTAGATGATTGCAAATTAGAAGCAGTCATAGAATCCTCCACCAACACCAATGTTCTCCAAAAGGGGCTGAAACAGACAAATAACTGGTGTCAGAGCTGTGGACTAAAACTAAATGCTAAGAAATGTGTAGTAGTTTATTCTGGAAAGTCATCCACCCCTGGTAACTACCATATTGGCAACACACTCTCCTGACAGAAAATCTAGTAGTGAGAGACTTGGGGGACTCATATAGACAGCAATCTAGCCTTGACCACCCTGTGTCTATGGTTGTGAAGAAATCATTCTGTGTTGTGCAATGTACAAACAAAGGTATGGCATCTAGATTCAAAGAGTTCATTATTCAACTGTATTTGGCACTCATCAGACCTATCATTGAGTCCAGTGCCAGTGCCCCCTCTGGTATGTGTCTAACCAGTCATATCAAGCTATTGGAACATCCACAAATGTTTCTCTCTAAAAGAATACAGTGCATACATAACAAGTTCTGTGAAGACTGCCTCAAAGGCCTATCCCTGTATTCTGTCTCCTACAGGTTGTTGAGGGGAGATCTATGCCTGGCATACAAGGCATCTTCATACCCCACTCTGATGGACCTTCTTTATCTCTGCAAAGCAAGCAGCATCAGATTTTCCCATTCTAAAGTCTTAAACTTTTCTTGTGATCTGAATAGGACCTGTGGAGAGATAGGTATGTATCCCATTGACTACCCCTTCTTTGGAACAGGCTCCCCATCCATGTGAAGAAGAGTTCTTCCCTAACTTGATTCAAGTGTAACTTGTGCAACTGGATGGTGAGCTGGTGAGTTGGCACCTATGTCTTTAATGGATGCAGGCAGCCTGTACATGGTTCATCTGCCAGGCCTCTTCTTATAAATGTTTAATCTCTCAGTCTCCTGCTTAGACTACCAAGGGTACCAGCACTTGTCAGAGATGTGGGGTGCATGACTATGCTTAAAAAGGCCCCAGTGATTGTTAACCTAGTGCACACCTATGAACCTATGGACCACAACATCCCAATAACCACTACCTATAATTCCCCAGCACTCCTGTTGGGGTTAGTAGTACAGTGGGTCACACTGCTGTTCCACCCCAGGATGGGCAAGTCTATGACAGAGATTCACTCCCACCATTCTCTGACTTAATTCTTTCAGTGTCTGAGCCGTTAACTGAGCCCAGGCCTGGGTTGTAGTCAGAGCCTTTTCTCTCTGTGCCACAGGGCCAAGGCTTACTGTCCAATATATTTATCAAGACCTCTGTGATTATAGGCTCCACTATTTACTTTAACAAGGTATCTTCAACACCCATCCTTTTGGCAAAAAATCCAAATATTTCTTCTAAACGATTTTTTTGCAGAAAATCATCTTGTGTCTTTTAGTAATTTCACTCCATTTTTTTTCACTTGATTTGTGAAGCCAGTTTCTCAGTGTAAGGAACTTGAATGTCAATGCCTTATTTATTTTCTATATCTTTGACATCAGAAAATAGATACAGCAGTCAAATATACTGAGTCGGACCAGTTTCACCACTGATGTTATAGTACGATCACTGGTCTTTATTTCTTTGGTGGATTAATACATTCCTCTGTACCACGTCCTAAAAAGTTGCCTGCTTATCACTGTGCATTCCTGCATTCCTGCCCCCCTCCCCCCCAAATGTTCCTGAGTCTGCTTATATCTCTAGTAGTCTCAGAGATCTTACATAAAACCTGCCAGATTACAGGCGCTGTACTTTTGGATCCATTATCAAATGATAAAATATTTTATGTCATAGATATTATAATTAGATGCAGCCTTAGTCGTGCTCTGCAATCACTGTTTCATAGCGTGATAAGTTCAGAGGTTGCTACTAGTCAATAGAGCAGTTAAGCCTTTTTGAAGCCTAACCACTGCAATCCTACTGGTACTTTTAACTAGTTGCTGCCCCTGTCTGTAAGTGATAATGGGCTTGGTCTGGGGTAAATTTGTGGTTTTCCATGTGTTCTTTTAAGAATCAATTCTTTTAAGTTAGATTTGAAGATAGTGAGGGATGTGCTTTTGCTTTACAGAAACTTAATTTGTTCCAGAAGTGAGGAACTCTTAGGGAGAGATATTTGTCATGCAAACAAATCTTGTTTATGTTGCAGTATAGATTTAGATCTTTTGGTCTTGTACTACCTGTTTTGCAGCTATGTAGTACGTCTAGCAGGGTTGGGTCATTTACGATTTTGTAGGCCAGTCACATCTCACCCTGTGGGAGTCTGTAGGAGACAGAGAAGATCACTGGAAATACAAGGCGATTGAATCATGCAACCATTTACTCCTTGCAGTATCCACCCTGAGAGTGAACCTCCTCTTTCTAGGAGGGCCAGACCAGAAAAGCCAGTGGTGAATTTGTGAATGACCATCCAATCATCCAGTTTCTATAAAGGAAGATAGTTATCACATTGCTTAATATGTAGTAGGAGTCTGTCAAAGAGATGGAACAGCTGCTGTGCAATGAACCTATCTGTCTACCGTGTTCTATTTTTCAGCTATCAAAGATTTAGATCCCTTGTTCTGGTATTTGTGGGGTTATCTGATTACAATATATCCTGGACTAATGGATCGCTAATAGCTTGGAGGGCAAGGCAAAGATCTCTCCTCAGGAATCTATAGGATACTGATTAAAGGGTTTAGTGTTTCAAGTCATTTCTGGTAGCTTTTGGTTTTTAAGCCAGTTATTCTTTTGGCTAGGATCTTCTGTGATCTTTCCCGTTGTTTGTCTAGTCATTTACTATGTACATCCCAAAAGGGGGCAATGCATTCTATAACTGGCCTAATTAATGCTAAATATAATGGGATAATAGTCTTTTTAAATCTGGAAGATATCCCCTTGGCAATGAATTGCACTAAGTAGAACTTCATGACTAAAGTCATTCTGTGATGATCAAAGGAGAGGAAATTATCAGCCCATGTACTGAGGTGTCTAACAACATTCTCAGTTAGGATAAGAGTATTGTTTATGTTATACACTGGAGGAAGGGATGGTTACAGAATGTGACTACATTACACTTTATAGCATTTAAGTTAAGTGTGTTGTTAGCACAATAGGTGTTTAAAAGTATAACTTCTTGTTGTAGGGCTTGGATGTCAGAGTGTGACTTGACAATGACTGCCAGTTTGCAGTCATCTCCAAAACTGATTAGCTAGAAGATAGGCTTGTGGTCTGGAAGTCAGAAAAGTAAATATCAAACAAAAGCTATCCTAGCACAGAGCTCTATGGAACACCACTTCCTTCATACTCTTTGATGAGAATCCTCCTACCCACACAATATGAGTTCTGACCCGTAGCCAATTTGCTGCCCATCTTACCACATAGGGGATCTATTTGTAATACATTTAACTTGATAACTATACTAGCACGAGGTACAGTGTCAAATACCTTTGTCAGATCAAGGTATGCAGAATGGCAACTGTCAACACCTTGTGCTACTTTTGAAAATAAGTTAACCAAATTCATTAGACAGGCTCTATCCTTAAGCTACACTGCTTACCTAGCCTGATGAGATTTTTAATGTCATGGTTAATCAGGTCAGTTGCAATGTTCTCCATGGTTTTGTATCTGAGACTCATCATGCTGATGGGCTCATAAATATCGGAGTTTTTTGGAGATGCCTCACCACTGCTGTGTATTACACTTCATGGACAAAGCCAGTGGCTAGACTCAGGGTGAACAGTCTAAGAAATAGTTCTGTCAGAGTTTGCTTGGAACTGTTTATTATCAGATCCCATGGAGGAAGTATTTTTTAGTCTTTGAGAGCACCTTTGGGACATGAGCTTTGTTGATGATGGGGGTCTGAGGGCTTCAGGGATAAGTGGGCTTTAAATAGTCATTTCTAAGGTGGTTTGCACTGAATTTGTTAGCTAGTATGTTGGCAATGAATACTGAAGCAGAGTAGGTACTGCCATCTTGAATAGGTTCTGAGAAATGTTGGATGATGTTTCTTAGGTTCCTAACATAACTAAAGAAGGATTTACAGCTGTCCTTAACGTTCAATGCTGACTTCAGTTCATGGGTTGACTTGGTATTTTTAGCAGTTCTTTGTAAATTTTTTTATCAATTTTTAAATGTTAGCATTGCTTTTGGGGTCCTTAGATCTGATGAAGATTTTAAGGATATTTTTTATTTATTTATGTTTTTATTGTAATGTTTATTTATTTTGCGGACCAACAAGGTGGTTTGCCTTTAAACTTTACATTATATTAAGATCTGGTAGGTACAGTCAATTCTATACATTTAAGGGTTCTAAGAATTTGTTTGTGTAGTTTCCTGCTGAGGTGGTCTGGGGTTATGCCTAAACGATTGAATATTGAAACTTTTTCATAGAAGTTAATGAGATGTGTGCATCTGAAATCCTTGAATTCTGAAATACTGCTACCATCAGGATTAAAGGTTCTAGTATTGAAGGTCACTAGTTTATGATCTGACATAACTGAGGAAGGAGACACTAATGGAATAAAACATGGAGAAGCTATATTTGAAAGGACCAGGTTAGGAATATTTTGCCATCTAGTTGGTTTGTTAACAGTCTGTTCCAGGGAGATTTTGTTTATGAAATGTAAGAATGTTTGGGATATCCTGCAGTTGAAGTACAGGTGCTCCAATTTATTGATGGACAGGTAAAGTCTCCTAAAATAATAGAGATTTTGTTCATAGGGGGGTATTTGACTGCATCTAGGAACTTTATATGAATTTCAATGGAGATAGATGGTGTCCCATAACTGGCTGCACAGTCATATTTGGTTTTGTTTAGCATGATTTGGAGCTCATGTGCATACAGTGAGACAAAATGTTAATATAGATCAGAGCACAGCACTTACAGAAAATGTTGTACAACTGAGATATGTTAAAATGTTAGGAATCTGCAACTGAAGGAAACTTTGTGCTAAGAGAAGTTGTTTTAATGACACCAAGTATTAGACCTAGTAGAATACCACACACATTTATTACTGCAGCAATGGAAAAGACTTTTTCAGAATACTGTTTTGTTAGAGACTTATTGTGTAAGATATCAGAAAATATATGTTTTTACCTGTATCATGCTTTTTGTTTGGTTACTGTATTCCCCAACTGTCATACAAAGGATTTATTTGCTCTTAGAAAATTAATATATATATATATATATATATATATATATATATATATATATATATAATTCACTTAATTATGCAATTAAGTAGATTCTAACTAATAAAAGGTTATATGCTGGCAGAGCAGTTGTTGCCACACAACACTATTCTCCAGTTCACTTCTCAGCTGACATATGTTTCCTGTGGAGTTGTTTGCATATGTTCCCCATGCCCACACTGATCTTTGCTGGCTGTTCCATTTTTTCCAGCATCCCTGTAGGTGAATTGGTGATCCTTAAAAATTGCATGTAGGTATGAATACCATGTCTGAGTTTGTGCATGCCTGTGCATTCTACAATAGGTGCTGTCAAGTCCTTGATTACTGTCTTTACTTTATACCCACTAACTGCCAGGACACACCCCAGCACTTTTATGGATCTGAGGTGAATTAAGGAATCCCATGGAATACTATACTATGTTATCAGATTCAGAACAGACAGTAAATGAGTTTGGTGTATGGAAATGTGGCTTGTAAAACTATGGATGGAAAATTTGGAATTTCACAAATATTTCATATCTTCTTCTATTATTTTACTTGGAAACATATAATTCAAATTTGTTTTTTATGTTGGCCAGTCAAAGACTTATCATAGATTTGGCAGTAAAAAAAAATACTATGGTATGTAAGAAGGCCAGATCATGGTCAAGTGGGGCCCTAGGCAAGATTATGAACCTTCCACAGCTATATCAGTGCCCCATTACTTGCCTGTCTCTCCCTAATTACCATAAAACACTTTTCCAACTGGTCAGTGTGCATACTGTTTTCTTTTTCACTTTTGCAATGATCACAGAGATTTCGGTTTAATCTAAAACTATTTCAGATTTTACAGCAAAACCACTGGCAGCTTTTTGCTAAACAAAAAACAAAACAGTCTCACACTGAAAACAGACTCCACTTTGAAACTCATTTATTGAAAACCCATCAGGGACTCAAAGTGAAAGAGCATATAGTGAAGCACCAATTAGTGTCTATGTGAAGGTTGCCGGAAATCAAAAGACAAATGTGAAATGCATTTGCTAACAGCTTGGGACAGCTTGGTCAGGCTCACACAAAAGGTAAATGAGGGCTGAGGGAATCAAGCCCTGCCCTTAAGAAGCACCTCTTAACCTTAGTCATCAAGTGCTGACAGACTGTTGTAGTCATCTGCACTAAGTGCTGACAGACTGTTGTAGTTAGCACAGTGAGTTTCACACCCATGACCCTGACAAAGAAAGCTGAATTAAACATTTATTCTCATTTACAATATTAACATTAAACATGCAGACCACATGTTGACCAGTTTATTCACAGCCACTTAATAAGCATACTGTCAATAGTCAACAAAATAAGGAATCCAAGGATTGTACCCAAAGAACATGGCTCATATTATGATAATACTCTTCAAAACTATCAATTCCTTCCCTATGGCCATAACTATTGTAGGTTGCAAGTACCAGGTGTTTACACACACACACACACACACACACACACACACACACACACACACACACACACACACACACACACACACACACACACACACGCATGCATGCACACACAAACCCTAATCTGATCTCCTTGTCTCCACTTATGGAAGACTGAGCAAACTCTCCTTCAAAATTATTAAATGTTCAATATGGCAGCAAAATCCTCAATAGAGCAATAACACTGGTACCTGGTAAAAGAAAAAAAATGTGATTCTTTGATTTGAGATACAGAAGTCTCTTTCTGAGTCAATAAAAAGAGCTGCTTGTAACTCAAATTAGAGAGGGCAGTCTTTTTCTTTTGCTGGATACCAACACTGAAAGAGAGACTGAGGTCACATACAAAGCAGCCAAGCAGTGCAGGTTATCAGTGCTGCTTTTATGGCCAGACCAGACCCCCACCCCAGCCAGCACTAGGCCCTAGGCAGCAGTCTAGGTTACCTTGTGCTAGATCCATTCCTGCTGCATTGTAAAATTAGATATGTGTGCAGTGGGAAATGGGCCACATTATTAGAATGTTCACAAATGAAATGAATGTGTGTAGTGAGTTACAGGCATAAACACTGTGATATTACAACATATGCAGAGAAAAAGGAAATAAGGTAAAGACAACATTTTTATGTGACTGCTGTACAAAACGCAATTATATCACTTATAAGAGTGGGATAGGGTGTAGAACAGAGAAAGATTTTTATCTTTTAATTGTTATTGTTTTCCACATTGTTCACATTTTCTGTAACACTGCAATAATCTCACATCATTTCATCATAGTTTCCTTACTAAGAATTCATAAACGTTTACATAGATCATTACTATATTAAGACATTAATATAATTTCTTTTAAAGAAGTTTATGCAACAATTTCTCCAGGACAAAGAGAGTAAACAGCGGTTCACTGGATATGACAGATAAATTAAGAGTTTCAGGAAGAATATTTTCATTAAGTATTATAGTATAAATTCCATGAATACTGAAAGAAGTAGAATGGAGAATCGCAGAAAAAGAAGAAGAAAATGGAAAAAAATTATAGTAGAGATATTTTTTGTATTTTCTCAAAGGAAGAAAACTGCTAACATGAGATAGCAGGAGATAGGACTAGAAAGTAGACCCGGATGACGTATGTCAAGTTTTGTTGAACAATGAAAGCATGGATGAAAAGGATGAAGAACTAAAGGGAGAGAGTGCGAAAGATAAATTAGATACAATAAGTAAACTGTGTGCGTAAATACAGAGCAATGTAAAAGATAAAAAGTGCAAGATGGTTATTCATGACTTTAAAGAATGACGTGTACTATATTTTTTGTAAGTTATATATACCAGATGAGAGAACAATGATGAAACAGCAAGGAGTGCTTGTTAGGGGAACCACACTGGCCTTTTAGTAAGGACTTTACACAATGATTAGGATTATTGGTTGAGAAGAAAATTTTAAGGACTGAAAATGTGTGGGAGGTGCAGAAAAAATATTTTGATTATAGACATAATTTGGTCTGAGTGGACATGGGGAGCAGTGACTGTTGATGGTGCTGTAAAAAAAAACCCAGAAAGAATGTTAGTGTAGCAAGACTGATTTTTTTATGTAAAGGAATGATGATAATATAGGCAGATCATTTTAATATTGTTTTAGTAGGTAAAAGGTCCTTCCTGTATCTGCATGAGTTTTCCCTGGGAGCTCCAGTTTCCTGCCGCATCTCAAAAACATGAGGTAAGTTATCTGGTGATGTACATTATACATTTGATACAGAAGAAAGTCCTGAGAACCTGTTCTGTTCCTTCTTGCTGAGTAAACAATGTAGATGGCAGATCACTGTAGAAGTCACATGTAACTTGACAGTGTTGGTTAGATGGATGGTAGCATGAACAAATGCAGTATAACATGAATTTAATGATTGTGAGTAGAATAAGAGCAGTGGGTAGCAATCACAAGATTTTTGCACATAGTACGTGTATATTAAAAACCACCAAACAAGTGTTAAAACACACCAGACTACAAAGCCAGCTAAAAAGATGCCACCAATCTTGTATTAAATAGTTTATTCACACTGATTAACACTGGCGCCTTGGCACAGCCTTCCTGGAGTTACAAAATATGCTACACCATACATCCATATATATATATATATATATATATATATATATATATATATATATATACACACATATATTCACTTAAATACAATTAATCAAACAATCATCTACATTTATATTAAGCCTCCTCAACAGAATTACATCATGTACATTATAGTCTTACAGCTTACACTTGTTTAATATAAAATGAATAAAATAATGTTTGCATATGTGACTGGTGCACCCATTTCAAACATGACGATGAGACCAGCTAAAGAATAGCTACAGTTCCATACAAAGCAAAGGCATATAGTTCCTTGGTTAAACAGAAAAAGGGGAGAGGAGGGAGCGGTATAAATCTAGGTAAGGAATAATAAACAAAGAAATGACAGAATGCTCAAGATAATGCAAGCATAAAAGTCCATATACCATAGCACTCATTTCACCAGCTGCAGACATTTCAGATGCAGTAAATGTGGTTATACATTGTCTTATGAAACGCCGTAAGAGCTGGTGGGAAGAAGCCCTTGATTTGCCAAGCCAGCAGCTTTCCCTTATAATGCAGTACTTTATTGTTAACCCTCAAAAGCTACAATCTACAAATTGCATATTACGGCACTCTTTTTAAAGAAAAAAACATGTTTATGTACCATTAATAAAGAAAACTAAGTATGAATATATATATGAAAACAAATTCAAGAAGATCATATACCTGGTAAACTCACTCTCCTAATAGAAACAGGATTGTGAAGTTGCAGTCAATATACATATGAAAAAACAGAAGAACATATTAGTGGCAGATTACTGCAATACTTAAAAATAATCAAACAAGGGCTAAAAAGCAAATTCATTCTAGCCATTCTGGCAGAATAAACATTTGTAGAGCATTAACTGATATGATTGTTTTATTTATTTATTCATTTATATTTGTTACAGGGGTAGTGCACTAATCAATACTGACCACTTTCAGTCTCAGTAAGGAAGAAATACAAAACATTTCAGAAACAAAAACTACAGAAATACAAGCAGTGATAGAGTAGTTCAGACTAATCGCATAGAAAGGAACTGTATATATACATAACAGTGAACAAGCACAGTGCAAGGTGCCGTTAAGCTGTAATATACAACATATAAATTAGTTTCTAAACTGGGTCAGTCTTCAGTGAATCTTGAAAGTGAAGAAACTCATAAAGGAGACAGGTTAGGTAATATGTACTGTGATGAAGGAGGAACATTTAGCTTGGATGAAGAAGTGCTTTTTGAGTAACATTCTGAATCATTCTAAATTTGGATTGATTTCCTTAATGTCAGTGGGAAGAGCTTGCCAAAGAGTAGGTGCATGACCGGAGAAAACGTGCAGTGCTGTGGAGTTTAGTTCTAGGGGTATTGATAGGTAATGTGGCTTGTGGGTCAACCAAGAGGTTCTAGTCACAGCATTTCACAGAAATTCTGTAGTTCCCCTTGGTTTATGGAGGCCAGCTCTGATTTGAAGAGCTCTATCATTAAAGATTCATATTTGTATCAACCAAAGGAAACATTATGGTTAATACTTAATAAAGAGTTGAGGAATTTATTTGGGAGGGGAAGAGGGCGTGAGTTAAGTGGGATAAGTTATAAGTTGTTCCTCCCAACAGAACATTGTGGTTTATAATTAAATGATTTGAAGGAGTATCTTACAGCTACACAGGTATGCTCCATATACCTAACAAAAGCCGAAGGTTATAAGTCAAAGTTGAAAGGAATAATGATGAAGCAGGGACGATGTTTATGAAATAAGTTGAGAGTAGGATTTGGGATGCAGATACTTAGGGAGAACAGTAATAACTATACAGAATAATATATTTATAAAGTAGCAGAAGGTATAAGGACTAAGCCAACATGAGAATGGAGATAGATTTTAGCAACAGGGATGATTGCAAGTAGGGGTATAGAATATAAACAAGAAGGGGTTGAAATTTACTGGAGAAAACTAGCAAATGAACCAAAGCATTGGGAGCAAATAATTAGAGAGGGAAAAGTGATAGTAGGGAACATGGCCACGGAAAAGATTAGATTACAGGTTAGAAACTGCTTTCCTTTCCAGGGATTGAACTCTGAGAATAGGCAAAGAGAAAGGGACAGGGTAGTCCAAAGTGGAAGACCTGCTCTGGTAGAGTTTTTAGTAAAATTTAGAACAAAAGCTAATGTTTAAAAAAAAAACGATAATTAGTAGGGCATGTAAACTATTAGATGATAACTATAAGAATTAATCAGAGGAGGTTAAAAAAGATTAGAAGAGAGACTGGAAAAGCAATTTACAAGGGAACAATGGAGGACGTGTGTATGGCTCTCAAGTGTGTGACAAAGTCCAGAAGGTTTAGAATTTTTGCTGGTAGGTGTAGCATAGGTATAATAATACCTCAAGCAGACATCAAAGAATTTTTCCTCAGGTAGCTAGCAAATGTCAAGAGATGTGTTGGGAATGAATGAGGTAACTGGAAACATTTTGTCGCTATTTTTGGGCCTTTGTCCCACTTTTTTTATGGCTTTGTCCAGATTTCTTGCTCTGAGAGGTTGAGAGGAATGCACCTGATTCTTTGACCCTTGCTCCCAAGAAGTCTGATAGGTTTTATAGAGTGCCTGAGGATTGCTCCTTTTTGTTCAAATGTCCTGCTGCTGACCCCTCTGTGGTGTCAGTACCCTCTGATAAGTCATCTCAATTGCTTCCTTCATCGAAGTAACTGCCTTTTGACAAGGACAGCAGAACCATGGATAGGCTGGGTAAAAAGGTTTACACTTCAGCTTCCCTAGCTTTTAGAGCTATTAATTATCAGACCCATATTCCTAGGTATGTGTTGACTCTTCTTTCTCAGGTGTGTCAGTTTTTTTCTGATCTTCTAGACTCTGACAGTAAATCTTCTGCTCTTTCCTTGCTAGGGATTTCCTCTCAAGTAGTTTGTCATTCTATCAAATGTAGTTATGATGCAGTGGATACCTCTTCTAAGGTTGCTGCTTCTGGTTCAGTACTGAGGAGGTATTCTTGGATTAGTCTTCAGCCTTTACCCACTGATATAAAGGCTAAGCTGATGGATGCTCCTCTGGATAATACATTTTTATTTGGGGAAGCAGCTGCTGGTTTGCTTAAATCTCTTCAAGACAAGGGATTGGCATTACAGGAGAACATGTCTTTGTTTCTCCTGTGCCTAAATTTCAGAGAAACTACTCTTTTAAGCCAGCCTTTGTTTGTAGGCAATCTCACCCTTCTGCTAAAGGTAAAAAGGGTGGTAAATGGGCTCCTCCTGCTAAGGCCACTCAGACTGCAGGGATTCAAAAGTTTTCCTTTCCTGACAAATCAGGCACAGTGGTGCAGCGGTTAACATTGTCACCTCACAGCAAGAGGTTCTCCAGTTCGATTCTCGGCTGGGGTGCCTTCTGTGTGTAGTTTGCATGTTCTCCCTGTGTTCGCTTGGGTTTCCTCCGGCTACTCCGGTTTCCTCCCACATTCCAAAGACATGCATCTGGAGCATTTCTCCCTGGGCCTCTGCTGAAAACAGGCTCTGTAGAACCTAGTCGGACTTTCCCGGTCAACAAATGATAAATAAATAAATCTAACTACCCACCTGTTGCCAGCCACATTCCTCTTTCTCTTTCTCTTCTTATTTGGATTTGAATCACCCAGGATTCTTGGGTTCTTCCTTCATTCATCAGGGGTACTTCATGGTGTGGATTTCCCCATCCTTCTTTTATGGGCATTCCTCAGCCTCTTCAGGAACAACTTCCTTTTTTCCCAGAGACTCTTTGAGATCTCTTGTCTTAGGGTACTGTTCAAGAGCTGCCTGTATGCTAAAGGGGGGAGGGGTTTTATGGAAGAATGTTTCTAGTGCCCAGAAAAGAGGGCACTTGGAGACCAATTCTAGATCTCTCTCATCTAAACACTTCTTTAAAGGTGCCTTCCTTTCAAATATTGTCCCTTTAAGCCCTGTTTCCTCTTTTGCTCCCTCAGGCTTTTCTGGTGTCTCTAGATCTCAAGGATATTTATCTCCTTTTCAAATCCATCCTCTATTCAGGAATTTCTTTCTGTTTCTCTGTTGCTTCCTGGCATTTTCAGTTCTGTGCTTTACCCTTTGGCCTTTCTACTGCCATGAGGGTGTTCACCAAGTGCCTTGCTCCAGGATTCAAGGGATCCAAATACTTCATTACCTGGATGGCCTGCTGATTCAGGCATCCTCTCCAGAGGTCCTTTTGCAAAATTTTCATTTTACCATTTCTCTTTTTCAGAACTTGGGTTTCATGATAAACTTCAAAAAATCTTCCTTGACTCCTTCTAAGGATCCTGCCTTAATGGGGCTGCAGAATTCAGACAGTGTCAGTGTTGGCACCCCTGCCTCATCCAAAGGCTTTAACTCTCATTTCTTACTTTTAGATTCTTCTTTCTCTGGGGTCTATATTACATAATTGGAAAGTCAGTTCACCAAATGGCACTTACATCGAAAATGCCGTTCATCAAATTCACTCTTGTGGGGGACTGCTCCCCCGCACCCCCTACTAATTATATATACCAACTGCAAGATCACACTACAGTGAGGAAAGGGCAAATTTTCCGATCTTCACTGTACCGCAATTTCACTATGAACAGTTCGATGAATGGCATTTTCATTGTAAGTGTTGTTCGCTGAACTGACTTTTTGATTATGTAATGTAGACCCCTTCCCCTGGCCTCCATTACAGCCAGGGAGTTTCTGAGAGCTCTGGGTTTCATGGCTTCCACCATTCCAATGTTCCCTCTAGCCAAACTCCACATGAGGAAGTTCCAGTGGTTTCTAAAGTTGGTGTGGCTTCAACATGCGCATTCTCTAGATGTTTTAGTTTCTCTTCTCCCCTGTCTCAAGAAGTTGTCTCTGAATCCAGGGCTCCTTTTTCATCCTCCTCTTCCCTCTCAGGATCTGTTCATAGATGCTTCATATGCAGGATGGGGAGCAACGTTTGGTTCCCTGAAAGTTCAGGGAGTGTAGTCTCCTCTTCAACAGAAGGAGCACATCAACATCAAAGAGATGAGGGCTCTTATGCTGGGTCTTCAGGCCTTTCATCCTCTTTTCTCTCTGGAGCCTCTCAAGGTAGTCACAGACAATACCATAGTTATGTGGTATGTCAACAAACAGGGGGAACAAAATCATACCTTCTTTGCAGACTGGCACTTCTGGTATGGTTCTGGCTGTCAAGTATCAAGTGACTCTTCAGGCAATTTATATTCCTTCACATCAGAACATTGTGGCAGACACTCTGAGCAGCTCATTCACTCAGTCCCATGAATGGATGCTTCACAGGGATGTGTTTCTGGACAATGTTCACCAGTGCTTTGCTTCCCCTCTGAACAGACAACTTTCTCTGCTTATGCCAGAGTCCCAGGTCCTCTAGTATAGAAGGTGGAAGTCCTCTCATTTTCTTGGAAGGGGTTGTTTCTTTATGCATTGCCCCTCCTTCCTCTCATTCTGAGAGTACTGTTCAAGATTCAACAGGACTCTCCAAAAAATCTTGTTGGTGACTCCCTTTTGGCTGCCACAGCACTGGTTCACTCTACTTATGCATCTAGCCAAGGGCAATCATCACAAATTACTTCACAGTGTGGATCTACTCACACAAGACAAAGGGTCTCTCATCCATCCCCACCTGTCTACGCTTCAACTGACACTGTGGGTGATAGGGTTTTGATTCTTCATAGAGACCTTTTATCTGAGGATGTGCTGCAGGTCCTGTAGGAGGCGAGAAAGCCTACTACTAGGAAATCCTACTTATATAAATGGAAGAGGTTTTCTATTTGGTGTCTGTCTCGTAACCTAGACCCAGTTACTGTGAATGTTCCTTTAGTTCTCTCTTATTTATGTGAGTTGCTCAGTGCTGATTTGGCCTAGTGTTCTATTAAGGCCCACTTGTCAGTTCTTTCGGCTTGTCTGTCTTTAACTCCTCCATTAGCTTTTAGATTTGAGGTTAAGCAGTTTCTTAAAGGTTTCCTTAATATTAGACCTCCCAGGAAGCCTGTTCCTCCTCCCTGGGGTCTTAATTTCATTCTGCATAAATTGACTCAGGCTCCTTTTGAGCCTGTTGTTTCTGCTTCCTTTCAACATTGTTCTTAGAAGACAGTTCTTTTGTTAGCTCTTACTTCTGCCAGACAGGTGTCTGAGATCCAAGCCTTTATGGCTTGTTCACCTGTTTAATATTCCATGAGGGCAGGGTGTCCTTGCATACTAATCCTTCTTTTATGCCCAAGGTGATTAATGAGTTGTCACTTCATCAGTCTATTAATTTGCCTACTTTTTTCCCATCTCCGCAATCTGACAATGAGAGGGTGTGATATACCTTAGACGTGCATAAATGGCTCAAATTTTATTTAGATAAGACTAAAGCAATCAGAATATCTGATCAGTTATTTGTTTCCTTTCATGCTAGGTCTTAAGGATTGGCTATTTCCAAGCAAACTATTTCTACTTGGATTTCAAAGGCTATTTCTTTTTGTACACTCTTCATGACAAGAGCCTTCCTTCTTCTGTAAAGGCTCATTCTACCAGAGCGGTGGCTTCTTCTAGTGTTTTTTTTCAAAGGCTTAGACACTAATTCTATTCTTGAAGCTGCTACCTGGACGTCTGTGCATACCTTTACCAAACATTACCAGTTGGATGGTATCCCCAGAGCTAGAGCTGGTTTTGTTGCTGCCATTCTTCATGGCTTCTTGGAGGGCTCTGCTGCTTCCTCCTCACAAAATTTCTTCTTCAGCTTTGGCGCTCTCCCATAAACTATGAATACTGCAGCGGTGAGTGTAAGGACATAGTACAGTTGTGTAAAATCTCACCATAATGATAGATGTCCTTGCCTTCACCACTGCAGTGTCCACTCCCTCCCTCCATCCCTCTAGTCTTTTTATTCCTTCCTGGATGTGCAGGCTCTCTTTGGTTTTCCTTGGACTACTGTTCCTACTGGGGCAATCAGTTCTGAGGATGGTATACCTGAACATCACCTTTATGCCCTACGATGTGCGAGGAGTATGTAGGTGACATTCAGTGTACCTTAAAGCAATGGTAGGTTTTGTTGACAGGCCGGACGATGGGCTTCATGGCTGGGAATCCCATAAGTTATGAATACTGCAGCAGTGAAGGCAAGGACATCCAGCATTATGGTAAACGTTTACACAACTGTACTTTCTGGGTACTAAAGAAAGAAATAGTTTAGTTGTATCTCGTGACTTGCTAAGTGAGGGAGAGAAAGCTCTGTTGTGATACCTGAGTTAAACAAAGATTCAGTTTCAAATGTACTCAATTTTGCAAATCTTGCAACACTTCGGCATTAAAAACAGTTTTAAAAAGGAACACAAAATAAACAGTGCAGACTTCAACTATCAACCAGAAATTGCATCAAATTTTACATTAGAAAAGCACAAATTCTAAAAATCAAAGAGAAGCATCACACATTTATAAAGGTAAATATTTGCACAGTCATGAAACGAATAATTCACACTTTCACAGAACAGATAGTTCACATATTCTAAAGTAACAGGCTCACAGAGTTGAGTACTATGGTTACAAAGCAATCCAGTGAGAAATTTCTATAATTCAATGCAAAAAAATGCATACAGGGTCACATTCAAGACTATTACAAATGTTGTTAGAAGGCAAAAATGATATGTTCATTGGGCTTGTATGACTTCTGGGCCAAAACAACGTAAAGGAAGATCCAGATATTTCACCAGTTGTACATGCGGGAAAGAGAGTTCCAGTTGCATTTAGACTCATGAAACCACTGCCAAAGTGAGTTCTAATTGTGCATCTAAAATGATAAATTCTTAAGGCCTTAAAAACACACCTTATGAACCACTAGCAGCCTTGGGATAGCTGAGCAGACAGGATAGACTGGATGATAAGGTTGTAGCAGCCGTTTGTTGATGGAGGGCCCAAATCATCCTGGCCAAGAAGAATCAAGTGTGCGAGATTTCACTAGCACTAACTGTCTGCTCCACCGGACTGGTGTAGTATGAGAAAAGAGAGATATTTCAATAAGTACATGAATCCCATAGATTTGAACTAAATGCAATTATTGTAGTCATGCTGGGAAGCCCCAAGCATGGGCTGCTACAGTAGTCTAGCAGTCCATCCAAGAAAAACTAGGGCATGGACAACCACTTCAACGTATTCAGAATGCGTGAGACATATAGGTTCATGAGGTGGTATCATGATGACCTAACCACAGCTATCACCCGGTCTTTAAGTGAAAGCTTACCATCATGAAAAACACCAGGGCCGTGTACTTTTGAAACAAAATCCTGGCTATCACTTCTGTAAATAATATTGGGATTCTAGTTCTGAAAGTCTGAATTTCTAAGCTTGGCCTGAATAACCGTGCAAACTATTTTAGAAATGTTCATCCTGAGATGGTAATACTGCATCCAGAGACAGATACAGTCCATATCATCTGCATTTATAATTATTTATGAGATTATGAGCTCCCAAATGAAACTTAGTTTAAAGAAATTCCCAAATAAATGTACCATTTGTTGCATGAAAGACTCATATGAGGTCACTCCATATTCTTCATTGTCTGTTAAAAAAAGGTTAAAATGTTTAATCTAGCCTAATAAGGATAAGAAAACAGAACCTGTAATAAAATGGCATTAAATACAATTGAGTCTAAGTCAGGGAACAAAGAACTAGCACTATCATTATATAAGTATCAGTACCATCTAAGTCAAATGGTTTAAGCATATACATATTCTTGGTGCATTACTTTACTTTTAGAGGCATTCATTTTTTAATTGCATTTTATTAGCTTCAGCTTTTGCATTAATTGCATCCAGATTTTCTGCACAAGGTTGCTGAATTGTTATAAATTTAAATATTATTAACATGTTTAGCAGGCCACATTCCAGAGGTAATTGGTAAGTCTAATAGATGGGTACGAGTTAAACAAAATCAGGGTTAGGCTTGTTAAAGCAGAGAAAGATTCACTCAGCATGTCTTATTTTAACCGATTTTCAGACCGCTAACTTTGGATGCATGAAACCAATGTGAAGAAACTATAGTAATTTGGCAAACAAAATGGATCTAAAGTACAAAAAAAACAATATAATTGACTTGACCACTGCCAAAACCAATAGGTGGAATCAGGAGCAAGGTGTATATTTCTCAGAAGAGAAGAATTATCATATAGTAAGAAAAAAGGCCTGTCAAACATACAGAGAAGAGTATATTGTTAATTGGCAGAGATCAATTTAAACACACAGGCTGCCTTTTCCTTCAGAATCATTGACTGGCAATGCACATAAAGCCCATTTAGACTAAGTTTGTCAACTGAAAGGTGAGAAGTGTTGTAATATGATTTTTTGTACAGGCCATAATCAAAAATTGAAAAATATGTAAGCAGTAACACCCGCAGGGCGGTCATTATAAGGAAATAGACTGCCAAGGAATGTTGGGAGGTCTGCCTCCCTACCTCTGGAAGGTATATCTATCTTGAGTGATATTTAAATACACAGAGTATATCTGTACAGGGGTATAGCCAGAAATTCCATTTTGTACTCGCACACTCTTTTTACTGCCTCCTAATCCACCTGGTATTTGAAAAAAAAATGACATCTTTCAAAATGTTGCTCTCCCTTGCAGTTAATAAATGTAAAAATAATTTTCAGTAGTTCCCTCCAAAACTACTAAAGATATTGTTTTTAGATTAGCAATCTTCCCTGTAAGCAAGCTATATACCTGTTGTTAGAGGCATTACTTTAGACAGTTATAGATATAATATAATTTGAAAAAACTGCAATGGGCCGGATTCACGAAGGCTTGCACGGAGTCTAAGAGTAGTGTAAGACTCCATGCAGCCTTCGCGATCCAGGAACAGCCCAAAGTCCGTGTAAGAGACAAGCTAAAATGGCTCTTACACGGAGTGGGTGCGGATAAGCTAATCACCTCACTTGCAGCCGAATAGCATGCAAATGAGGATGATTAGCGATCCAGGAAGCCCAGAACAGCCCGTGTAAGAGCCGTTTTAGCTGCAGAAATGTACTCAGTTGACAAGTGAGTACGTTTCTGCAAAAACTGCAATGGAGCCATGTCAGCTCCAAATAAAGGGTGCATATGTGTCAGGCAGCATGCCAATGGCCAAATATGTGGCCATTGGCAAAGTAACCTGATGCAAATATAATAAAAATATATATTTTTTTTTTCAGCGATTGCCGATGTTTAAACCCAGCGCAGCCCCGTGCAAATGGGCTGCGCTGTATAAAACATAAAAACGAAGGTTTTAAACCCACAAATGTGGGTTTTATGCAATACATGGAATGTCAATGCAGGGACCAGCAAACCAAAACCAACATGGCCACCGTGTAGTGGTTGCTAAGGGGGGAAGCTGAGTCTAAGACATGTAACTAAGCATTAGTAGGCAATCTGATGCAAATGAGTGTTAGGATACTGAATTCCACTGTCACATAGCAAATGAGCACAGTCTGAGTAGTGTAAGAGTTACAGAAGGGGGAGGAACAGAGTAGGAGATAGGTGACATCACAGGGGGGAATGGTAGAAAGAAATGCAGTTCATTGGAGGTCAGTTACATGACAGATGTCAGACAGATATCATGGAAAGAGGTGTGCCACTAAATAAGCATGAGAAAGTCAAGAAATGGAAGGTGTACACTGTTGCCTACACCAAAGTTTCTTGCTGGATGTGTATGCGCACGTGTGCACGCCATGAAGCGTGAGTAAGGCAGTGTTTGCGCGTGTAAGGCAGTGTGCGCGCGTGTAAGGCAGACTGAGCATGTGGGAGCATGTTGGGAGATGTTTAACACCATTTGCGCGGGCGTGCACGCGTTTTAATCCGAATAAGCAGATTCTGAACTGTGTAAGTATGTGTGCGCGCGTGTAAGCCACTGTGAGCGTGTTTCTGCTGGTTTACACACGGCTCCACCCTGAGGAAACAGAAAGGAAAAAGGAAGCAACAGATTTAGTAGGAAGCTAGCAGGGAATACTGCTGGAGCTAGCAGGTGAAAACAATTAGATGCAGGCAAGTACACAGGCAGAATAGTAGCCCAGTCCAGCACTTAAAACTCTGCAAACAGCAGTGCAGGGTGTTTCTCTCAAGAGACACTGCAAGACAGGAGTTAAGTTATCAGAAGTGAAAACTGAAAAAGCTGAACTCAGAGCAGAAATGTTAGGGGCTGCCATAGCTGTCATAATGAGACATAGGCGACTTGCTGAGGGTGGTAACAATGCAGATGCTGCCAAACAACCCACAGTGAGGAAACGGAGAAGATTGTACAGGCCCAGGGTCACCTACCACGGGTTACATGAGCTGGAGATAGTAGAGCGCTATAGAGTGGACAGAGACCTCCTGCAGCAAATAGTGGAGCTGTGCAGGCCACGCCTCACACACAGAACCAACAGAGGGGAACCCATCCCAGTGGAAACCAAGGTAGCCTAAGAATACTAGCAACAGGTACCTTCTAGAGACCAACTGGTGATATGATGGGGATATCACAGGCATCAGCCTCCAGGGTACTGCACCAGTTCCTGGATGCCATGTCAGCACATGTCGGTGATCATGTATATTTCCCCAATGCCCGTGAGGTATTGGCCAGCAATATGCGTCTCTTCCAGCAAATAGCGGAATACCCTGAGGTAGTGGGTGCAATAGACTGCATGCACATATGCATCAAAGCACCAGCCGGTGAGCGGGGTAGGGCATACATCAACCGCAAGGGCTTCCCCTCCATCAACTGCCAGGTCATGTGTGATGCCCAGGGCATAATAATGAATGTGTGTGCTGGCTGTCCTGGGAGCTACCACGATTCCCACATCTGGCATTTGACGCAGCTGTACCAGACATTTGCCAATGGGGACATCCCACATGGACACCTAGTGGGGGATGCAGGTTATGCACTGGAGCCGTGGCTGATGACACCCATCAGAAACGCACACACACCTGAACAGGAACGCCATAATGAGGCACACGCACAAACACGTAATGTAATAGAGCGTGTGTTTGGGCTGCTCAAGTCACGGTTCCGGTGTCTGGACACATCTGGTGGAGCCTTGCAGTACACACCAACTACATGTACCCAAATTGTCATGGTATGTGCTATGCTACATAATATGATCTTGTGAAAACAGCTGCAGCAGGACCAGCATAGGGCCGGGCCAAACAGCCCCACCATTGCCAAGGCCATCACAGGCAGAGCGTGACTCGGAGGAGGAACAACCTGAGCCTGCCCCAGTAGGCAGAAGGAGGCGTGCCCAGTATGCCCTGGCCTTGGCAAAGAGGCAACGCATAGCACATACACTGGCTCAGTAGGAACCCTGGGAATGATACCCCTCTCTGACTCACTCATATAGTAACAGGGATGCCTAACATGACACAACCTGCTCTCAAACATGTACAGGAAAGTGTAATATGCGCATCCGACAGAGGCAGCCCTGCAGCACCACCTGAGGCATGAATGCTATGTGTTAAGTAATGTAACACCATGTACTATATGCACACCTGAGGACCCTGACTAACATCCTACCCTCACCAAGCATCATGCCACAACATGACAATGAGATGATCAAGTGCAATAATTGACTGAAGTATCGCAGTTAGTCAAAGGGGATCCAATGTGTGCCAAACAGGGATGACATGCTGAGCATGACATGATGCACCACCTGCTAGGACTGGCGTGCACCTATCAGTGCAGGCCGTATGGATACTGGCAAAGGCTGTTGTTACCCACAGTGTGCCCTGAATAGGTAAGGCTCAAAACACAAACCTATCTCCATAGGTATCAGAAGGGATAAGAATAAGATAAGGGATAAGTCAAAACAGCAAGATGCATGCAGTCTAAACTCACCCAGTATGGAGAATGTTGATATCTGCGCTGTAACAGAAAACTGAGTCAAGGCTCACAACAGCACCCTAACACTAGCAGGTTACACCTCATACTGTGCTGTACAGCCTCAAAACATGGAACAAGCTACAAAAGGAGGGTGACTAGCAAGAATTGTCAAGGATAACCACACCCCCATGTTGGTACCACAACAAAAAGCAGCATGGACTAGCCATGGTCAAGTAACAGTGGCTAAAACTGCCCCCCAGTTTATAGCCTGCTACAGACTACTGTCCCAACACCAGGAACTGCACCTGGCCTATGCTGGAATACATGAATATATCAAGTCCTCCAAACCACATTATATTGGGTGACTGAAAATACCCAGACATAGACTGGGAGCATTATACTAGCTCCAACAGTGTAGGACAAAAGTTCATAGAATCCATAAACCAAAAGGCCCAGGAACAACGTACCACTCCCACAAGAGGGTAAGCATACTGGATGTGATAATCAGCAACATGGGTACTGGATGGCAAGATGAGAAGTGTATTGCTCACTGGTAAAACCAGACCATAGAGTAATCACACTGGATATACAAATCCTGACCACAGTCCCTGGCCAGAAAACCACAGTGGAAAACATGTGTTAAGCAATATTTGCACTCCTCCAAACTGATGTGGAATCCATTAAAGGTCCTGTGCAGGTGCAAAATATGGGCCACACCTCAGAACCTGTAATACAGCCATTCCATGAACACTGCCAGGAATGCTTGGATTATGCAATCCTAAATTAAAACAAGACACAATGCCATACACGCAGGAATCTGGCATGGTGGACACCAGCCATAACCAAACCATGCAAGAGAATGAGGAAGCTACTACATGATAGAGCAAACATAAACAATGAAGTAATCACCGATCAGTAGTATGGCAATAAAATCTGTCCACACATACAATCCACTAAGGCCAGCCACAACAAGTGGAATCTGTGAATCCTGAGGCAATGTTACACCTGCCCCAAGTACACAGATAACCCCCAACTCCACCCAAGAAATACAAATATATGTGAGAGATGCAACCATCTATCCAAACTGGAGGCTGAGCTCCCTCAACTCAGTACTCCCAAAACTAGTCAGGAGGAGAAGGTAACCACACACACCACAAACACAGTCCCACATAGACCTATGACAACTGCAAACCGAACACATAAACACAGAAAAACATTCCCGGAGGCACAAATTACAAACACAGCACACCAACAGAGGCCTCTAAAGCAGACACCCAATCAAACAACCTCCAAACATAGCACATGCAACACATAGTACACAAAGCTGGTGTGCCAAACAGTCACAGGCCAGAAGGAGAAACAACATGCCTGATACAGTTGTAATAGGTGACTCCATAGTCAGACACACTGCTGTCCCGCACACCAGACTGAACAAGGGAAAGGGTACAGTAAGCTGCCTGTAGGCTGCCACAATGTCACATAACAGAAGTATGCAGGTCACTCCAAAGCAAGTAGAAATATGAAGCAGTCATAGTCCATGCTGGTGTGAATGACCTGAGATGTACCTCCCTAGACTACATGAAAAGAGACATAGATGAGCTCTCTGATTATGTAGTTATGACACTCACTGTTTGCAGCATCCTACCCTTACCAAGAATAATGTCACAGTACAAACACGGAATGATCAGTCATAGCAAGTGGCACACTTACTGGTGTCATTCCAAGGGGATCCAATGTCTTTCTGCTTGGGATGTCATGCTTGACAAGCCACGCAGCTGTTCTTGGGATGGCTTGCACCTGTTACCCCTGGGCGTCTGAATATTGGATAAGGCCTTTGCCACCTCCATAGAGCCTTTTGTAGGCAAGGCTGAAAAGACTGACCCACCACCCTAGAAAACATAAGTGGAAAGAAACATAAGGGAAATGCTGACCAATGCCAGATGTGTAAACCCCAATATGCATGCTCCCAAGGCCATCCCCAGTATGGAGAACATCGATGTCTGTGCAGTGACAGAAATCTGCTGCAAGCCTCCTGACGGCACACCAGCACTACCAGGTTATACCACGTATCATGTGTCATGGCCCCAAAACCTGGAACAAAACATAAAAGGAGGGTGAGTATCCATATTCAGCACAGACACCCATACGTCCAGGTAACTGACAATGCACAAGGCATTGGAGTCCACCCATGTGCAACTAAGTGTAGGCAAGACTGCTGTACAGTCTGTAGCATGCTACAGACCACACTCTCACACACAGGAACCCCACCCAGCCGTCCTGAAGACACTGGACAGTATGAATGTCCCACCAAATACCAAACAAGGTACCACAAATTACCACATAGGTGGTAAACCATTATGTATGGAAGGAGTAACCAGGGACCTAGGGACACAAGTGGACAGTAACCTGTTATGTGACACCCACATTGCCAATGTGGCTAGGAAGACTGTCTACATTTGACACCGTATCAGGAAAGGATTCACATCTACGTCAACAGAGGTCATTGTGCCCCTATACTGTTCTCTAATCACACCCATAATCTAGTACAATGCCTCATATGGGATGTACCTTACCTGACACCTGCAGCAGTTAGAAAGACCTCAAAGGTACCTCACCAAGAGGATAAAGGGTCTCAAATATTTGTCATATGCTGCCTGGCTGTAGACACCCCAGCTGAATGCAGTCACATACTGCCTACACAGAGGCATTGCATGCCTGTTGTAGAAGGCCATGCCCAACACAGGAGTAATGGACATGCTCCACCCCAGAAAACTCAAATCCATCGGAGCTGTGAGAGTGAGAGATGTCAACCTCAACAAATAATGAAATAGGATGTGCTGGTGGGACAGATACATAATCCAGAGGCTCCCCACAACCTGGACCAGAATCCCACTCCATGTTAGGCAGAGCCCCTCACTGACACTCTTCAACAGGAATCTTGCCAAGTGGATGGATGATTGTAGAGTTACACTGGGGGTCTTCACTGTGTCATGTCCAGACAGAGGCACAGCAAAGCAAATCATAAATGGCCATAATATTCACATAGCAAGTGGTGGCAAAAGCCACACACACTCTGGCTAGGCTAACAAATGCCCTAGGGTGGATAGCCTAGTATGAACCTATGAACCTATGAAGATGCAAATTGTACAGGACACTAAGGATAATCCCAAGGCTTTCACAACTGATGGTAGGAACCATGTTGGGAATTCACAGATATGCTCTGAATCACACAAATATCACAAACACACACACATATTGCCAACATACATCCTGACAGGTGCAGTGCAAACCCCCCCACCGAATGCAGAATATCTATCCCAGCAGACTGCTTGCCCCCTGACATTGCAGATGCTGAGGTAACAGCCAACATCTACAAAGCAAAACACACAGCAGCAATGGTATGAGATGGTGTCCTGGGCTTAGTGCAACATGGACTCCAAGATGAATGGAATGCCAAACCACACTACTGCTCAATGTCACCCTTACCACAGAATATGTACCCAAAGAGCAGTGTACAACAACAGTGGTCCTTCTCAACAAAGGTGTTGCCTGAATGGATACTGAAAACTACTACCCCAGAATCCTGAGAAGCTCGGTCTGCACAGCTATGGAAAGGATCAGCATGTACCACAGACATAAAGATATTGGGGACCTACTGACACCGGACCCTACCCAGTGTGGCTTTCTTAAGTGCAGATCCTGCCCCTAAACTTGTTTGACTCAATTGAAACAGTCATTAAGGTCATTGATGAGGGCAATGTGGTCCACACAGCGTAGCTGGACCTTGCAAAGGCTTCTATACAATACCCTATGTGTTCATTATAGATAAGCTCACCAGCTTAAATATAAACCCCTATGTCAGTAGAGGGGTTGCAAACCAGACCAAGGACAGAACAGACATGGTCAGACATGCTGCAGCCATGTCAGACTACAAGCCAGATATAACTGGCATCCCACAAGGCTTGGTCCTGGGATCTCCCTCGTCTGGTATATATGTCCCATAGGTACAGGCAAACATGGAATGACTGTGTCCGAACATGTTTGCAGAGGACTACAAACTGCTCACCACATATGATCCACCAGCTGACACAAGCATCCCACAAAAGGGCCATGTCAGCAAGCTAATTGCAGAAACGTGTATAGTCAACCCCCATGGATATACAGTAAGTGCCCACCAATTACCACATAGGTGTTAACCCATTATGTAGTTAACATGTAATGAGAGACCTGGGGACACAAGGTGATAGATATCCTGCATTGGACAAACATGTGCTGTAGTGTTTACAGAAACATACCATATACCCACCTAATCATGAAGGTTGTCAGATCTAGATAAGGGGAGGTCATTGTGGCTCTGCAGTCATCGTTCATCAGCGGTACAATTGACTACAATAGCCCCTGTGGGATGTACCTCAGCAGACACCTCCATCAACCGTAAAGTCCCCAACAGTACCTCACCAGGAGTATCAAAGAGCTAGCACAGATGCCATGTGTTGCCTGTGTTGCTGGTATCAATAAACATGCTGCACCTTGTACAATCTGAATGGCAGTGAGCTATGCACATGAGAGACCTGAACCCCAGCACTGACTTACATAGGACAAGCTGTACTGCATGATCCATAACACAGAAGCCACCCCCACCCATGAGTAAACCCCAGTACAGGCTACCCATAGAGTCACTTATCAATCTTCCTCAATAGGAATCTTGATGAGTGGATGGGAGATGGTAGCTTTATCCTGGGTATCACTGTCATGTCACAGGTAGACAGAGGCACAGTATACTAACCATGACATATGTCATGGCAAACTCCACTTACAATGTGTGTTGAAGGACAAACACACTCTCCAACTAGCATTAGACATGGACTAGGGCACATCGCTAGTGGTTGCAAATGTACACCTATGTTGTGGAATACACTACCAATGTTGGACAAGCCTGGTTTAAGTAGTTCATATCTGAACAGAATGCAACATGGTCAGATGTACACAACTGGCCCCTAACCAGGCTGTTGTGCCCACTATCGAAATGTAAAGCAGTGATAGCACTAAAGCCCAGGATACTGTCCACCACAGTCAAAGTACTACCAGTACACTATACAGTACTACAGTGTTAGGTCAGTGTGAAAGGATGTTGACAACTGTATGCAAAGTATCCCATGCAAACACTGCAGGCACAGTATAATCCTGTTGTGTTCACACACAAAGCAGTTGTACAGTAACTACACAACATGACACACAACCATAAACGGGTGATATTTGTTGAAGTTCACACTCATCCACAAATGTGGTGGGCTGCAGAGTCCAACATATGGAATGCTCACACTGGGCATGCTCACACACTTTGATAAATGAGACATATGTCAGACAACATGCCATGGGAAGGCTGAACTGGGCATGCTCACACACTTAGGCCAAATCTCAGTTTAGCAGTTGGACACACATATCTGGTATTTTTATGTGTTATTCCAGGAACCAACCACATTACAACAGTCTGCCCAGTGCACACAGTTAAATGACTACAGAGACATACATGATATAGTGGATCTCTCCCATATGCAAACATCTTCCACAGATGCACAAGTTGTTCATACAAACAGGGAATGCTATGGCAATAAAGATGTGCAAACAGTCTATCAGCAACAAATAATGTGCATTTGACAATTAAACATATGGGTGTAGAGGTCAACACTAGGCTGTTTGCCCTAGGGAATGACAGCTTAGCCAGAGTGTGCTTGGTGTCTGCCTCCCCACAGGATGCACATTCCCCTTTCTAAACACCGATGATGTCAGCACCCTATAAGTACAGCAGGAGAAAAGAAGCTTCCCACAAATGCAAATAGCGCACTCTTCTAATGCATCTGTCACAAGTGTCATAACATAGCTAGGTAGGGGTTTGAATCCTGCAAATGCTCTGTGTGAGTGGAGTTGGTGTGTGTGTAAATCTGTGGGAGAGAAATGTCCCTTTTGGCAACTTGGAAAACACACTACAGGATGCACATTCCCCTTTCTAAACACCGATGATGTCAGCACTCTATAAGTATAGCAGGAGAAGAAAAGCTTCCCAGTAGCGCGAATAGCACACTCTGCTACTGTGTCCGTCACAAATATCATAACATAGTTAGATAGGGATTTGAATCCTGCAAATGCTCAGTGTGTGTGAGTGGGGTTGGTGTGTGTGTAAGTCTGTGGAAGAAAAATGTCCCTTTTGGCAACTGGGAAACACACTACAGGATGCACATTCCCCTTTCTAAACACCAATGATGTCAGCACTCTATAAGTACAGCAGGAGAAAAAAAACCTCCCAGTAATGTGAATAGTGCGCTCTGCTAATGCGTCTGTCTTAAGTGTCATAACATAGTTAGGTAGGGGTTTGAATCCTGCAATTGACAAGTGTGTGTTTTTGGCTGAGGGGGGTTAGTGTGTGTGAGGACAATGTCCCTTTTGGCAACTAGGTGAACAGACTACAGGATGCACATTTCCCTTTCTAAACACTGATGATGTCAGCACTCTATAAGTACAGCAAGAGAAGGGAAACCTTCCAGTAATGCGAATAGCACGCTCTACTAAAGCGTCTGTTTCAAGTGTCATAATATAGTTAGGTAGGGGTTTGAATCCTGTAAATAGCAAGCGTGTGTGTTTGTCTGAGGGGGGTTATTGTGTGTGAAGGAAATGTCCCTTTTGGCAACTAGGAGAACAGACTACAGGATGCACATTTCCCTTTCTAAACACTGATGATGTCAGCACCCTATAAGTACAGCAAGAGAAGGGAAACCTCCCAATAATGCGAATAACACACTCTGCTAATGTGTCCGTCTCAAGTGTCATAACATAGTCAGATGCGAGTTTGAATCCTGCAATTGGTAAGTGTGTATTTTTGGCTGAGGGGGGTTAGTGTGTTTGAGGACAATGTCCCTTTTGGCAACTAGGTGAACAGACTACAGGATGCACATTCCCCTTTCTAAACACTGTTCAGCTGAAGGCCATGGCTCTGGCACAAGTTGTCTGTTTCTATGATGCCCCTTTGGAAGATGCTTGTGTCGGCTGGAGAGTCGATTATGGTGGCCAGTTCGCAGTCATCTGCATATTTGGTCAGCCACAGTCCGTCCATGTTGACCTGTACCTCCAATAAATATATACCAAACAAGAGAGGTCCCAGGACTGAGCCTTGTGGGACACAACTCATAACTGGTTTGGAGTCTGGCATGGCTCCAGCAATTCTAACCATGTGGGTTCTGTCCTTGAGCCACTGTGCAATCCATCTAGTGACATAGGGGCTTATATTTAAGCTGGTGAGCTTCTCTAGAATGCCCAAGTGGGGTATTGTTGTGAAGGCTTTTGCAAGGTCCAGGTAGGCTGTGTGAACCACCTTCCCCTCGTCAATGGCCTTGGTGACTGTTTCAAAGAAATCAACCAGGTTAAACCTGGTAGTGCTGGTGTGCTCTCAGTAGCCCTGAACCAGGCATCTGTTACTGCACAGATATTGATGTTCTCCATGCCAAGGAGTGTTTTGGGTGCATGCATCTGGAGGTTTAGACTTCTGGCGTTGGGTAGCATTACTCTTAGTTTCTTATCCCTTGTGATACCTATGAAGGTGGGTTTGTCATTTGAGCCTTGCCTAACATAGGCACTATGGGGGTAGCAAGAGCCTTTGCCAATATCTGAAAGCCCAGGGGTGACAGGTGCAAGCCGTCCCTAGCGAAGCAGGTAGTTCAACAGAAGATGAATATGTGAAGGTGTAGTGCCTGTGATTAGTTAGCAGTAGCATATATGACTGCTCACGTGGACACATGCCAGGTAAGTCATATGCACTGTGTCACAGGCAATGTACATGTGAACAGCACAAACAGTGACATCCTGTCAAGTGGGACATGGATATACACATAGTAAGCTATTCAGATGGCACTAGGAGTCCACAGAAGCTCTATAACTATGCATTGCAGGTGTGATCAGTATTCCAGGGTAATTGCAAGCAAACATGCATGCAAACAAAGCTACAGTAAACAGGGCTGCATGTAGTCCATTGTACAACAAACAAGCTGTACCAGTTCCAGTAGGTAACACTGCAAATATGCAGGCACTATGCACATGTACATGGAAATACACGGGTCAGATGGCTAGGGTCCAGTCTCAGTGCACACAAGTGTACAGACCATGTACTGTCATAATGTACAATAACTGGATGGAAACCCATGTGCTCATACCTGCAGTAATACACATTTCAAATAACAGACACTGAGCCTTCACTCAGTGGTTCCATACTTAGTAGGATGTATGCTACCTGGCCTGCCACCACAGTATCCCTGACATATATGGGGACTCTCCCTCCTGTGACAGTTAGTTTTGTGTGTTGGGGCTGTCTAGCATGGTATGAGATGTGAGCATGCAGTGCTAGGGTGCTCCTGTGTGTCCTGTACCAGTCGTGTAGTACTGCACACATATCAACATCCTCAAACATCTGCATTGCAAAGTCCAGTGTGGGCAACATGCCACTTGCAATTTACATGTCCATCATTGCGTATTACTACATTCATTACCTTACCCCTGTGCTACCTATGTATGTAGCCTTCTGTTGACATCATTACCACCAGTATGCCAACATGTGCAGATGATACACTATGGTACTTACCATGGGTGTAGACAACAGGACATGACAATCACACACTTACTGCATCAGGCATGCTGTGATATACCCACAATTAATTCAGCACACAGTACTGTTAACAACATGATACTATTACTACACATCTATGTGGTCACCCTGTGCATCAGCAACATGTTAACCTGTACCTGCACAGTTGTTACAGATTGCAGGAGGTGGCACAGTTTCATCATATGCACAGGGTGTGAACTTGGTATGCCTGAGTCAGCCACCGATACCACCAATTGACATGTATGTGTATGTGTGTTGGTGAGGGACAGCAGTAGAAGGTGGGGCAATGTTGATGCAGTGTGTGCGTGTATGCGGTAGCCCTAGGTGTTGTCAATTCGCATGTGTGTATGGATGCACACAGTTCCACCTCATGGCTGCCATATACTGGTGTTTGTGGACAGCCACAGACTGTACCTGCCAGGTCATACAGATCAGTGTCTCTGGCCACGGACATGGTACATGTGCCTTGCAGGGGTGCTACGGACCGTATCCAGTACCAACCCAGACTGGGTACTGTCATCAGAAGCAGGTGTTCGTTGACTGGACACAGATCCCTGTCGGGCCTGGCCAGAGCCACGTGCACATGGTCTCCTGGGGCGGTCTGATGACAGCACAGACCCAGCATTGCTGGGGCTGCTGCTGGCACTACGGGGGCGGCCGTGGCCCTGTTGTCGTCCGCGACGACTGCCAGCTGCTGCTGTTGCTGGCATACAGCCACATCGATGCCTCAACCGCCCACCATCGCCCTGGCTCATGGACATGTAGTTGTGGAACCTGTCTAATATGTCCCCACAACGTCTGTCTATGACATCGGTGAAATCACGGATGGCGGCCGCAATGTCACGCATACTGTCAGTCATGGCTGTGCAACATGCTGTCAGCTCCCTCAGACCCTGTCTGGTGTACCGTTCCATACGTGACTGTGCCTGCATGACAGCCCGAAACATAGCTGAGGTTGTAAGACCTCCGTGGGCACGTCTGACAGGGGCAGTACGCCCACGGATGCTCCCACGAGAACCCCTGGACATCTGTCTGTGTGGTACCATCTCTGGGCCATGCCCATGGCTGCTGTGTGGGGAGGCATGTGCCACAGATACCACATTACCCTGGTCAATGCCCACTGTATGCTGTCCATAACCTAGGGACATTGGTGACAAAGGGTGTATTGGCAGGATAACTGTGCGCATTGATGGGGTCGACAGCTGTGTACTGTCAATCGGCTGACCAATGGCGGACCCTGGCATACTTTCCTGTGCCATTACACAGATGTCATCATTATCAGTACCCACGGCACCTGATTCAGGTTCCCTGCTACATGACACCAGAGCAGCAACAGAACCTGTGGGAGGAAACAGGAAACACAGTTTACAATGTCTACACATTACCAGTGATGCACCCATGCACACATGCACAGGTGCACACATGCACACATGCACACATGCACAGGTGCACACATGCACAGGTGCAGACATGCACATGCACACATGCACATGCACACATGCACACATGCACAGGTGCACACATGCACACATGCACACATGCACAGGTGCACAGGTGCACACATGCACACATGCACACATGCACAGGTGCACACATGCACACATGCACACATGCACACATGCACAGGTGCACCCATGCACACATGCACAGGTGCACACATGCACACATGCACACATGCACAGGTGCACAGGTGCACACATGCACACATGCACACATGCACAGGTGCACACATGCACAGGTGCACACATGCACACATGCACACATGCACAGGTGCACACATGCACACATGCACAGGTGCACACATGCACACATGCACAGGTGCACAGGTGCACACATGCACACATGCACACATGCACACATGCACACGTGCACAGGTGCACACATGCACAGGTGCACACATGCACACATGCACACATGCACACAGTTTTACACAATTGTACAGTACTCAGTATGCGTGATATCAACACACAGACACAGGCACACCTACATGCATACAAAGAGCACTACTAAGTGAGCCAAATAGTACTATTACTATCAACACTATTACGGGAATTGTTAATACACACTCACCAGCATGGATAGGCTGCATTGCTGTTATACCAGAGGGTCCTGCAGACGTGAAGAAACTGATGTCAGTGGGCACAACTGTGCCATTGTTACTGAGTATGATACAGGTCAGTAGTACAACAGTCGCCTTTCACAGGTCAGCTGCTAATATTGAGGATATCACACTTGCACATTAAATACTATGGTGACAGCTACAAACCAAGGACACACCTCACACATGCATGAACTACCAGTGTACACAACAGTCAACTGTACATATGGCATATTACCTGCACGTTCACTGTCCTGCTGCTGTGTGGCTCCAGCCTCCATCATAATGCATGTCTGCTGCTGTTGTTGTTGCTGGCAGACTGGAGCCACTACACTCATGAGTAGTCCCTCCAGTCTGGTGAGTGGGGGATGTGTAGCCACCCCACCACCTGTGGCGACCTGTTGCCTGTGGATATCCGACGCACGCTGACGGACATGTCTGATTAAATCACTGCAGTGATGTCGTACCTGCTCATATGTCCTATTATGCGTGCCAATGTCATTTACCCGATGGACAAGGTCTTGCTACAGTGCAGCCCTCTCCTGCTGATTCTGGCTGGTGCGGGAAAAGAGTATTGCATAATCCCGCTCCAGGCTCTGGTGTATCTCCTCATCCTCAGCTGTGGAGTAGGTGGGATTCCGCGGGTGGGCCATGTACCTGAGAAAGAAAATAACCTGGTATCAGCAATATATGTCAGCAGAATTTGGCACACATACTACACATGCTACTCAACTGTTATGATACAACATATCTCACATATGTAGCATCTGTCTGTCTATTGGTGGATACACATGTAGATGGCCAGGTATCAGTGCTCAGCCAGCAACTGTGCAACAGTACCTGGCACACTCCATATGACATACTACCAAACCCCAGCAGTCAGAACACTGATTCAGGTCAAGAGCACCTCCTCACTCTGGGGGTTTGTATCTAGGTACTGTATGGCCTACATCATCAACTACTGTGAGCTGACCACACACTGATTGCCCTGGATATACATATCCCACCTTCACCACCAGCACAAACGACTATAGTGCATAACATTACAGATACAAACTTTACACTTTGTAACAGTGAGATGGTATCCTTTCAGCCCACTGGGCCAGTGGCAGATACAACCCACAATGCTGACCCCTACACAATTGCTTTCTACAGACATCTCCGAGAATGCATGGATCATGCAATCCCATATATGACCAAGACACTCTCCACAAAGGGACAGCATCTTGTCTGGTGGACCCCAGCCATAGACAGATTGTATTACAGAAGATGGAAGCTACTGCAAGACAGAGCATAATTCCATAAAGGGAGGGCATGTCTGAGCAGCACTAGTAAGGATCTATTTTTCATCATACAAAATCCATGGGCAACTTTGAGAGCGAAATCAAGAGGGACACTACAGATAACCAGAAGGCCTTCTTCAGTTATGTTAGCAACCTGGTGAGGATCCATCCTCTATGCCCATAATTAGTACACAACAACAAATATTTCACTGACACCACAGATATCGACAACATTGTGGCAGACAGGTTCAGTGCAGGTGTCACCCTGCCCTCTCCCCCAAAATAAGACATAGTTATCCCAGCTGACTGTAACCTCCCTGTCATCACAGATGTCCAGGTGAGAGCCACCCTCAGGACAGCAGAATACACAACATGAATGGGACCTGATGGTATCCCCAGTTGCATGCTACATAAACTCTGACAGGAGCTAAACACATATATAGAAGTGCTATGTAACACTAGCCTGACTACAGGATATGTACCTGTACACTGGCGCACAGCAGCAGTGGTTCCACTCCACGAAGGAGGCACCTCAACATACCAATACAATACAACACAATACACTACATTACAATACAATACTATACAATATGCTATTGCCCCTGGGACTACAGCAGCGTACTGTTCTGCTACCCTGACCATTGTGACTCATGTGGTGTGATGGTACCTGCTGCTGTCACACAGTTACACAGGGTGACTCATATGGCATATTACCTATCTGACTAACATTCAGCAGGGGTATGTGTGACATGTACTCATGGGGAGTCTTGCTTCTTAACACTGTGTGGTTTATTGCAGGGTATGTCTTATCTGTGGGTAGGAACTCTTACCTCCACATGTGCACTCTATTGCAGTGGCACGGACGACACACAGCAGACATTTAGGTTGTGGATGGTGTGAGGTGTTACTATGGTTGTTGGACATCTGTCATGGGTGTGACTTACATATGTAAATCCGGGAGTGGTAACCTCTATGTGGGTAGCATATGTGTACTCTGTGGTGTTGTCAGTCACTGTGCATTGGTAATGTGTTTGAGTGCATTGTCACAGTGTTGTACATGTCACTGTGTCCTTCTCCATATCTGTAGCTGTCATGTGAGGTCCATACCATGGCATCCATTATGTGGTGTGGAGGGTACACCGACCTACATGTCCATAGCTGACACACCATGTCCGCTGACACATACCATGTGCAGGTATTCCAGGGATAGTGTGCCACTGTGAATATCATTGGGGCCACTATTGTACACATTTATGACCCTGTTCACCACTGACACATGCAGTGGTGGGCAGCCAATCACATATCTGGTGGTTACTGGTGTAGGTGATCTGGAATGTGGTATGGTACTCGGTTTTGACACTGGTGTTCACTCCATGCCTTTGTCACCAGGCACCTGTTGCAATACATCTGTACACATGTGCCTCACTCAGAATTTATATACATCTCTCTCTCTCTCTCTCTCTATATATATATATATATATATATATATATATGTATATAGATATATCTATATGTATATATATATATATATATATATATATATATATATATATATATATATGTCCGTATACATATACACATATATATATTGATGTACATATATTGCTATAGATGTGGAGGGGAGGGCACAGATGGGGTGTGAGTGACAGAGGGGGTGGGACAGGCTGTGTTGCAGGTCGTCATATACAGTCATACCTGTAGGTAGTCAGATCAGTCTGTCTATGTATATGTATCTACATATATCTATATCTGTATGTGTGCATTACATAGATATGTTTGTACAATATTCTATCTACATCTGTCTATGTATTCCTACATCTCTCTCTCTATGTATGTATACATATATGCATATTATATATATATATATATATATATATATATATATATATATATATATACACATACATATGTTGACATACATACGTATCCATATGTTAGACAGGTATATCAACATATTTGTCTACCATACTGTATACACACACTAACATACTGCTAAACATACATAACTGTGAAACCTACTTTGTACATGGCACTACAACCTACAATCAACCAACATTGATATGTGCACATAGATGCTCTCACATACAAATGTATGTACAGCCTTCACTGATAGTTGCTGTATGTTCCCTGCCCTTTACACATTTTCATATACATATGGATACAGACCAATGACACATATGGAGGGTTCACAGTATGTAGACCTTTATAGTATTACTTTACATTACCTGTGTTTGTCACAGCTGCTTGTGTTGCCATCTGGTTCTCTGTCCTGCTGCTCCACTTCCCAGTTGTCAGCTTTCAGGTAGCTGTTGCTGAACAATTTGTTTGTGTCTGCTTAATTGCAGTTTTCTCTGTCTCTCTCTATCTCTCTCTCTGTCTGTCTCTCATGTCCTTCTCAGGGTGCAATGAAAGTATTGCATGTGTGGACTGGGAGTACAGCATACTTTTGTAGGTATCTCCATATGCCCATGTGATGGCCTCTGCACCAATTGTTAGCCAGCATTTGCTAATTGCATGCAGCCAGTTGTGTACTGATTGCAGTTCTCACTGTGATTTCAGAACAGTGCTATAAAAAGGAATGTGAGATAGGCGTAGCCCTTTCAAATTTTAAGGGCAGGGAGCATGCTGTTATGCTGTGGACAATGTTCTGTGAGTGTAAAGGTTGGTATCTCTCTCATATTTCCAGGTGTGTTGTAGATTAACATTCCTCCATTCATTTCTCCAGTTTCCTGTACTAACTGTGTATGTACACTGACACCTACAACTACTACTACTGTTAATGTTTGTGTGTGTGCTTTCCTTTCACTTTTGCTTGCACTTTGTTGCTAAGGCTTCAATAGTTGCCCTTTACTGTCACTACTTGTATGCCTGCTAGGTGTCTTGACTGTAGTGTGCTGCTGTAGCTTTCCTATTTTCCATGTACATTCACACCTTGGAATGCTTGCTATATCTGCTAGGGTGTTACAGCATGCAGTGTGGTCTGGCCATGGTGTGGGCCTTGACATCTATTAGGATATTTGAGTATGCTGCTGAGCAGGCCCCAGATACTTTCAGGTTCATCTGTTATGTGCCTCATGGAATGGTACATATCAGTGGGGTACACCCATTAAAATGTCTGGTATGCTGCAGTTGTGACTGTGGGTTAGCATGAGCATATGTATTAATACACTTTTTCTGCCATGCAAGTGATGAATACTTTCAGGACTCCATAGTTACCATTGCATGTGTTACACCTTTCTGCCTACTGTTTGTACATTTCACATGGGGTCTGTGGGGCATCCCTGTAAGTCATTCACTGTTGCTATGTCTAGGCTCTTAACTATTCAAATATGGTGGTGTCAGACCCATCATGTGTACAGATATTTGCAGGTTGTCCACATTTCTGCCTCATATTTTGGTCAATATCTCATGCACACCTTTTTCTGGCAAGTCACTCTGGGCTCAAGTCAGAATATGGTGACAAACATTCAAGTTTCAGACTGCATACCCTTCCAAACATCCCACAAAATGCAGACCCTGTTACTCTCTGAACTGTCTGTGTTTGTTGTAACATTATTTGTAATGTGTCCCTGGTTTTGGGCCTTTGCTCCACATATTTTATTACTTGGTCCAGATGTGTTCCTGTAAGAGGTTGTGGGGTATGGGCAGTGCTTATCCTGCTGTGAGTTTGTGTGTGGCTTGCAAGGTGCTATAGTGACATTATTACCTACTAGCTTCCAACTAGCATGGCTGTTTCTGTTCACACACTACTATTATGGAAATCCACTAGTTTTGATAGTAATTCTAAATGGCATGCTTTGTGTACTACACATCTATATTCCCTTTACATTCATTCCTACTATTACATGATATATTTATTTTAGCACAATGTTCTGGTATAAGAGTCATGGCTTAGTGGTAAGTCATGCAGACTACTGGTTCCAAGGTCCTGGGTTCGGGATTCACAGTGGGATTTTATTTTGCTTTTGAACTGAGTACAGGACCTGTCAATCAAAGTGACTAAGGCACTTTTAAGCAGTTGTAACCGGGTTAGCGCTGGTTTGCGCGGAGCTCACGCATGCGCACTGGCGGTTAGCTCTGCGCACCTGGCCACCCGATTACAACCGCTTAAACGTGCTTACTCTTGCGCACACCGGCGCTATTTTCTTTGAAAGAAAAGAAAATGGGGAGACAGGAAAGTGGTGAAAAAGGGGTCACAAAGAGGGTAAGACAGTAGGGAAACAAGCTTGGGATGTGCAAGAGGGATGTAGGTAAGGCCCATAGCTGCCCATTTCTTCATCAGCAACAGCTGTGCATATGTATGTAATTTGGTGTGACATTTGAAACCTTCCACTCCTGAGAGAGGTGTCAGGACAACAATAATACTTGTTGTACAGCCAATTGTAATTGATAGGTTCCATGTCCAGCAGACATGTGTGCGGAATGGGCAGCTATGTATGGGGCATAATTTTTTTGTGGGTACAGAGTGCCCTTTTTTTTTTTCAGGTGAGAGTGGTATGTCAGGTGAAGGAAGTCGGTACAGCTGGGGAGGTAGGTTGGGTAGGTAAACAGACAAGACAAACAAGACGCATACAGGGGCGGTGTATGACACGTGTGTGGGGGTTACGCAATTGACGGGGATGGAGGTTTGGATATCCAGAGCCCATGAGCCCACAGATGGCAACAGTGGAACTGATATCCCCACCCATAGGCAGTTGCCACTGTTCCTTCACTGCCGAGGATGGGGCTGTGCTGGGGGCTGTGTAGGCGGGGCAACAGGCATGCCCGTTAGTTGCACCACCCGTGCCTCGAGCTGGTGTAGGGGCTCGAGAACAGAGTCCCGAATCTCCACACGCACCACAGTCCGGACGCTACGGAGGGTGAGTGGTGGTTCTCCTCCGGCCACACTTGCAGAGGGGGGGCGAGCCCCATCCCCTGCAGCGCTTCCACCTGCAGGTGGCACAGGGCCACTGGAGGAGGGTCCGGACTCGGGCATTAGTGCCAGGTGCACTCGCCAGCTGAGGTGGGAGAGGTGGGTCTGCTGGAACCCGCCTTCCCTGTCGTACTATGTTTTGCATTATGTCATGACAGTTTGGGTTAGTGACATATAATACAATTCACA
This sequence comes from Protopterus annectens, assembly GCF_019279795.1. Taxonomy (NCBI): domain Eukaryota; kingdom Metazoa; phylum Chordata; order Ceratodontiformes; family Protopteridae; genus Protopterus; species Protopterus annectens. The sequence continues at coordinate 820,767,250 of NC_056731.1, read as the reverse complement.
ATTATTTGTAACAGCATGCATTAGTATTCCCATTAGCCAAACATCCAGATATTCACACCATCGAACAGCGTACATAACGCATGCATAATTTGAACAGAAATACACAGTCCAACAACATGCAGGGTTAATTGATGGCAACAGGCCATCAGGTGTGGATGTATGAACAGGGCAGATGCATCAACAGACATGCAAATATATATGACCCTACAGGACAAACGTCCAGGGGTGTTAATTGTGATTGCACATACCATTTTCACGTGGAATGGGTTATATGTGGTTATAGGGTGGGGTGAAGAAAGTAATATTAACACCTTCGAATAACAATACATATGCTGTACATTTCTAATAGCTACAGTTATATACACACTACTGTTCTAACTACAGTTTCCTATATGATAACTATTTCAACTTGGTGATAGGACTGTTACTGCAACATCAATATACATTTTATGGTTCTTCATACACATTCATATCTAGCTTTGTTCAGCTACATCATCCTGCTACATTTGCTTTATATAGCTGTAGACAATTGTGGATGTTTGGTATATCAGACAAACATTCTATCTGCATATTGCAGACTGAGAGCAACATATCCTGATTTTGGGATACACATTCCAGATGCAGCAACACTTTGAACAGATTTTGCTGTTTGGTTTTGAATCTCACATGCATTTCATTCTGTCTTGACTGCAGTATACTTTATTCAGGGGTTATTACTACTGTATTGCTGGATTCATGACACTTTCTCACACTCTCTCACTTGCTTTCATTTTACTATTCAGGATGGTACTTCTAGGCTTTATTGACATGTTTTACCAGTAGTTATTACAATCCTTTCCAGCAGTCTCACTTCTGTCATGTTTCAGTATTTCCACAGGGATATATTTCACACATGTGATTTCATCATCTTCTGCAGCTATACTTTTCAGCCTGCTGCAGGTTGTGTACTATTTTCTTACAGGCAGGGCATTTTTATTTCAGAATATATGTCGGACAGTTTCATGTTTAGGTTAAACTTACAGGCTGAAACACACTTTTGTAATCAAACAATACTTGCATACACTTTCACACTGTTACTTGCAGATTTTATTCCTTACTGACTACACTGCACTCTTTTGCTGACTGTCATACTTTTATATTTCTTTACAGTTACTGGTAGTGGATTACTGACCTGCCTGGTGGCGCAACCGCATCAGCCTATCGCCATAGGCTCTGCGGTTCGCAGAACGGACACCTGCAGCTGTAATATAAATGAAGTAATATTGGAATACACATCTCCATAATATCAGCTGGTTTAATTTCTTACATACATAATTAAATGTTACTTACTCAGTAGTGGGGCGTTGGGTGTTTGCCGGGCCTCCTGGATCCAAAGGTTCAGTTGGTCCTGCTTGCGTCTCTTCAGATCCGCATGGTGGTGACAGACCTGCTCACCAGTCCTTGGAATCCCTGTGGCACTGGTGAGATCATGAGCAAACCGGTCCCACACCTCAGCCCTGTATGCTCCCCAGAGGACCTGGCCCTGCATGAGTTGGGCCTCATGATTATGGACTAGGAGCCAGACCATGTACCTGGACTCCTCAACACCCCACCTCTGTGCTCGGCGACTACCCTCTCCTACTCCTGTCATTCTGCCTGCAGGTCAGTTCTACAATCGTTTATGCTGTGTATTCCCGCCTATGGGGCTTATATAGTCCGTTTTTCCCGCACATATCTGTGATTGGCCATTTTGGAATTGTATCAACTTCAGTAAACCTGCATTGTCATGCTCTAGTTTGTATTCATTCCTATATATTAGCTATTATTGCATTTACAGGTACTGCTGTCATGGCTTAGTGGTTCTGTACCTTGACTATGGTGTATAGTATCCTGGGTTCGAACCTGGCCACTGCTTTTTATTTTTCATGACTGTCTAGACATGCTGAAGGGTGTGTCTGTGTAAAGGCAGTTTTGATACGGCTTGCTCAACGTTGCCCGTCAGTTAGCTCGTTTGTGCGGTGCGCAGCTCAGCGCAAATGGGGTACGCTGGTTTAAGCCTCATTTGGCTATCGGCACGCATATTACACTCAGCTCAGTTAGGGGCACATAGATTTAGCGTGTTAAACCACTGCTCAGCTACGGGCACTCATTTTGCACCAGTTAAACCACTGCTCATCTACGGGCACATGCACTCACTCTGTTAAACTGTAGCTCAGCTATGAGCACATCTGGCATTCTTTCTTCTTTTGTTACCTCACATGTCTTCAATATAAATGGGCTATTTCATTACATTTTACATATATTGGGGTTTTATGTGTACATATTTGTCAGGGACTTGTTTCCTGCTTATTTTGAAAAAAAAATTGGTGTTGTGGGGGCTCGAACCATGAATGCCTGCTCTTCAGCCAACATCTCTACCGCTACGCTATTGCTTCCTGGCTTATTTTGCATATTAATTCTTATATGCTTTCCCACTGACTGCTAACTGTAGCTGCGCTACGGGCACGCCCAGCATAAGCGCACTCACGGTTAAACATCTTTACAATTTAAAAAAATAAATATAACATGTTCATTTCTATATATTTTATGTTCATAGTCTGTGGGGGCATGTGTTGTGTTGTGTTTATTCACATTTCCATGGACTCTGTTGTGGGTGTTTACTTTGGGCACTTTTACACTTCTGGGGGCGTGTCCGCTTGCAGGGCTCAGCCTACGGACACGCCCCCTACTGTCTTACATGGACCGTGTTAGACTTAGGTGTGATTCAGCATGCTCTCATGAATATGCAAAGCATGCTGACATCACTCCGTTTAACTGCAGCCTCCGTGTAAGAGTTATAACTCTTACACGGAGGCTTCGTGAATCCTGGGGAATGATTTTGAGTGATGCAAAGAAAAAATGTACTTTGCAGAGTATGAAGAATATGCCTGGCTACACCCTTTTATCTGTGGCCTTGTCTTTTCTAATAAGACTCAAGACCTGTAAAAACTAGAAGCACTATTGTTCACTCCCTGCTGGTGAGAAAGGTAATGTCTCTTTTGTCTGTGAGTTACTTAAATGATATAGCTGCTTTCTGTTTTACCTGTTCCATTTTGTTTTCTGTTTTGAGAAATCTGCTGCATCTGGTGTTTTTGTTCTGTTTGGCAGATAGACACTTAAATTACCCAGAATGCACATTTCACATGCTTTTTACATTGGTTAGTTTGTTTCTTGAGTGATACTTAAACAGACAGACCCTGGGATTCAATAAACTCCATGTAGGCTTGACGCGAAGCCTACATGGAGTTTACGTGTTTAAGCGATGAGCAGCAGTGCTTAATGAACATTCATGCTGCGTCTCACCTTCAAACATAAGCAAGCAGGGTTTTGTGGCAGTCAGGAAACTGTGTAAAGCAACACGGATAGCAAACTTAGTTACAGCATAGCAAACTCGGTTAGCAGAATTGCCCTGAATACCACACAGACCAAAAGGTTTTTTTATATGTTAATGTAGTATGTTGCTGGGACAGGACAGGACAGTGTATGTGTATACTCCAGCATACTGGGCTAGTGGGATTGTGTGGAATGCCACACAGACCACCAGGGTTTTTCATATATTAATGTATTATGTTCTGGGGATAGGACAGTACAGTGCATATGTACAATCCAGCATACTGAGCTAGCAGGATTGCATGGAATGCCACACGGACCACCAGGGTTTTTCATATATTAATGTAGTATGTTGTCGGGACAAGACAGGATAGTGAATCTGTACACTCTAACATACTAGGCTAGTGGTATTGTGCAGAATGCCACACGGACCACTAGGGATTTTCATATATTAATGTATGTGTTGCAGGCAAAGGGCAGGACAGTGTATATACTGCTCAGTACTGAGGAATCCCATTCCAGGCAGTCTATATAAGTTGTGTCAAGGATCTGTAAGGCTACATGGACTGCTATTTATAAGAAACCATGTCATGAGAAGTGTGTTTATTGAACAGAGACACAGATGAAGTTTAAAGATGAACAACAGGAAGGAGGACAGGTGAAATATTCTAATGTACTGCACATGAGGAAATGTAAAAGGAAGACAGTTGCAGCAGGAACAATAATCACATCTCCACATCACACAGTATGGACTGGTGATAAATGTATATGATGTGACTGTCACACAAGGTGATATAACAGTGGAGGATTTCTGTGTGATATAAGCATCCATTACTTTCCATTATCCTACTTTAACCTAACTCTCATTTCCACTATATATATTCACTTCTTCCTCTGTTGCCTCTTACTGTGGCGACCCCTAACCAGGAAAAGCTGAAAGACAAACAACAACCTCCATTGTCTCTTACTCACCTCAAATAACTGGAATTGCAATGTCTATCCTCCTCAACACCTGCTCTCAATTCTTACCTAATTATGCTCCATTAATGCACACTCCAATATACTTTTATTATTTCATGTCCTGTCAATTTGTTATGTCCTCAGAATACTATGTACTTGTTGCTTTCATACTTTAAACTATGCATAAGTGACAAACTGCTTTTGATTTCTACTGTGAAATATGTATATAGGTTACAAACTGTTTTTTTTTATTTTTATTAATGAACTATGTATAAATTATAAACTGATGACTTGTACTATAAAACTGTGATTTGCATTGTGAAACTGTACTAGGAGCTTTTCTCCGCGGGCCTCCATTGAAAATGGGCTTATTTTTGGCCCAATGGACTTTCCCGGTAAACAAATGGCAAATAAAATAAATCTAGACATGAACAATGGAGTGGACATGTGTCATGGATGTTAAATACAATTGGGGTTGGGTGTATATTGTGAAGCTGTGCAAACAGATTTGTCTGAGTATGCCTGTATTGTCAGCAGAGGCTTCCAACAAGTGGGACACCGATACAAGCTCATGGCCAACAGTAAAACCATCATGCACAATCATTGGCAATTTCAGAATAATATCACCAGTAATACCCATGTTTCTGATACAACATATGTGTTCCTGAGTGAGCATACATGGTTCTGCACCAACACACTTGTACAACTATTAGGACATGTCAGCAATCTATGAGTGTAATCAAGCACACTCTCCTGACACTAACATATTCAGGAGGTGTGAGGAGAAACACTTGACATTATGATCACTACAGGCTAGTTGATTGGTGTGCATGGCAGATATATATATATATATATATATATATATATATATATATATATATATATATATATATATATATATATATATATATATGAATATGACACGATCTGCACTGTCATGAATTTAAACCATGCCATCAGTGTCATTAAACAGCTATGTATGTCATGAGTGCATCACCTAAACTGATATCACACATGCATGTGGTATTACATATTGATGGGGGTTCTGTGCCATCAGACAGTAATGTTTATGCAACAAAACTAATACCTAGGCATGCACAAATAGATGTGTAACAGCTCACAGTGACAAAGATGGTACACTTCAGTTACACATTATTGGAAAATGTGTATGGAGGGACATGAGGAAGAGTGCATTGCACTCAAGTATTGGTGTGGTGAAGGTTGTGAACTATGAAGGTATGGCTTGTCATGTGGGTGTCATGCACATACTCAGTAGTTGTGTTACATACAAGGGAGTACTCACCACTCTGGACACATGCTGGTGGACATTCCCCATATCATATATCCCAGGACACAGGCCAAATAACAACTGGTCTGCTTATAGGGTGTGACATCTACATGATCCTTGGTTTGTGCATTTGTTTTCATGATGAAACAAATCCCCATATTTTCTTTTTTCATCTCATGTGTTGTCATGTCTGTGGCAGCAATCTTTGATATGCATTGATACTGTCTGCTTTATACCAATATCACAGCTGGAGTCAATGACTGTCCACAATCTGTAGTCTTCCAGACAGCTGTTCCAACACAGGATTTGTATGTCATTCTTGACATCTGTGATTTCAGTCATGGACAGGAAAGGGAATAACAGACAGTCCTGATGTACACACTTGATCACTGTACATGAGATATAGGTCACTTAACACATTTCTACATCTTCAGATGCCACGTTTGTGATCCACTGTTCTACCCACTTCGTGATATAGGTGTCGATGGCCACATCTGTCATTGTGTAGTGAATACCTCAGTGTGGACTCCTGTTGACTGCCATTCAAGTTCCACAGGATGTTGCTCTTTGAGGGTATCTGACAGGTAGAACAAGCATAGAAATACAGGCAAAGGAATCCAGACATGGAAAACTTTACAATACAAAAATTAAGAAGACAAAGAGGAAAAGTAGAAAAGGAGATTAGTAATAGAGAAGTTAAAGAAATAGAAACTGAGGTTATGGAGTACCTGAGAAGTGAAGGATTCAGTGTCGAAACTTTAACTCAGAAAACACCACAACAGGATAGAGCAATGGGCATCCAAATTAAGGGGAGACCAGTGGAATGGGAAGCAATTGGTCAGGTGCCATATGAAGATATTTTAAAGCCTTCCAAAGGAAACCAGTATAAATGTTCACTTGAAGCTGGACAGCAAGGGAAGGAACAGGAAACTGTTGAAACTCAGACGCAGTCAATGTTGAGGAGTGATAGGCCAGTGAGTTTGCATGTGACAGAGCAACGGAGGGGACAGGATGAAACTGAAGAAAATGTGCCACAGGAAGATGTTATAGAACTTTCTACAGAATGCCTGCAAGAAATGGAAAACAAAAAATGTGCCCTTAGTTTAGAAGAAAATGAACTAAGAGAAGAGTTGCATGATTTAATAGAGATAGATAGACATATTAAGATCAATTAAACAAATAGACTGCAGAAGGTCAATAAAACTCAAAAAGTCAGAAGTTTGATAAAACAAATGAACACAGTAATTAGGGCTGTCCATAGAGATCTGTGTGATATAACAGAAGTAAACAGGATATATTACTGTGCAGCTAAATTAATAACTGATGAAGTTCTACCAAAAGAACATAGGGTAGTGTGGGAAAGGAAGGGGAGAAATTGAATAGCATCATGTAAGTATCGAATAGAGAAAACTATAAAGCAATTAAGACAAAAAGTGTCACTGCTAGAAAAGTATAAAAGAGGGAACAGATCAACAAAAATACTTAGAAAGACAGATGTGATAAAAGCAATGTGCAATATTAGAACAGATCAGGATCTATCATGCACTGTTGCAAATAAACTAAAAATCTCAGCACAGGCAGAAACATTTAGAAAATACACAGATAAATATAAAGGAAAAGTACAAAATAAAGCAATTTAGTGATGACCCAAAAAAAGTTTTTATAGAGATTTGGGAGACAAGGTAAAAGGATTTGAAAGACCACCCAAAAAAGAAGAAATAGATATATTTTGGAGAAGTGTTTATGAAGATCCTGTGGAACATAACAAAACTGCTAAATGGATAGAAGTAAAAGAAAGAATAAGAAGTTTAAAGGTACAGTCTCAGATATGAAATAGGATGAAGTAACAGCCAGAGAGACTGAAACAAAGTTCAGAAAAATCTCTAACTGGAAAACCCCAGGCGCAGATGCAGTATCTAACTTCTGGTTAAAAGTATTAACATCTTTGCACAAAGATTTAGCCATGAGTAGGAACTATTTACATGGACACCCTGAACAGACACCAACCTAGCTAACAACAGGAAAAACAATGCTCCTACTCGAGTGAACCTGCAAACTACCCTAATAATTATAGACCAATAACTTGCCTTCCGACAACATATAAACTATACACTGGAACTGATGACAACTGAGTTTATAGTCATTTAGAAGAAAACTCAATTATGGCAATAGAACTAAAGGGCAATAAAAGAAAGTCATATGGAACAAAGGATCACTTGTTGTTATATAAAGTCATAGTGGAGAACTGTAAAAAGGGGAAGAATCTAAGTATGGCATGGATTGACTACAAAAAAGCATTTGATAGTATCTCATGTTCATGAATAAAAAGAATGCTTAAAAATGTATAAAATACACCCTACACTGATTGACTACATTACAGTGACCATGAAACAATGGTAGACAACTTTGCAATTAAACCATGGCAAAAGGCAAATTATTATCCCAGGGATAACAATTCAAAGGGGGATATTCCAGGGTAACTATTTGTCACTGCTGCTATTCTGTCTTGCCTTAACCCATTAAGCTGTCTACTTAAAAGCTTAGGCCATTGCTATAATTTGGCTCCAAGAAAACAAAATGTAAGACTTCTCATCCTCTCTTTGTTGATGATTTAAAACTGTATAGTTCATCAGATGAGGAATTAAAAGCACAACTGCAAGTTGTCAAAACTTTTTCAGATGATATAAGAATGTCATTTGGTTTTGATAAATGTGCAAAAGCAACCTTTAACGCGAGAAAACTGCAACACCAAGAAAACATCAGTTTGGGACAAAAATGTGTCATAAAAGAACTTGAACAAGATGGAGTGTATAAATACTTGAGAACTGATGAAGGATCAACAATAAACATGAACAAATGCAAAGAAAACTTAGTAAGGAATACTTTAGAAGACTTTAATCCTGAAAACAGCATTGACATCTATGAACAAAATTCAAGCTATAAACCAATTTGCTCTTCCTGTCCTAACTTACAGTTTTGGAGTGACTGACTGGCCCAAAAATATGTTGATTAGATTAGACAGGAAAACAAGAAGCATGCTTCATGCTCACCAAATGATTTATAAAAATCACTGCATACCAAGATTATATATTCCCTATTCTGAAGGAAGGATTGGTCTCCTTGAAACTGACTACATGTATAGATCTGCAATCATGGGACTGCACACATATCTGCTGATCTCACAAAACCCATACTGAAAGTTTTGAAACATGAGGAGAATAAATCTAAGATGACTTCTCTGCTTAATCTAGCAGAAGCATATCGGTGTCAAGCAGGAATGGAAATTAAACCAGAAGTAAATACAAATCAGGCAGCAATTGAATGTGCCAAAAAACAAAAGAAATAATATAAGGTGAAGGACCAGATGAGAAGGCAAGAAATGTGAAAAATGCATAAATATAGTATAGAAAACTGCTGGAATAACCTCATGTTGATCAGGATCGAATGCAGGTATGATTAAGGAGAGGCGGATTCAAACCAAATGTTGAAAGGTTAGTCTTGGTGGCACAGCACAAAATAGTGGGCTACATACACGTTAGTTTACAAAGTCAATTGAACATGTGGTAGAAACAGTCAAATGTAGGTTTTATAAAATAGAATTGGAAACAGTTGCACACCTCATTGCTGGTTGTCACATACTAATGGCAGAAGGACTGTATACTGAAAGGCATACTAATCCAGCAAGATTGTTGCACTGGGGATTGTGCAAACATTGTGGTATTGAAGTGGCTGAAAAACATTAGAAACATGATCCAAAAAGCATCATAGAAAATAATGAAGTCTACATCACATGGGATCACCCATTACTAGCAGTTCAAAAGATAGATGCTAGAAAAGCAGCTATGGTGGTCCATGAAAAGAAGACAAAAGTAGCATTGATCATTGAAATCACCACACCCAGTGACTACAGTGTCTTGTGTACAGAGAGACACAAAGTCATAAAATATTAGGAGTTGCAGGCAGAAATGAGAGCAATGTGGAATAAAGATACCCAGGCAGTTCCAATAGAGCAACAGGTCTTATAAAAATAATCTACAATCATACTTAGATATGTTACCAATACATGTAACCCCATATGAATTGCAGAAGGAGTCATTACTGGGCACATTTTGGGTTCTGCAAAGAGTACTTCTGGCTGACATCAAAGACTGAAACAATACTAATTTCATGAACTTTAATTGTACTTTGAGTTAGGAATGTGGTCCATTCCTGTCATGGTATTAGAAACCCAAAAGACTTGGAGAAATTAAAAACATAGACATAGCATCAAAAACTCACACTTGCCTGTTGCACACAGCCAGGATGTTACTAGTGTCCATTTAGAGAAGGTCCATAATAACATGTTGGTCTCCCTCATGGATCAGGAGAATCAGGATGTGTCTATACATGCATGCATCAGGTGCTGCCTCCAACCTGCTCAGATAGATGCATGTTGATGTACACTCTTCTACGGGAATATAGTCTATCTGGAGGGTGTGTTGAAGTGTGTATCACACTGTGTCAAGTAGGAGTATGTTCTGAGCCACACTATATGTGATCTGTGATGTTGTCACAGCCCATTGCTTCTGTGTAATAGGACTGCATGAAGGTAACACAAGGCATACTGCCTATCTTTATCTGTCTTAATGTTTGGACACAATCCCCCTACTCAGGTATTATTGACAAAGTCTACCAGCTGAGGATTAGCACTTACATCACTAGATGGTTAACCAGTGTCCTCACCGACAAACCACATACTGTAAAAGTTGGTGAATAAAAATACCCTTGCAGCTGTCACTGTTGCTGTACCCCAAGGATCTGTGCTGGGCCCTATACTGTTTGGAATCTATTTGTCAACAGTCCAGGCTACAAAATATGACCTGAAGCTTACCAAGTTTGCTGATTCATGCATATTGGTTGCAAACATTAAGTTCACTAATGATATGACTATAGTAGAAGAGGGGCTAACACACACAAATGATTGGTGCCAAAGCCACACTATCTACTAATAAATACAAAATGTGTCAGGATTTATACCTTATGCAAAGTGGAATTTCCTGGTAAATACATCATTACTATTACCTCCATGTTGAAACCAGTGGTGCAAGAATTTGGAATGCACGTAAATAGCAATCTGAACTTCAACCAAGTGTCTACAATGGTATAGAAGGGCTACTTCATGCATCTCAGAAGTCAGTCCATTGTATCCAGATCTGAGGAGGATATAACAGTACTATACTCAAACATCACCTGAACACTAATAGAGTATAATGCTTCCTTTTGCATGCACCTCACCAGACACCTGCAGCACCTGGACAGACCATGGGTTTTACACCAAGAAAATACAGATTCTACAAACCATGCCATGATGTATGTGGATATACTGAAAGCCCTGTTCCTGAAATCTTTATTGGAAAGGATGAGATGACTTGTGCCTGGACTACAGGACATCTCTGACCCTGTCCTGATGTGTACACTGCACATGCACAAATTAGCAGAGTCTGTTGCAAGAAAGATGGTAAAAGCAATGTCTCACACACTGTTGTAAAATGCTCTGTATACTGTCAAGCAAGTGCACAAACACATACCCAGTTGACTGCAGTGTGAATAGAACTTCTGCCTATCTTAGTACATAGACTACAGAACACAGTACTTTATACAAGCACAAGTCTGAATTTGAGTGTCTCAGACAACACTTTATAACTGATGATATCAGCAGTGTCTGTTGAGGAAAATATAACAGTGTTCTACATGCTGGTGTAAAATGTCTGTAATGTCAGGCAACAGCTCACACACACACACACACACACACACACACACACACACACACACACACACACACACACACACACATGCGAGCGCGTGCTTGACTGCAGTGAGAATAGAACCCCTACCTATCTAAATACACAGACTAAAGAACACAGTACTTTATGCAAGCACCACAGCACAAGTCTGACTTGTTGATGGCTGCAGGTCAACATATAGTGGGTGACATCAGCAGTGCCTGTTGGAGAGAAGAAGTTGAGAGGTCTACATGAAATAGATCTGTAGGCATGTGCAAGCATCAAAAAGCTGTTCATCCATAGGGTTGGAGCAGTAACTGTAGGATACACACTTTTGCTCTTCTGGCTATACACAGATACACACATACTTGACTGCAGTGAGAACAGCACCTCTACCTAAGTATACAGACTAAAGAACACATTACATTACACAAGCTCCATGGCACAAGTCTGACTAGATTAGAGGTGAACTTATAGTAGATAACATCAGCAGGCCATGTAGGAAACTAAATGTTGGAAGACCTGCATAGGTTCATAGTTTCATACATACAGAGGAGGCTACTAGCTTAATGGGTCTACAGTGTTTAGAAGCCTATCTGTGTAAAAACACAAGTACCCTTGTTGAGCTATAGTTGGATGGTCATTGTTAGCAGAACAATTTTGTGTGCACCACCAACTGACCTTGTCCATGAAGGACATAGGTGCCATCCCAGTGATAACTTTACTATCACCTAACCAGAAGTCAAGGTTGCACTTCATCAGAGTTATTAAGGAACACTGATTCACAAACACATTGGAAGCTTATTACATAGGAGTATGAGTCATTGAAGTATATATCTGTCTCCCTAGCATGTTTTGTTTATGTCACAGGCTAGGTTGTGAACCCTGGGACAAGTTATTCTTGTCCCATTTAGTTTGCAGATGTCAAGCATTTCCAGTAGGGCAGAGTCCAAGACTGCTCTGAAAGGCATGCATAGGTCGACTCTCAGCAGTCTGCATGATACTGAGTACAGTGACAGGTCTTTCATTCTTTCCATGCATGTCATATTTGGAGGCCGTGGAGTATCCCAGGCACAACCATGCCTTTTCTCCAATTGCTGCAAGTATCTGAAGTACAGACAGAAGGGTGCATTGTACTCAGTTAGTGGTCTGACAAGGGCAGAGTATGACCACCCCCATTTTGGATGTCATGTCAATATGTATGATGTGCACAATGCAGAATGTGTGTGTCACCACTATGGACACATAGTGATGAAAGTGCAGATTGCTATCAACGTGTGCTCCCATATCTCACAGCACTGTGTTTGAGCTTTGAGCTTAGAGGGGTGCGATGTATATCATAATTAGCAGGAGTGCTTTATTGCCAATGGGGAAAATGAGCCATTATATGCTTTAAAGTTCAGTCTGAGAGTTTGGCACTAATCATTTGTGTGTGGCAGCTCCTTCCATAATATGTTATCATCGTTGGGGAACTCTACAGTTGCCAGTCATCTGCAAACTTGTTAAACCACAGGACATCTACCCTTGCCTGTAAATCAGGCAAGTAGTTTGCAAACAGCTGAGGGCCTAGCACACATCCTTGTGGTATTCTAATGGTAACTGGCTACTGGTGGAGGTGTAGTCCCCAACTTTGAAAGTGTGTGTTATGTCAGTGAGCCAGTTGCCTATCCCTGTACTATTGTATGGCTTATTTCCCACATGGTAGATCTTCACTATGACACATGAATGGGGGTAGTGTCAAAGACTTTGGATAAGGCAACATAGGCAGTATGTCCTGTTATCCCTCATCCAGGTCTGTGGTATCAGTATCCAAGAATTCCACAAAGTTAATTAAGCAAAATCTACCCTTGACAAAAACAAAATGGATAGGGTCAAGTGTGTTGAAGGTCACCTATGTCCCTGTGGATATGACCCATGCTGATTCTTTCCCTAGCCTTGCAGATAAGTGTTTTTAGGCATATGAGTCAACAGTTGTAGTTTTGCATGTTAACAGATTGATGTGCATTGCATAACACACAACATCCGATATTACATTTTGTGCTGTGGTTGTTATATGTGTGGAAAAACTACTGAGACACCAAAGTTGCAGTGCATGGGGTGGCAACAGATGGCTACATTGTAAATATGTGACATATTGTTAGATATGGCCCTCAGTTTGTAATGTTTACATATGTAAATTCATGTCGTACACAGGAAATGGACAGTAAACATCAGTAATACAGCATAATATAAACATTTCCATAGCACGGCAAGCAGCAGGTTTTTACAATGGCTAGCAATACACATGTTTGCATGTAGGTAAACAATGTGCAAATGCGAGCTGCATTGCTAAAGCCTGGAAGTTAGTACTGAGTCTGTAAAATACACCTGCTGCTTAACTGACTCTGTGTTAGCATGTTTTAATACATTAATACATTAATAAATTCCTTTTTTGGTCTAGATGGTACTGGGTCGAATGCAGGTATATCTAATACTTTAAAATATTTTTTCATTACAGGGTGATATGCAATGACATGAATTGTTTATAAGAGATGTGTTGCTTCATTTTGCTCCTGCTCACCATCGCTACACATTGGTGCATGATGCACACCTTCTCTCAAACATGAAGCCCAAAAAGTGAAGGGATCCATTGCTTGTTCGGGTCTGTTATATATTTGAACTTCCAAAATGTCGAATGCCATATGTTCGAGACCATATGGTCGATATTTGAAAGTTTGAATATATAATAAAAAAAAAAAAAAAAGAAAAACATACCTTAACAGTGCGAGCAAGCCCCCCTGCACCCCACACCCCCTACTTAAATATACCAACTCTGAGACTGCAAAGGGAAATTCTCCCATTCTGCACCATACGGCACCGTTAAAGTCAACCTTTGAACACTTGAAATGTCGATCATATGGTCTCGACCATATGACGATCGATATTTCAAGCATTCGTTTAATTGACATAGACCCTGCTTTTTCTACTACTTATGTGTGTTTTGTGTGATTCTATTACTGACCAGATTAAAGGTGTTAAACTAGGGTAGATAGGAAAGTGGTGAAATGGGTTGCAAGCAGGGGGAAGAACAAAGTCTAACGGTTAGTACTGAGTCTCTGGAATACACCTGTTACTTAACTGATTCTGTGGCAGCACATGCTAATGCATTGATACATTCATTTTTGGGGACAGACGGTACTGGGTTCAAGTACAGCTGTTTGCAATACTTTTAACTACTTTTGCATTACTGTTGCTGCTCGTTAGTGTGTGATGCACACCATAGTGCAATAATACATTAAAGAAAAGAGATGGGGAAGATAGTTCAGTGGTGAAATGGGGATCGAGCAGGGAAATAACAAGGGCAAAGCAGGGCAGGGATGTTCAGGAATGAGGTAGGAAAGAACCATAGTTATCCATTTCTATAACAGTGTAAAGGGAACATATCTGCCAACTATTAACTGAATTTAGACTATCACCTCCAAAGAGAGGGGTGACCACAATACAATCATTTGTATAGACAATTGGACTGAATCAAGTGTGTTAAGAAAACGTGTATGGAATGGAGAGCTATGTATAGGTTAATTTCTTTTTTTGTGGGACAGGTGCCCATATATTTTCTTTTTTTTGAGAGAGAGAGAGAGGAATGTTGGGGAAGGGAAGTAGAAATGTCTGGGTGAGGTAAGTTGGGTAGGGAAGAAGCAATTCCAGACAGACAAGATAAAAAAGAGAAGAGACAGGGACAGTGATGGACACAAAAGGTTGGGGGACACTATGATTGGGGTGAGGGTGGGGACATCCCAAACCTATGGTCGTCATGCTGGGTGACAGTGAGAATTGAGTTCTCATCCACTGGACTGTCATCATTGTCAGCTCACTCCTCTGTTGGCTGGAGTACCTGATGTCTACACCTCCTCCTCCTGGTATTATGTAAAATGAGGGAGAGCATCCTCTCCAGGAAATTTAGGTGTGAATCAACAGTGTGGTGCACAACCTTATGCACCACCCCTGGCAATTCAGTGTGGATGATAAAATCACCACCCCGCCACTGCTCCCAGAGGGCACCACTGTACCTGCCTCCAGGGCAGGACTACCTGAGGGGGCAGGTAATGCAGGGGGCTGCAAAGGCAGTTCTTCCAGGTTGTCTTCCAAATGTGCTGGGCAATGGTATTGGAGCCAGTGGATGTGGGGAAGGCCAATCCTGTGGGGCACGCCTACCTGGCTATGCTATGGAGCATTTAGTGATGTGGTACACATGGATGACATGGACAGAATTTGACAACATGTAATAAAAAAAAATCAATTAAAATTAAAAAAAAAACAGAAAATAAATATTGGGGTTAGTGAAAAATAAGATTAGTACCTTCATATGAGATATACACTGCACTGATACAATTAACTGACTGTATTATCTTAACTTTTTCTTTTAAGACTACAAACTCCTAACAGATAACTTTTACTTTTAAGACTACCGGCTCATAAGACATGCACACTATGTTACAGATTGAAGCAAGTGCTCCTTGACATGTGCATATATTGCACATATGTGTGTTCCAGTTATACAGATTACACTTTACAGTAGGACATTTTTGCAACTGGTATAGAGTGTTTAATTTAATTTAAATATAAATTGCAGATACAGTATTGTATAGTTGGAAAGTGTGGTATTTGAAACCACAACCTTTGACTAAAGTATAATAGTAATATTGTACTCTTAGTTTGTGCTAAAGACTAATGCATGCACAATTGCTTTTACATTTGAGATATGCATTCTCAATTTGATACAACTCTATAAAATACCAAAAAAGCTATCTTTAACTTTTAATGCTAGAATAACACTACTATTATTTGGCATACGTGCCACATGCTTCCCCATCCTCTCCAATCTAGTCCCATGGATTTGGACATTTACTTCATGATCACGTGCAGCTGTGGAAAAAACAGAGCACAACAGCATTAATAATACCAGTGCTGCCTATATTCAGATTTTAAGTCTTACAAGTACTCTCTGTAGTTTATACTTACACAGGTGTGGGATAACTGCAGTCCTAAATTCCCCTGATCCAACAGTAGAGGGTATCCCTCTTCCTCCTCTGGTGGTCATTGCAGTAATGCCTACACTGTTCACTCATGCAGGGGATATTGGTGGCACTGGTTACAGCCTGGGCTAAACTATCCCAAGCTTCTGACATATACTGTAAGCCAGAATAATCTCCCTGAAAAAGCCTGGCACTGTGATTCTTAAGTTGGAGTCCAGTAAAATTCTTGGACTCCTGGAAATCCCATCTCTGTACTCTAAACCTGACACCTTCCCCACAAATGCTTTCCATGTTTGCCATAGATCTAGAGCAATGGAGAATGACACTTTCCCAGCAATTCCAGTCATCACGTTTACTGGGAGTGCACACACTGTTTGAAAATGTTGTGTTCTGTTTATCATCATGCAAATACAGTGCTCAGCAGTGTGCACCTCTGAGTACCGTGTAGCATAATGGTAAGCGGAGCACAACAGTAACAAGCAAAGCAAATTCAAGGTTATTGGATGTACAGGCATTTGTGTATGTGTGTTAGACAACTGTGAAGGCCATGGCAGTCAAGATAGCAGAAATATACTTAACTTACTGGAATATAGTATACAATATATGAATACATAACTGACACAATGCTAGTACGTCAGTCCTCATACATATAATTAATATCAGCTACACCATGTCAAGTGTTGTAAGTGACAGTGAGTATAATGGGAAGTGGAACTACAGTAAAGTGTATGGAATAACTATGTGTATGGCAGTCCAACACTTACACCTGTTACCACAAGAAGGTTAAGATAGTACTTGTCTCTGATGCAATTCATTGCTATAAACTACAATCTCACAACAGTAAAACAAAGGTTGCACACCCTCTACTAGAACCCAGGGCCATCTGTACTCCAGCCCTACATTTATACCTGCTGACACCATAGGGCTAGTTACATGGCATATCCTATTTTACTAATCATTCTTAAGGTTTCATTGTTAACCGCTACTCAACAACAATGAACAGGATTGCGCAATACCTAATAGTATTAATTGAATTCATCTGGTTTCTGTTTTTGACTGTCTGAGTCCTGTCTGGCCAGTTGTCGCATTTGCACTAAGAGGTGCATCTTGCAAACAGTGACCCCCCACCAAAAAAAAAAAAAAAGGAAAAAGGGAGGGGGTACTTGAAATGAGGAAAAGCCATCTATGACATACACATTAGAAAATGTTAGTACACATAAGATATTTCTACATAGGTATGGATTAGAATTCCCTCTCCAATGCACCTTCAGAACACAGGATGGGTGCCTTATCCCTCTTTGCCACACAAACAGCTTTGCAGCAAAGAACGTAAATCAATATACACACAACCAACTGCAAAGCATCTACATTGATATCCAACCATATAAGTGCTGGTTGTACATGTATTAGGTTTGGATGTAGTATACCTAGTGATCACACAGTCTGTCATGATTATTACTTGCAAATATACAGCTCTGCCTTACATTTCTATGTTTGTTGGCCATTCTTCATTTATCTGAGCAGTAATCTGAGACATGCAGTGTGTAAGCCATTCTATATCATTGGCTTAAAATGTGTGAGGACATTATTTGGAAATAATATCATATGCAATTGCCAACAAATGAGGGGCATATTGGATGTTAAGTAACACAACATGTGACTTGTGTGCTGCTTACTTACATTTCCAACCTTACATCTAACACTTTGTAGATCTAACCTGATGCTCCCAGTGGAAGTAAGGCAGCATGCAGCGCTGTTGTGTTTTCCTTCTCCAAACCAGTAATCATTCATAGTTGCAAGCCATTAAAAACAAACACTGATAGAGTGCCTGCACTAAGTTTACGTCGCCTATATGGATCCAAGTTTTTGGGATTCAGCAATTCTAATGAGTTCATAACTCATTTGCATATTCACCTTGCTAACAGCCCTGAATCTACACTATATAAAAAGGCAACTGTGTAGCTAGGCAAACTGATGATGAAGAGAGTTGTATATGTTTGGAAGATAGCAAAAACACTTTTTCTTCAGGATATAGGAGCATCCTCTCCAGGAAATTTAGGTGTGAATCAACAGTGTGGTGCACAACCTTATGCACTACCCCTGGCAATTCAATGTGGATGATAAAATCACCACCCCACCACTGAGGAGTACTGAACTTCAGAGGGTATACTTCATTTTTGTCACCTACATACTGCATATGCTGGAATGCATTTAAGTAAAATCTGAAGCAAAGGCTTTTACAGTTTTATCTGTATGCATTAGTTAGAAGTGTACTGTTGGCATAAGCATGCTTGTCAAGCCATTTCAGAAGTATACATGATTGCCAATACATGAAAATGGAATGCTGCATGATAAATATGTGTTTCAGTGACAGGACCTTTGATAGACTTTTAGCATTTCAAACATGGTTTGTTAGCAAAATGGGTCATTTGCCTGTTATTTTGGGTGGTGGAAGCAAAGCTGAGTTATTGTTATGGCACAAACAAGGATGGACTGTTGTTTTTTTGGGGGGTAGCAAATCTGAGCTACTGTTATGGCACAAACAAGGATGGACTGCTCTTTTGGGGGGAGCAAAGGTGAGTTACTGTTATAGCACAAACAAGGATGGACTGTTGTTTGGGGGAGCAAAGGTGAGTTACTGTTATGGCAGAAGAAAGGATGGACTGTTCTTGTGGGGGTGGAGCAAAGGTGAGTTACTGTTATAACACAAACAATGGTATGTTGCTCTTGGTACTCACCTTGTTTTGCATCCTGCCTGTTGTTAGTATTTCAGATCTTTAGACTGTTTTTTGTTTCTCCAGTGGGTAATACTGATGGGCTACCTTTTCTGTTTTTTTTTAGAAACAGTTATTTTGTAGAAATGTGATACTTCTGTTGTCTTTAAGGACACCTACGAGTATGCCACCCAGGTGTATCAATCCAGAGAGACCCCTCTTCACTGATGTCGAGAACCAAGTGATTGTGGATGTGGAGGGCTTTAGGTAACATGGTTCTTTTCTGCTGGAAAAGAGACAGGGAGATATGGCACGTAGGATGTGAATATGGTGGTAGATAGTAAATGATGTCAATGCTGTGAGTGACCATGGCAGGGCATATGAACAGGTGCACCACAGGGCCACTGACGTGATCACATCTGCACAGAGCAGAGCATTTGCAGTGGACCATGAGCAGATAGTTACTTGGGGAGGGCCTGCTAGGTAACTTCAACTAACCCCCAATGAAGAGTTCATGGCCAATATCAGAGATCAAGACAGCTCCCGGGAGAGTGCAGTACAGTATGTTCTGGATGTCAGAGCAACAGTTTCCAAGACAGCAAGCACATCCCAAGAGGAGCTCCCAGGTAGGCTTTGGTATCTAAAAAGTTGAATACTGTTGTATAGTAAAACACTTGAAATCAGTAAAGTCAATTCTGTGTCATATGTCTTTTTTTGGGGGGGATTGAAGATTACTAAAGGTATAAGCTTAGGTTAGCATTGTCAGCTACATTCTTGTTGAAATTATTGTTAATTGACATATAAAGGGGTAATTGTATTACCCACTGTGTTACTGTTAATTGTGATGATGTTTCCCTTACCTCTTGCTTAACTTCATCCAGGGCCATCTGGACTATAGAGGAGTATCTCATCTGCAGATGGTAAACCAAACATTTTTATGTCAGTACTGCTGAGCAATTTAAAGAAATATTTTAGTGTGTAATGTTGATCTCAGGCCTGTTGTGCGTATTGATGTACTGTCTGTAATAGTGGCAGCACTGTTAGTTTGATAGCATATATTGCACTATAGTAGTGCAGGTATTAATTTATTCCAGTGTTTCTTGTTTTTATCACAAGTGATCATGAGAGTGGGAGTGTGGGTCCTG
The DNA here is from genome assembly GCF_019279795.1 of Protopterus annectens. Classification (NCBI taxonomy): domain Eukaryota; kingdom Metazoa; phylum Chordata; order Ceratodontiformes; family Protopteridae; genus Protopterus; species Protopterus annectens. The sequence continues at coordinate 820,747,018 of NC_056731.1, read as the reverse complement.
TGACACTGATGTCAGTGTATCAGCAGACTCTGATGATGATGATGACCAAACCAAGGCACAGTAAGGGGTGCAGAAGTTGAATCTGACATGAAGATTGACATACAGCCATCCCCTGCATTTCCATCAGACACAGTCAGTAGGTCTACTCCTACCATGTCCAGTAAGCCCACAGATATTAGACAGGTAGAGTGTGAGGACATTGATCAGGGAAGTGTACCTACTGTGACTTCATTGCTTGTTGAGTCTGGCCATAACCAAAGTGGGGGTGAGTTGCAGACAGGAGGATTGATAGGGGTGCTCAGAGGGGGTCTGCTGCCGTTCTTTCACCTGTTGTAGGTGTCTCTTCCTGTGTCACTCAACGTATGTTTAGAACCATCATGGACACAGAGTCACATTCTCATAGGTGATCCAAACAAATGCTCAGAGTAGTGGATGTGGCACAGTCTGACATGCGTGACTGCCTCCACCATCTTGCCAATTCACTGGATTGGATGAATGACATGTTGGAATGAGGGGTATCTGTGATGGACTTAGGGGTGTCTGTCATGGAATGAGCAGTGCCAGTGATGGAATGTCTGCTGAGATGGGAATGGCATCCTCATGGGCATAGGTCAGGCACATCATCTGCTGTCAGCCAACATGGCCGTGCCCAATCACACTCCCATAGTGGCAGTACTTCCACTGCTTCATCAGGGAGTGTGCCTTCCACACCCAGACATGCAGGACATGGGGTCATGGTCCTGGGCATCCCTGTGAAGGGAGCTTGTCCAGCAAACATCAGTCACATTTGGGTAGCAGCACTGCATTTGACCATGAGCATGGAAATGCCAGTGCAACTCCAGGCAGAGCCAGTTCTAATAGTGGGGGATGACAATGACGTACTGTCACCAATACCATGCATGGCTCATATTTGTCCGACAAACCAAGATTTAGAGTCAGCACAGACCTCAATGCTAGAAGTCGAAACAAAAAACTCCACTCCCTAGAAGCTCTCTTTACCCTAGAGAATGTTGATGTCTGTGAAGTCAGTGAGACATAACTTAGGGCCACAGAGAACACACCAACAGTGCAAGGTTATAATGTCTTCCACACATTTAGGCCAGCTACTTCACAGGCAGGGACTAAGGGTACATCAAAAAAAAAAAAACTTCAAGGCTGGTCAAACAGGACAATGCACTTGAGCTGCTCCATGTTCAAATCACCATAGATAAAATCCAATATCACTTCCTTGCAAGCTATAGGTCCCCCTTTATGACCCAGAAAACATGTATTTAAATTTATTAGAAACACTAACCATCCAACCCAATACCATATTCATGGGTGACTTTAATTACCCCACTATTAACTGGGAATCCTATGCAACACCAAATGTAGATGCACAGAGATTCCTGGATTTTGTAAACACAAACTCCCTCGACCAGATAGTCAATACAGCAACCAGGGGTGCAACCATACTGGATCTTGTCCTAACTACTATGGGAGACTGTTGTACAGCTCCTACTGTATTGCCTTCCCTGGTAAGGTCAGACCACAAAATGGTCTCCTTTGAAGTAAAATTAAAATCTGGACCCCCAGCTAAACCTGGAATATTCAGGAACTATTCTAAGGCTATCCTCCTGCTATTAAGCGAGAACTTGGCAACATTTCAAGCCCCCATAAACCCTGAGAACACTTCTGCCTATGCGCAACTGTTCACAGAAATACTGTACAAGCATGTTAATAGCTGCATAGAAGCAGCTATACCCACCAGGAAGAAGTATAGCACTAACTCAAAAAACAAGCCACCCTGGTGGAATCACAAAATCAGTTGGCTATATAACAGCAGGAAGAAAATCATAGAAAAAATTAGGAGGTGTAGCACCCAGCAGAATGAAAGTACTCTCATCAAACTAAGCAAACAACTCAGAAGACAAATAAAGTCTACCAAAGCCAAATTTGAGGGAAGTTTGGCCTCCCAGACCAAGGACAACCACAAAGCCTTCTTTAGTTATGTCTGTAACCTCAAAGACAATACACAATTGTGTGCAGAGCTCACTGTAAATGGAGGCACCTATATTGAGCCCAGAAGATATAGCAAACCTCCTGGCTGATAAATTTATCTCCAACTTTACCCCTCTCTCACCCTCAAACTGACCTTAGGAAATATCATCAAATATAACTCCCCCTACTATTACTAGGGAACAGGTCCTTAATGCTCTCTCTAAGGCCAAGAACACTGCATCAATGGGCCCAGACAATATCCCAGGATGCCTTCTAAATAGCATGAAACATAAACTATCAGGACCTTTGGAATTAGTATTTAACTGTAGCCTCCAAACAGACTTTGTGCCTCATGAATGGAGAAAGGCAACAGTCATCCCTCTGCACAAAGGTGGGCCATCTACAGACCTTGGAAACTACAGACCAATAAGTCTCACTAGTCATATATGTAAAGCCATGTAAAGAATTATCATGGACATGATTAATATAGATATAATAAACCTCCAAACACTGGGCCCAACCCAGTTTGGTTTCATCAAGGACAGATCATACCTACTCAACCTGGTGGTCTTCGTTGAGAAAGTCACCAAAGCATTGGATGAGGGCAAAATCGTTCACACTGCCTACCTTGACCTGGCCCAAGGTATTTGAAAGAATACCCCACTTAGGCATTCTTGATAAACTGAAGAGGTTAGATGCAAACCCGTCTGTCACATAGTGGATAGCCGACTGGCTCACAGACAGGACCTGGGAAGTTAGAACTGGGGAGTCCACCTCTACAAAGAGGCCAGTCACAAGTGGAGTCCCTCAGGGATCAGTCCTTGGACTTCTCCTTTTTGGAATTTACTTCTCAAAAGTCAAGGCCAATGTCAATGGTCTCTGGCTGACTAAATTTGCAGATGATTGCAAATTAGGAGCTGTCATTGAATCTCACACTGACATAAATTTCCTCTGGGAGGGGCTGACAAACAACTGGTGTCAGAGCCATGGAATAAAACTAAATGCCAAGAAATGCATAATAGTATCCTTTGGGAAGTCATCCATCCCTGGTAACTATCATATTGACAACACACCCCTTAGAGCTGACCCAGTAGTCAGAGACTTAGGGACACACATAGATAGTAATCTAGCCTTTGACCATCATGTGTCTACAGGAAATCATTCTATGTTGCACAACTTATAAACAAAGATATGGCATCTAAGACCAATGAAGTCATTGTTCCACTGTATTCTGAATTTATCAGATCCATCATTGAGTACAATGCCTCTTTTGGTATGTACCTAACCAGGCATATCCAACAATTGGAACGCCCACAGAGGTTCCTCACTAAAAGAATACAGGGCGTTAAGTAATACATCCTAAGTAGACCACCTCAAGACCCTATCCCTGTATTCTGTTTCCTACAGGCTTTTGAGGGGACATCTATGCTTGGCATACAGGGCATTGTCATACCCCACTCTGATGGACCTCCTGCATATCCACAAAACAAACAGCACCATAATTACCCATCTAAAGACTTAAACCTTGCCCGTGACATAAATAGGACATGCTGGAGAGATAGGTATGTATCCCAGAGACTACCCCATATATGGAACAGGCTCCCCATCCATGTTAAGCAGAGTTCCTCCCTAACCCAATTCAAGTGCATCTTGAAGAATTGGATGGGAAACCAGAAATTCATCCCTGGTTTGGCACCTATGTCTGTAATGGACATGGTTCATCTCCCAGGCCCATGCTTACACTTATCAAGGGTATCAGAACTTGCCAGAGATTTGGGATGCATGGCTAGGCTTAAAAAGGTCCTTGTGGTCGTTAGTCTAGTAAACACCTATGAACCTATTCATGCAGACACTCTTACACTGATTTCACCTGGAGAAGCCATACAGACACATGCAACAGTTACTCATTTTGTCTCAATGATCATTTGATGGTTTATCCACGTCTGCTTTCTTCTCTTTCTTACTCTCACACTCACTGACCTTTTGTGTCAGCCTAGGCTTCCTGCCCCCACACACACACAACACCCTGTGCAAGTGATGATAACTGTGCTATATCCCTGTTTTCTATCTTTTGGATTCAGGTATACAAAAGATTTGTGTCTGATTCTCAGGCTGCATAGCTAACTTAGTGTTTAGTATATCTGCATTTGTGGTGTTGAACTGGTAATTGTACCTTTGACTTATATTGGCCTTGGAAAGTTAGACAGCTGACAGCATCAACATTTTCCAACTTTATAGTGAATGATCTTGTGAGGGCTATGAAGTCAGAAACTGCAATGTGTATCATTACTTTCAAACTTCTCTCTTTAATCATTTTCCGCAAACATATGGTGATAAACTGTGGGCATGCAGTGATCATCCGTACTCTGGCAAGCTCCTTTCTGTGGTTTTACATCAAGAAGACTGAGGATTTCAATCTAGTGGGAGTGGGAGGTAGCCTGGTTTGTATAGGCTAGTGAAACACACTAGACATTCCTGCATATAATTGTTCTATTGGCTTTGAGGACTTATTAATCAGCTTACCTTATTTTTAGTGCCTTTATAAATTCTCCACAATTGAGTGGTTCTTGGCTCATTTCTACAAAGCAAAGTACTTTTATTGAATAATCACACTTTTATAAGCTGCTTAAAGTATACTGCTGTTATCTTGAATTAGTTATTGCAAACTAAGATTAAGTTTGTTTGTTCGTGGTAGTATTTAATTTCTGAGGTTTACCATCAGAAGGTCAAACCTGACCCCCATCAAATGATGGGATCATCGACCCACTTCTGCGAAACTGACAATGTCGAATTCTGACATTGTTGAAATACGACTCGCAATAAACCTCAGAATGGGCTTTAACATGGGTCAAGATGGGGATGAGATTCGTACTTCAACAATGTCGGGTTCGACATTGTCACCGTTCGGCCTCAAGACTTCAACCAAATCCAATTTGACCTTCTGACCGTCACCCCATTTCTGATACTCTTTTACTGTGCTTTTACATTAGGAAGACTAGGATTATTCATCTAGTGATAGTAGGTGTTTGCCTGGTCTATCTGAGTTGGAAAACACACAAAAGGGCTCTTAAATGTAGTCATTTTATTGGCCAGACAGCTCACTAGTCACTTTTCTGTATTTCCAGTGTTGATATAAATTCGGCAAATTTGCACAGAGCTGCTTGCCTTGTCAGTGCCCTGAACAGATGCTACATCTAAGGCATGTTTTCCCTTTAGAATTGCTCATAAAGTGGTACCCTTTAAAGAAGTAAATATAGAACAAATACCTTGCACACTGACAAGCTTAGAGCAGCTAGTTGCATATTGAGTGGCAATATTGTTAAATTTAGTATTTTATAGCCTAGTCTATCTCCAACTATCTCCTCAAAAAAACACCCTTAATAGCCTTCTGTTAACTCCTGTTTGCCACACCCCCAATTAGAGGGCCAAACAACATGAATATGGAATTTCTTTTTTTCTCTGCAGCCAACCTAGTGGACATGGGTATCTTGGGGCAATGTAACAATTGTCTCATGTTTACTGACAACCACTTAATCCTTAAAGTAACTGATACAGTATGCGAGAGGTGTACATACACAATGTTACTGGAGGCTAATCTCTCACATACACATAAAAGCACACATAAAGTTGTCAAAAGCATGAGCACAGCAATTTTCACACATAGTACACAATGCAAACATAGACAAGTATATGCTCAGGCATTCAAGACACATAAAAGCACACATAAGGTTGTCAAAAGCATGCACAAAGCACTTTTCACACATAGTACACAACGCAAACATAGACAAGTATATGTTCAGGCATTCAAGTGCAATCTTCCTATACAAAAAAGACCTCCTAGAATACCCATCAGCAAGGATTATCCACAGCAAATCCAAAGGCACTCAGCAAAATCACCACCTAACAACATACATGCATGCATACATAGAGCCTCAATCAGTGGACCCTCAAATACAAAGCCCATAGGGCAAGCAAACACACTTCTCAGGACACTAGTCATAGCGGACTCCATTGTAAGATATACTGATGCCCCTCTAACCAGGCTAAACAAGGAGAAGATAACAGTTTGTTTCCTCTCTGAAGCTGATATATGCCAAATTATGCATGCAGTCAAGTCACTGCACCACAGGTACCAGTATGATTCCATCATAGTGCATGTAGGTGTAAATGACCTGAGATGTACCTCCCTAGACTGTATGAAGAGAGATATTATAGATCTCTGTAAGTGTCTCAGGCTGGTATGAGCCTTGCATTAAGCAGCATATTACCTTCACCAAGAATAATGCTACAATACCAACAAAAGATGACTGATTTTTAACAATTGACTGAGTTTCTGGTGTCATTTTATGGTGATCCAATATTTGTCAGAATAGAAAGACATGGTTAACAAACCATGTTGCTTTGACAGGGATAGTCTGCACTTGTCCCCTCAGGGCTTTCAAGCATGCATACATAGAGCCTCAATCAGTGGACCCTGGCTAAAACTTTATCCTTCTCCACAGAGCCATTTTTAAGAAATGGCAAATTGACAAGCCTACCAACATAGCAAAATCAATTCAACTGAACCTCATCTTGCTACTGCTCAATGTCAGGAGCCTAAACAAAAAGCAAAACTCCCTCAAAGCCCTCCTAACCCTAGAGAATATAGACATTTCAGCAGTTACCAAGACATGTTTTAAAGCTGTAGAGAATACCCTGGCAATGCAAGGTTTCAGTGCCTTCCACACTTTCAGACCAGTAGCTGCACAGACAGAGACTAAGGGTGGAGGCATCTCGATATACATTAATAACATGCAAAAAAAAAAAATTCTAAGCTTGTTTCTTGCCTTTCCTGTAACTAGCCTAGTCCAGATACAGATTTGCTGTATCCAAGACTGTTTGTAACCTTCTGAGCCCCCCAAGCCTTTCTGTGTTGAGGGAAGCCTTCTATCTTATCAGTGGAAGTGGTAAGCACTAGGTAGCCTATCTACTACAAGAGGAGTGGTTTCTGGCCCAGAAATTGTAGTTGATTGGCCTTTTGGGCAGTTTTTTCCACCCCTTTCAATTTTCTGGTTTAAAAGCCCGCATTTGCGCTTGTTTCCTACCTTTCCTATAACTAGTCTAGTCCAGATACAGATTTGCTGTATCCAGAACTGTTTGTAAGCTTCTGTGCCCCCCAAGACTTTCTGTGTCAGAGGGAAGCCTTCTAGCTTGTCAGTGGGACTGGTAAGCACTGGGTAGCCTAACTACCACAAGAGGAGTGGTTTCTGGCCCAGAAATTGTAGTTTATTGGCGGTTTTGGCAGTTTTTTCCATCTCCTTCAACTTTCTGGTATAAAAGCCTGCATTTGCGCTTTTCCCACCTTTCCTGTAACTAGTCTATTCCAGATACAGATTTGCTGTATCCAGGACTGTATGTAAGCTCCTGAGTCCCCCAAGCCTTTCTGTGTTGGAGTGAAGTCTTCTAGCTTATCAGTGGGAGTGGTAAGCACTAGGTAGCCTATCTACCACAAGAGGAGTGGCTTCTGGCCCAGTATTTGTAGTTTACTGGCCGTTTGGGCAGTTTTTCCATCTCTTTCAACTTTCTGGTTTAAAAGCCCATGTTTGTGCTTGCTTCCCACCTTTCCTGTAACCAGTCTAGTCCAGATACAGACTTGCTGTAGCCAGAACTGTTTGTAAGCTTCTGAGAGGTGCCAAGGTCTGCTCTTCAATTTGTCCCTTAGATCTGCTAGTTCTCTCCTCTCCTGCACTTTTACTAGCTTATTAGTCCAACACTTTAATATACCAGACTTCTTGTAGCAATTATTGTAGTACACAAAAGTGCTACCAGCACTAAATCTTCTACAAGGAAATAGCTCCAGGCATGTCTAAAGGTCAGTTCCCTGTGCTTTCTCCTATTAACCTGGTGAATTTGGGCATCCTGAAGCAATGTAGCAACTGTCTCATGTACACAGACAACCCTCTCCTATTACCTCCCAACACTCAGACTTGCGAGAGATGCACTTATATATCCAAATTGGAAGCCACTGACTCTCCAGCCATGATCGGAAGGGCTATTCAATTGGAGAAGGTCAACACTTGCACCACACCACATGGAACACATAGCCCTCCAGAACACACAGCAGCACTGCCTTAACATAAAAACACAAACCACACACCCACCTTCACGGAGGCTCTTAATAAAAATCTACCCAAACAGCAGAGACCTTCAAGGTAGAAATGCACTCGACCACTACAACACAACACTAATCACGAGACACATAATTCTCCTAAACAGTGTGTCACTCAACCAAAGCCCCTAAGGCAAAACAGCATGCCCAGCACACTAGTCATAGGTAACTCGATAGTGAGGCACACTGATGTCCCACTCACTAAGTTGAATAAGTAGAAAGTAACAATCAGCTGCCTGCCAGGTACCATGATCCACCACATAACGTATGCACTTAGGTCCTTCAACAACAGGTACAAATATGACTCTGTCATTGTACATGTGGGTGTGAATGACCTGAGACGTACCTCCTTGGACTACATGAAAAGAGACATGGAGGAGCTCCCAGATTATGTAGCCCAGGGGGGTATGACTCAAGCCCTGAGCAGCATTCTACCTCACCCAGAATGATACCACAGTACAATCAGAAAATTATTGACTTCAACAATTGGCTAAGCTTCTGGTGTCATTCTAAGGGGATCCAGTATCTGTCTGCCGGGGATGCCATGATTGACAGACCTTGATGCTTTGCCAAAGATGGCCTGCATCTGTCACCCCTAGGCTTCTGGATACTGGCCAAGGCTCTTGCCACCCCTATAGTTCCTATTTTAGGCAGTGTTCCAAACACCAAATTGCCACCATAACAGCTACAAACAAATGCAATCTGAGGGTCATGCTGCTCAACACTAGAAGTCAAAATCTCAAAATGCACTCACTCAAAGCACTCCTTAAAATGGAGGACATCGACATTTGTGCTGTAACAGAGACCTGGTTCAAGGCAGCAGAAAGCACCCCATGCACTACCAGGCTATAACTCATTCCACACCTTTCGGCCCCAGAACTTGGACAGAAGCTCCAAAGGTGGTGGTGTTTCCATATTCATAAAGGATGTGCACACCTCCAGACAGGTAGCTCAACATAATGCATCAGAGATACTACAGGTGCAGCTAACATTTGGTAAGGCAGCTATTCAGGTCATAGCCTGTTATAGGTCCCCTACCATGTCCCTAGACTCACACTCCACTTTCCTAAGCACCCCTGAGGATATTGAGGTCCACCCTAACACTTTCATACCGGGCAACTTCAACTACCCCTCCATTAACTGGGAAAACTACTCATGTACCTTTATCTGCACTTTTTTTTCAAAAAAATACAGTATTTAAATTGATTTTAACTGTGTGTTGCAGGAATATTAACTGAACTGGAAGTTTTGACTCTGCTCTTCAGTTAGTTCCACCCACCCTCCCTGTTTTTGTTTTGGTGTTAATCTTAGTGACCTTGAAACTGCCCGCCCCTCTTGTAAATTTGTGTTTGGATACTCCTTCTGGGCACATCTCATTTGCTCACTCAACTGAGTGCAGTGAGATCATATTCTGATTTCAGGCACTCCTACTGTGTACAAAGAGAGCATCTGGGAAACAGAAAAAAAAATGTAACCTTGTTTCCTGCCTTTCCTGTTAAGTGGTATAGACTATTTGTAGGCTTCTGAGCCCCCAAGCCCTTCTGTGTTGGAAGGAAGCCTTCTAGCTTAGTTTTTTTTCTTATAACTAGCCAGTTTTCTAGTTTCAGCACTCAAATCTGTTTCTTTGATCTCAGCACTTGTTCAGAAAAAAAAAAAAAAATCATCTGCTTTTACTGTACTTGTGTTTCTACCTACTTTATTTTACTTTTGCATCATCTTAAAAGTACTCAATTGTATTTATTACTGCTTGGTGTAACTCATTCTAAGCCTTTTGGTTTAAACACTTGGGCTTCGGACCAGTTGTTTTGCACTGAGAGGGTTTGTGGTCTGCACTGTAGTGGCAGAACAGGTAGCTTACATCCTTCTAGGTTGGGAACTGCTGATTGAGGGCTCAGTGTCTGTTATTCTAAAAGTGTATTAATTTTAAGCACTTGGGCTTTCAGGCCAGTTATTTTACATTAAGAGGGTTCGTGGTCTGCACTCTTGTGGGAGGAGAGGCTGGACTCTGCCCTTCTGAGCTGGGAATTTCTGGTTAAAGGCTTATAGTGCATGCACATCTGAACTGCTTCTTACTGACGTTGGTGCGCCTTGTTTGCTGTGGCATAGACTGGATTCGGGCCTGCTGGATCTAGCTTTGTTTGTGTAACTTGAGCACTAATCCAGGCATTCTCTAAAGTATTCAATTGTATTTATTACTGCTTGGTAGTAACTTGATTAAAGTGTAGCTATCATTCTAAGTCTTTTGGATCAAGCACTTGGGCTTCAGACCAGTTGTTTTACATTAGGAAGGTTTGTGGCATGTACTGTGGTGGCAGGACAGGCAGCTTTCATCCTTCTAAGTTGGGAACTGCTGATTGAGAGCCCAGTGTCTGTTATTCTTAAAGTGTATTAGTTCTGGTTTAGGCACTTGGCCTTCAGGCCAGTTATTTTACATTAAGAAGGTTCGTGGTCTGCACTCTTGTGGGAGAAGAGGCTGAACTCTGCCCTTCTGAGCTGGGAATTTCTGGTTAAAGGTTTATAGTGCCTGAATATTTGAACTGTATCTTACTGAAATTGGTACACCTTGTTTGCTGTAGCATAGACTAGATCCAGGCCTGCTGAATCTAGCTTTGTTTATATGCTTGTTGTTTGTTTGCTTGTTATTTCCCTGGAATGCTAATTCCACCTAATACGCGGCTTCTCAGCGCTTCTGTGGATCACTAGTGATATCTGCATTGCTTACTGTACTTATTTCCTTGTTTCACTTGAAAGAAAGTTACTGTTTGTAGTTTTTGCATTTAAGTTACCTGTAACACATTGCACTTAAGTTACCTGGCACTTGCGCGCTAAAGCAATTATATAAGTCAGCACTAAAAATTAAAAGCACTACACCCTCACTCCCCACTGGCCCTTGTTTTCAATTATTAAGGCATTCCCAATATTATTCTAGCATGTCCAAAGGTCAGTTGTCAATCTCCTCTCCGGTCCAGCTGGTGAATCTGGGAATCTTGAGGCAATGTTACAACTGCCTCATGTACACAGACAACCCTCTCCTCCTCCCAACAAATTCCAACACATGTGAGAGATGCAACCATATAGCCAAACTGGAGGCTAAGCTCTCTCAACTCAGTACTGGCATAACCAGTCAGGAGGAGAAGGAAACTACACTCACTACAATTCCAGTCTCACATAGACCTACCATGACAGCAAACCAAACACATAATCACACAAAAACATACTCGGAGGCTCTAAATAAAGATCTGCCTAAGCAGCAGAGACCTCCAAAGCAGACACCCAAGCAACCGCTACCCCAAAACAAAACACGTGCAACACATATCTCCCAAAGCCAGTGTGCCAAACAGTCACAGCCCTTAAGACTAAACAACACACCTGATACACTTGTAATAGGTGACTCTATCGTCAGGCACACTGACGTCCCGCTCACCAGGCTGAACAAGGAGAGGGTCACGGTGAGTAGCCTGTCGGGCGCTAGGATCTGCCACATAACACAAGTACTTAGGTCACTCCAAGGCAAGTACAAATATGACTCAGTCATTGTCCATGCTGGTGTGAATGACCTGAGACGTACCTCCCTGGACTACATGAAAAGAGACATAAAGGAGCTCTCTGAGCATGTAGCCCAGGCCGGTATGACCCTGACCTTGAGTAGCATCTTACCCTCACCAAGAATGATGCCACAATATGAAGACAAGATGATCAATTTCAACAATTGGCTTAAGTACTGGTGTCATTCAAAGGGGATCCAATGCCTGTCAGCTTGGGATGATATGCTCGACAAGCCACGATGCTTCGCTAGGGACGGCTTGCACCTGTCACCCCTGGGCTTTCGGATATTGGCAAAGGCTCTTGCTACCCCCATAGTGCCTTTTTTAGGCAAGGCTCAAAAGACAAACCCACCTCCATAGGTATCACAGGGGATAAGAAACTAAGAGTAATGCTACTCAACGCCAGAAGTCTAAACCTCAAGATGCATGCACTCGAAACTCTCCTTAGCATTGAGAACATCGATATCTGTGCAGTAACAGAAACCTGGTTCAGGGCTCCCAAGAGCACCCCAGCACTACCAGGTTATACCTCATACCATGCTTTTCGGCCTCAAAACTTGGACGAACCACAAAAGGAGGGGGAGTATCGATATTCATCAAAGATACCCACACCTCCAGGTTGGTGGCAAAGCACGAAGCATCAGAGACTATCCATGTGCAACTAACAGTGGGTAAAACTGCCTTCCAGTTTATAGCCTGCTACAGACCACCCTCCCAAACGCAGGAACCCCACTCGTCCTTTCTGAAAACACTGGAAAATATGAAGGTCTCTCCAAACACCATTATACTGGGCGACTTCAACTACCCAAACATAGACTGGGAGCATTACTCTAGCTCCAACACCCTAGCCCAAAGGTTCCTAGAATTTATAAACTCAAATGCTATGGAACAACTTGTTACCACTCCCACAAGAGGGGAAAACGTACTGGACCTGATCATCAACAACATGGGGACACTATGCTCCAGACCAGAAGTGTATCCCTCACTGGTAAGATCAGACCATAAACTAATCTCACTGGATATTCACATCCTGACGCCACCCCCTGCCCAGAAAACCACAGTGAAAAACTTCTCTAAAGCAAATTTCGCACTCCTCAAAACCGAGGTGGAATCCTTCAAAGCCCCCGGGCCTGTGGTAAATACGGCCCAGACCGCAGAATCCTTTATAAACACATTCTATGAACACCTTCAGGAATGCATGGATCGTGCAATCCCAAATAAAACCAAGACCCAATCCTCCAAAGGCAGACGTCCTGTCTGGTGGACCCCAGCCATAAACAAACTATACAATAGAAGGAGGAAGCTACTAAATGATAGAGCAAAATCCCAAAAAGGGAAGGCATCACTGATCAGTATTAGCAAAAAACTACGGGCACTCATAAAATTGTCTAAGGCCAGCTTCGAGAGAAAAATTGCACAGGACACTAAGGATAATCACAAGGCTTTCTTTAGTTATGTTAGGAACCTGGGTGGTAATTCCCAGATATGCTCAGAATTAGTCCAAAATGACAAAAATACACTGAACCCACAGACATTGCCAACATCCTAGCTGACAGGTTCAGCAAACTTCTCCCCACCACCAAAAAGGGCAAATATCTATCCCAGCAGAGTGCTGCCCCCCTGACATCTCAGATGCTCAGGTAAGAGCCACCCTCTCCAAAGCTAAAAACACAGCATCAATGGGACCAGACGGTGTCCCGGGCTGCGTCCTACATGAACTCCAAGAAGAGCTAAACCCAAACATAAAACTACTGTTCAATCTCAGCCTTACTACAGGATATGTGGCCAAAGAGTGGCGTACAGCAACAGTGGTCCCTCTCCATAAAGGTGGTGCCTCAACGGATCCTGGAAACTATTGCCCCATAAGCCTGACTAGCTTGGTCTGCAAAGCTATGGAAAGGATCATCATGGACCTCATAAATAAAGATATTGGGGATCTACAGACACTGGATCCTACCCAGTTCGGCTTTGTTAAGGGCAGATCCTGCCTCTTAAACCTGGTTGATTTCTTTGAAACAGTCACCAAGGCCATTGACAAGGGGAAGGTGGTCCACACATCCTACCTGGACCTCGCAAAAGCCTTTGATACAATACCCCACTCGGGCATTATAGATAAGCTCACCAGCTTAAATATAAACCCCTGTGTCACTAGATGGATTGCAAACTGGCTCAAGGACAGAACCCACATGGTTAGAATTGCTGGAGCCATGTCAGACTCCAAACCAGTTACAAGTGGTGTCCCACAAGGCTCAGTCCTGGGACCTCTCTTGTTTGGTATATATTTCTCGGAGGTACAGGCCAACATGGAAGGACTGTGGCTGACCAAGTTCGCAGATGACTGCAAACTGGGCGCCATAATCGACTCTCCAGCCGACAGAAGCATCCTCCAAAAGGGCCTCATAGAAACAGACAACTGGCGCCAGAGCCATGGCCTCAAGCTAAATGCCAAAAAGTGTACAATCATCCCCTTTGGCAAAAACAAAGTGCCCACAAATGACCACATAGGTGGTAATCCATTAAGTACAGAAGAAGTAATTAGGGACCTGGGGACCCAAGTTGATAGCAATCTCTCATTTGACAACCACGTGGCCAAAGTGGTTAGAAAAACATTTTATATAGCCCACCTAATCATGAATGGATTCACATCTAGATCAGGGGAGGTCATCGTGCCTCTTTACTCATCCCTCATCAGGCCCATAATTGAGTACAATGCCCCTTTGGGATGTACCTTACCAGACACCTGCAGCAACTGGAAAGACCCCAAAAGTACCTCACCAAGAGGATCAAAGGGCTCAAACAGATGCCATATGCTGCCCGGTTAAAGAAACTCCAGCTCTACTCAGTGGCATACCACCTGTTCAGAGGCGATCTGTGCCTGATGTATATAGCCATGTCCAACCCGGAATTAATGGACATGCTGCACCTCAGAAAATCCAAATCCCATCGAGCTACGCGCTCGAGAGACTTGAACCTCAGCACTGAAATAAATAGGATATGCTGGAGGGACAGATTCATAACCTAGAGGCTCCCTTCACTCTGGAATAAAATCCCAGTCCAGGTTAGGCAGAGTCCCTCATTGACTCTCTTCAAGAGGAATCTTGATGAGTGGATGGGAGATCGTAGGTTTACCCCGGGTATCACTTCTGTGTCACTGTTAGACAGAGGCACAGTATACTAACCTCAAAAAAGGGCATAGCAAAATAAATTTAAAATGGGTGGCGAAAGCCAAACACATTCTGGCTAGGCTTATAAATGCCCTAGGGCAGATAGCCTAGTATGAACCTATGAACCTATGAACCTATGTACCAATACACTTGCCCAATGTTTCCTGGAATTTATTAATTCCAATGACCTGGACCAGCTCCATCTTACCCCCACTAGAGGTAGCAACATCATTGACCTGGTCATTACTAACATGGGCGACCATTGCTCTACTCCAATAGTCAACTCCTCCCTGGATATATCTGACCACAAACTAATGACCTTGGAAATCCACATCCCCCCCGCCCGCAAAGGTAACCACCATGAAAAACATCTCCAAAGCTAACTTTGGGGTCCTAAAAACAGAGGTGGCTAACTTCACGGCACCCATGCAAATAGAGAATAGTTGCATGACTGCCAAATCATACACCAATGCACTGTACGAACACGTACACAAATGCATGGATCTCACCATACCCAATAGAACTAAGACACTCTCCTCCAAAAAAAGGAAGCCAATCTGGTGGTCTCCTGCCATAAACAAACTCTGCAACAGAAGGAGGAAACTGATGCGGAATAAGGTGAAGTCCCAAAACTGGAAAAACTCCCTTATCAGCCTCAGCAAAAAGTTGAGATCCCTCATCAAATCCTCTGAAGCTAGCTATGAAAACAGAATTGCAGCAGATAGTAAAGACAACCACAAGGCCTTCTATAGTTATGTAAAGGATCTCCATGGCAATACCCAGATTTGCTTTGAGCTACTGCACAATGGTACCTTCCATACCAAGCCAACAGATATTGCCAATATACTGGCTGACAGATTCACTGCCAACTTTACCCCCCCCCAAAGGACCAATCACAATACCAATAGATTGCCAGGCACCCAGTATTACTGCTGCACAGGTTAAAACAGCACTGTCCAAGGCCAAGAATACAGCTTCTATGGGACCTGACAATATCCCTGGCTGTGTTCTACATGAACTACAGAGTGAACTGGCACCTCATCTGTGTGCCCTGTTCAATCACAGTCTCACCTTAGACATTATCCCTAACAAATGGCGCACTGCTATAGTCATCCCTCTCCACAAAGGAGGAGCGACTACAGACGCTGGGAACTATCGCCCCATTAGCCTGACAAGTCTGATATGCAAAGCTATGGAACGCATCATCCAAACTCAGGACCCCACACAGTTTAGTTTTGCGAAGGGTAGATCATGCCTGCTCAACTTGGTCAACTTCTTTGAGTTAGTCACCAGAGCTGTGGATGAAGTCAACGTGGTTCATACAGCCTACCTTGATCTGGCCAAGGCCTTTGATACCATTCCCCACTCAGGAATCATAGAAAAACTCACTAAGCTAGGCATCAACCTCTTTATCACTAGGTGGGTTGCAAACTGGCTCACAGATAGAACCACAGTGTGAAAGTAGCTGACTCCAAGTGCCAACTAGTCACGAGTGGAGTCCCACAGGGATCAATTCTGGGTCCTTTCCTGTTTGGTATCTACTTCTCAGAAGTCCAGCCCAACACGAAGGGACTCTGCCTAACAAAGTTTGCAGACAATTGCAAGTTGGGAGCCATTATTAACTCCCCAAGTGATGTTGACATCCTACAGAAAGACCTCACTGAGACCAACGACTGGTGTCAGAGCCATGGCATTAAGCTCAATGCCAAAAAAATGTGTTGTCATCCCCTTTGGAAAAAAAAAACATTTCCCATGAATTACCACATCGATAGTAGTCCACTGAACATAGAAGGCATTATAAGAGATCTGGGAACACAGGTTTACCACAACCCCTCTTTTGACCACCACATTGCCACTATGGTCAGAAAGTCCTTCTATGTGGCACATCTCATTACTAAGGGTTTTGCATCCAGGAAAAAAGAGGTCATGGTCTCCCTCTACTCTTCCCTCTTTAGGCCAATCATCGAGTGCAGTGCCCCATTTGGCATGTACTGCACTAGACACCTGCAACAACTGGAAATTTCACAGAAGTACCTCACAAAGAGGATCCTAGGCCCTAAACACTTGTCCTATATGGACAGAATCAAAAAACTCCAACTATTCTCTGTCTCATATTGCCTACGTAAAGGCGATCTCTGCTTGACTTACAAAGCCATGTTTGACCCAGCTCTGTTAGAAATGCTACATCTAAAGAAATCCCAATTCCTCCATGCCACACACTCCAGAGACCTCAACCTCATTACCACAATCAACAGAACTTGCTAGAGGAACAACTTCATAACCCAGAGACTGCCCATGCTATGGAATAGACTTCCCATACAGGTCAAACAGAGCACCTCAATGGCCCTCTTCAAGAGAAATCTTGATGAGTGGATGGGAAATAGAAAATTCATCCCGGGGTTCCCTCCAGTGGGTCTACTCGACAGAGGCTTAGGGAACTAAGGTCAGGTGGCATGATGCCAGGGTAATGCTATGGGCTAGGCTTGTAAAGGCTCCATGGGCATTATCCTAGTACACACCTATGAACCTATCTCTAGGTTGGCTAAACAAGATGATGAGCTGGAGTTTCTCCATGTGCAGGTCACCATAGATAAAATCTTGTACCATATCCTACAAGCTATAGGTCACCATTTGTATCCAATGAAACTTGTAGCCCATACTTAAACCTACTGGAGAGACTCATCATCCATCCCAACACCCTACTTATGGGGGACTTTAATTATCCTTCTATAGACTGGGAATTCTACACAGTCCCAAATCTGCAGACACAGAGATTCCTGGACTTCGTAAATACAAACACCCTTAACCAGTTAGTGCATATGCCCTCTAGAGGTTCTAACAAACTGGACCTCAAACTCACAGATATGGAAGAATGCTGCACCACCCCCAATGTCATGTCCTCCCTGGTAAGGTCTGACCATAAAGCTGTTTCCTTTGAAATGAAAATCAGCTCAGTAACCCAGTAAACCAGTAACAGTTCAGAACTATTCCAAGGCAAACTACCTTTTATTAAATGATAGTTTGTCAAACTTCAATACCCCTCCAAATCCAGAAAACACAGCAGCCTATGCAGAATTGTTTACAGAAACTCTGTACAATCTTGCCAATGGCTGTATAAAGGCTGCCGTACCTACAAGAAGTAAGCCCAACACTAACTCCAAAAATAAATCACAGTGGTGGCATCCCAGATTTAACAGATTGTACAACAAACGGAAAAAATCATGGCTAAAATCAGGAAGTGTAACTCCCATAAAGATAAGACCTCTCACAACAAAATAAATAGGCAGAAAAAAGGGCTAATTACGTCCAATAAATCCAACTTTGAAGTCAAGATAGCCTCTTAGGCAAAAGGCAACCATGAGACCTTCCTCAGCTATTTCTGAAAAGTAGCACACAGCGCTGAGCTGGGTGATATAGCCAGTATGCTAGCTGACAAATTCACTTCCAACTTTACCCTCCACTCATCCATGGCCACCTTCCAAGTAATACCTACAAACAAAACATCTCCAACTATAAATATAGAGCATGCCCTGACTGCTCTATATTATTTGGCTCTGATAATATCCCAGGATGCCTCATGAATAGTCTAAAACATGTCCTGCCAGGAGAGTTGCAACTGTCATCCCTCGTCATAAGGGTGGCTCATCAACAGATCATGAAACCTACAGACGCATTAGTCTGACTAGTTTTATATGCAAAGTCATGGAAATAAATATCATGGAAATTATCAAAACAGACATAGGTGACCTTCAGACACTGGATCCATCCTACTTTGGCTTTGTCAAAAGAAGTTCATGCCTAATGAACCTGGTGGACTTCTTTGAAAAGGTTATCAAGGCAATGGATGAGTGTAAAACAGTGCATACTGCCTCTCTTTATATGGCTAAGACATTTGATACAATAACCCACTCTGAAATTGCTATCAGACTTATGGAATTAGGCATAAACCCCTATATAAAATGCACAATAGTCAGCTATCTCACAGATAGGGCCCAGGAAGTTAGGATTGGTGAGACCACCTCCTCAAAGAGGACAGTCACCAGTGTAGTCCCTCCAGGCTCTGTGTGGGCCCATTCCTCTTTGGCATCTACTTCTCAGATTTTAAGGCCAATGCCAAACGTCTCTGGCTGACCAACTTTGCAGAATATTGCAAACTGGGAGCAGTGATAGAATCCCTCCAAAACACTAGGTCTATATTATGTTATCAGAAAGTGAGTTTGCCGAACTGCATCTACATTGGAAATGCAGTTCAGCGAACTGTTGCTGGTGAGATCGCAGTACAGTGAAGATTGGAAAATTTGCCCTTTCCTCACTGTAGTGTGATCTTGGAATAGATACATGTAATTAGTGGGGGGGTGTGGGGAGCTGCACCCCCCCCCACAAGAGTGAATTAGCTGAACTGCATTTCCGATGTAGATGCAGTTCGGCAAATTCACTTTTCGATTGCATAATATAGACCCCAAAACACTAACATCTTACAAGAAAGTCTAACACAGACAAATGACTGGTGCCAAATTCATGGTTTAAAATTCAGTGCAAAGAAATGCATTATAGTACCTTTTGGGAAGGCAGCCACCCAAGGAAACTATGTAATCAATAAAACACTCCTAATAGTTGACGTACTATGACCCACTAGTCAAGGACATGGGAACATATGTAGATAGTGACTTGGCCTTCAACCAACATGTATCCAAGTTAGTAAGGAAATCCTTCTATGTTGCTCAACTTATAAGTAAGTGCATGACATCTAGTTCCAGGTAAATCACTGTACCACTATACTCAGCCCTCAGCAGACCCATCATTGAGTATAATGCCCCTTTTTGTATGCATTTGACCAGTCACATGCAGTGACTGGAATGTCCAAGAAGGTTCCTTACAAAAAAAATACAGGGCATAAACAAAATGTCATATGCAGATCACATCAAAGCCCTATCTCTGTACTTAGTTTCCTGCAATCTACTGCAAGACGATCTATGTGTAGCATAAAAAGCATCCCTGGACCCCACTCTGGTGAACCTCTTGCACATTCACAAAACAAACAGTATCAGAACTACTAGATCTAATGAACTAAATTTTGTTTGCAGCATAAACAGGACATGCTGGAGAGACATATATTCTCAGAGAATTCTTTTTTTTCTGGAACAGGCTCCGCATCCATGTGAAACAAAGTCCCCCATCCCTAATTAAGCATAACTTGCAACACTGGATGGGAAATCGAAAATTCACCCCTGGTCTGGCACCCACATCTCTGATGGACAGAGGCAGTCAGTAAAGCATGTCATAATCAGCAATCACCCCTGTATAGCAACTTCTTTACTTCTTGGAATTTTTTCTTGAGGTGTACCCTTGCTGATTAGCCGAAGCATCCATTTCTATATATTGATAAGAAGCGGTTTAGGAATGATGTCTACTTCATTCCTTTTATTCCATTCTAGGTCTGCTCCTATCCTGTTTCAGATCTCCTGATGAGTGAATGGAAGCATCTTCTTTAAATTGGACGAGAGATAGGAAGTGATTGTTATATCTGTTCTCTGATTGATAAACTTACAACCTCTTGTCCATAAAACACCACAAAAGGAGGGTATTGATATTTGTCATAGTAGGGGCAAAGGATTAAGGCTCTGAGCTTTTAGTGATTTACTTCCTGTGGATCAGGGTTTGATTCCCCTTAGGCTTTATTTGCCTAACTGTGTGACTCAGAGTAAGGCTTTTAATCAAACAGTACTCCTGGTCTGTGTTTATAACAGGTGTATGTGGATCAGAGCTCTACCCCAGTTAACAAATATAAATAAATATATCTACCAAGTTCAAATTATTACTTACTGTGTCCATTGATCAAAATCTGTTACCAGATTCTCTGTTGTTTCCAACTACTATAATCCAACATTAACATAAGAAACATAGTTCCATTAATATTGTACATGAAACTTTATTTGGACGAGGCTCCATTTTTTTAAAGACTTTTATTTCTGGAAGGTCTCCTACCTCATGATACCTCTCATGCCATATTGTTTTGGCCTGTTTGTCCATCTTTTGGTGTGTTTTCAAGGGACCCTTTTTTCCGTGGACCCTATTCAAGGTTTACTTAACCCTGTTTGTTGTGTTATTCTCATATAAATGGAGTTTGTCACCCTGACCCGAGGACCTTCTCAGAGACACATGCACTTTCCCTTTGAGAAAAGACATCAGGTCATGCACCATATCATCTCCCCCTCCCTCCTTTCTGTTTGTACTAGCCTGTTAGCTTCATTCTTGAACCTGGGTCACTCATAGATGGCTCAGATACCATGCCTCTGCATCACAAGCTGGCTTGGGTGTCATTCCTTTTTATTGTTGCACCAAGTATTGTTCTTTTTAATTCTGTAGATTATGATCTTTGTTTTCTGTTTTCTCATGAAGATCCAAAAATTTGCAATACAGCTGACCATCTGTCCATCCTAAATTTAGAATTTTGGCTTACAGCAGCAGGGAATGCAACATCACAGTAATAGGTAATGTTATTATCATCTCATAAAGATGAGTGGTTGTTTCTGTATGCTTTGTTGTGAGTTAGTATAATTTTGTATGGAGTCTTTGTGTTGGAGCATGGTCTATGCATTTTCTTCCTTAGCTGTTATTTAGAAGAGTTGATAAATGAATTTACAAGAAGGTGGTTTTATAATAGAATTAAGGAATGCATTGTATTAAATTAAAACGTATGCGTGATAAAAAAAAAAAAACATTTCATAACATGAATTAGGCATAATGAACAGAATAGTTCCTTGTTATTATGTCCCGACAATATGCTTTTGTTTCTACAAGGTGTTTCTATAGACATAAAAGACTGCAGTTAGTTTTGATTGCTAACTGCATGAAAGTACAGCCAAAATAACAAGAAGTAGAAGGATGAATGGCTCATACCAGAGACTATGTGAAATCCATTTTCTGAATACACAGATATCCGTTTAATGCTTAGATCATTTTTAAGTTAAAATGATGCGCACACACATGAATGCGTGCACACATGCCCCCCCCCACACACACACACACACGTACACACGCATTCACACGCACTCACACACAATCTGCAGATGCAATTAATGTGAGAAGAGAACTTGAATTATTCCTACTGTTAAGCTAATTATTTACATTATTCCTGCTATGATTTGCAAATAAATTAGAGTGGCCACCTCTCAGCCTCATAGAAAACAATGATAAACAGAGGAAGTTTATTTACTGGAAAGTCAAACGTAGCAGCCCTAGAAATTAATTTCTTAAACTAATCTAATCCATTCAGCAACATCACAGGATATATTCACAGTTTAAAACTGATTATAGAAATAAGCAGTTTCTGAACTCTTTGATGTTATTCCATTACAACCGTAACAGTACTTTATGAGAGGATACTTTCCATTGCATATAATTACTAGGCTGGTGGAATAAAATATTGCTAAATATCAAAATGAGACAGTTGTTGCAAAAGAGTTACTTAAGTATCTGAAACATGTTCCTTGTTTATACTCTCCAATTCAAAGATTCAGAACAACTAATTAAAGTAAATATTTGGGTTTTACATTTTTTTACTGTTTTGAAAGTAGCTAGTATAATAAACCATTAGTATATAAGATATACTGTCAGCATAATCTAAACATACTCACTTTCTCCTTCAACACTTTATCTTAAGTGGCTCTACTTTATCTTTTAACTGTTTTCTCTTCTTTTAATCCAAGCCTCTATCTTCTCCCATAAGCCTATTGTTCTATTCTTTGTATGTAAATTTGTACAAACAGAATATTCTGTGATTGTTTGAGTGTTTCGTATGTGCTAACCTCTTTGCAAATGTTTACTATTCTGTTATATATACTATTGCATACTACATGGCACGACAACATACTGCATTTGAATATTTAGTGATTGTTTCAGTGTTTTATATACGGTAACCTCTTTGCAAATATATGCTTCTCTGCTACTGGTGCATGTAACCTGGGTGGAGTCTGTCATTTTGTTATCAATTTTCTTCCCTGTAAAAAATTAACTAACTAAATGAATAAATAAATGAATAAAACCACGTGGTAATAGGGCAGTTCATTAATGTGGGGCAGTGCTAACACCACATAGGCACACGACTCAATACCCAGACATGAATATAGAAAGACAGATAAACAATGTCAGCAGGCAGACTGCTTTGCTTCAAGGAGGTACCTGAGGCAAAGAAGAAACTTTGTAAATGAAGCACAGCAACCTACCTAGTCAGACATCTACAAAGAAATGGAAAGTTGCGTTCTCACACCACACTGAACAAAATTCATGAGAGTATGAATGAAAATTATGGGTATTTTTGTGGGTAAATGACCCCAGTTTATTTATAAAGAGAGAGTGAGAAAAAGAAAGAAAGAAAGAAAGAAAGAAAGAGGGCAGCGTTGAAAGAAACAGTGGTTGAGGACAGAAGGGTGAGGTTAGGCAGCAGAGGTACACAGACCACAGACAAGCAGGGAAGATGTGGATACACAAAGTGGGAGGCATATGAGATACATAGACATGCAAAGGGCAAACAAATGGCTTACCATTTAATGGGATACAGGCAGCCTGCCAGCTGCTAACTGTCTAAGGAGGACATTACTGAGAACCACTAGGTGGTCATCCTGAGTCCAGGTGGTAAGGGCAATATCTATTCCTTGGTGGCTTGATGTCACTGATTAGGAGGTCCAATGAGCCTGCTATTCATTTCAAAAGAGGCTGCTGGATGGTGACCCAGCAGGTCGTTGCCTAGTCAGCTGTAGCATCCACTACCTGCTCCAGCTCAGCTGCAATTTGGGGCAGAGACTGGGGCAGGTTACCTGCCTGTGACTGCCCAAAACCCTCCCTAGATGAGGCATCACTACCCCACTCACTGGCCACAGATGCAACCACAAATGCAGTCTGAGCCACAACCTCAGCCTAATCAGTAGCAGGCCATGGCTGATGCACCCACACAGCTAGTGAGCCATGGTGACCAACAGAAGGGAGACAACATTGTGAAACCTAATGTCTTACGTCTGGGATAAGAAACCAGAGGTAGAATGGTAGGAGAGAACATAGATGCCATTAACTGCACTGTGCCTGAAGTCTCAGCTGCCTCCTCTTATATTTAGCTGCATTGTTTGCACGTTCCAGCTGTGCTAAAAGACAAAAGGGACAAGCGAGCAATCACGTAACACATATGGGTGAGAAAAATGCAAACAACAGTGCCACAGTACAACCTTAGACATATAAATAATCAAAATTCTGAAATGGATTCCTACAGCCTAACCCAGAGCTACATAAGCATGCGCATGTGCAAAGAAGCAGCAAACAGTAAGGTTCACATGTTGTAGGATCGCAGTCTGCACTAATGCAGGTATTTAAAATGAGCACAGGTTGCTACATTGATGTGGTTAGTTGCACTGAAGCAGACAAAGCTACACTAAACACACCTATATGCAATGATGCAGAAGCTTGACATGGTGTCCTCTATGTCTCAGAATCACAGTCTTATTAACAATCCAGCAAAACAACCCAGTGCTCCAACACAACGGCTGCCAACAACAACACATACACAATATAAATACAATTCCCCACAGTGGCTAACCTGGAATATCTTGAGATCTGTTAGGCTGAATAAAAAGCAGAGATTAAGAAGATATCTGTTAGACAGCAAAGATTTCATTAAATGCAGCACTGCACATAGCGAGCATTGTATGTATTTACTATACCTTTATGGGCATCCTTGCCTAACCTCTGTTTTCCATGTCTGAGGGCTTCAGAGTGACAATTTCACAGACTGTTGTACTTGTGACTGCACTGCTAACAGGTACATGGGATGCCATTCACCATGGACAGTAGAGTCATACCACGCATTCATTTTCCTGAAGGAATCTGCATAGCATAGTAACAGCTGCTCTCTGAACTGGCTTAGCAGAATACAGAGTATACTTTTGATATGCTTTGCATGCCAGGAATGTGGTCCCCTTGAAGGACTAACAATCAGCTGCCATCTCTATCAATGTATTTCAAAACAAACTAGAAACATGAAAAGCATATGCTACATAGGACTTTGGTTCACATGCAGTGCACACATATATGTACAACAGATTGCCTGTATAAACAAGTGAATGGCATGCTGTTGACATGAAGCAGAATCTTTCTATGCCTCATGTCACTGTGGACTTCTACAAAGCATAATTATTCACAGAAAAGGTGGAATACATTAGCATCAATAAGATGGAAACTATTCCTTATTACTTTGCGTAATCGGCCAATACTCTTCAGGGAAAAAACAAGCCGTAGACTTACTATACCAGCTTGATCCACTTTCAGCTAGCACAAAAAAAATTCATAGTAGATATGTGTTCCTAGGAGGTATAGAATGGTCTACGTTAATGTGATAAAGAGATATATTAGCTATGTTTGTGAATACCCCCCTATAATAATATGATCAGTAGGTTAAGACAACTAGGCATTATTACTCATTCTAAAACAATCACTTGTTATTGTACCCTGTTGTACTCATGCACCTGTTCACATATACCCCTAACAGAAAATGGCAGTCCACTGACATAGGAAAGCCACCCCTTTTCACCAGGGATCCCTAGGCTATGAAAAACCATACTTTATTACACTTGTGCACCTGTTCAGTTGCAACCTTAGCCAGAGATGTAGCTAGCTGTTCTGGTGCCCTGGGCACCCTATACCAGTAACTGAGCTGGTGTCTCCCCAACCTTAAGTTGAGAATAATAAAAAAAAAAAAAATCCTCTCACACTCTCATATTTGAGAACTTAAAAAAAAAGGAAAAGAAAAAAAATCCTCCTGTACCTGAGGGGGAAAAGGCTTTTTTTTCTTTTGTATCAGCTTTTACCACACAGGAAGCAGATCTCAACACTAATACAGTATCATAATTCATTTCTGAATACTGTACTACACTATCAAATGATTGGCCTTTGCCAGTCACACCCGCCTAACACCTTGCCTGGGGTGGCTCTCCCCTTCACCCCACCCTAGCTATGACTGTGATCCTAGCAGAGGATAGCAACCCATTGACACCCTTGTCTCTCTGAAAGCAGTCCTAGGCTATGCTACACCACATGTTGGTCAAAAGTTATGTCACTGTTGATGTAAGTTCCCAAATCCTGAAGAACTGGATCAAATCTTAAGTGTGTATTGTCAATGTAGTAGTTCCTTGGGGTAGATTACTTCCTAATGAACACAACAATACATTTACAATAATGCATTTTTTGGCGTTTATTTTCAGTTTATGTTTTTGGTACCAGCTATTTATTTCAGATAAACTTTTCCTGCAGGATGGCTAAGTCATTTGGGGATTTAATGACTGCTCCTAGCTTGCAGTCAACCGAGTCCTTTGGTATTGGCTTTTACTTCAGAGAAGTAGATGCTAGACAGAAGAGGTTTCTTTGTGGAGGTAACTTTCCCTATTTTGATTACCTGAGTCCTATCTGTGAGCCAATTAGCAATCCATTGGGTGAAATAGTGGTTTATTACCAGTTTATTTATCTTTCCTACTGTGCCTGAGTGGGGAATTTTGTCAAAAACTTTGGCCAAGTCGAGGTATGAGGTATGTACCATTTTGTATTCATCCATTGCTTTGATAACCTTTCAAAAAAAAATCCACCAGGTTGAGTAAGCATGATCTGCCCTTGATGAATCCAAACTGAGATGGGTCCCAATGTCCTAAATGATTAGCTCCATGATGAGTCTTTCCATGTCTTTACATATGATGCTGGTCAGACTTATGGATCTGTAATTGCCTGGGTCTGTGGAAGATCCTCCTTTATGCAGGAGAATGAATGTAGCTGTGTTTCATTCAGTTGGTACAAAGCCTATATGGAAGCTGAGATTGAACAATGTTGTTACAGGTATGGCTAAATCATGCTTTATGCTATTTAAGATGCATGCAGGGATATTGTCAGGACCCACTGATGCAGTAATTTTAGCTTTTGATAGCACTTTTAGGACTTGGTCTTGTGTGATAGCTGGAGGCAAGCCAGATTCAGGTATATTTTTAGGGGCAGAAAGAGGGAGAGAGGGGTAAAGTTAGAACTAAATTTATCACCCAGTAGTTTTGCTATATCTTCAGCCTCAGTGTAGATAACATCATTTACAATCAGCTCAGCACATTGCTGCATTGTGCTTCTGAGATTACAAACACAGCTAAAAAATGCCCCGTAATTGTCTTTGGCTCAGGTAGCTATTTCAGCCTGAAACTTGATTTCGGTGGATTTTATTAAGCTCCTGAGTTGTTTGTTTATTTCAGTGACAAGTGATCTAACATTCTGGGAGTTCCTCCTCTTACTTTCTTACTTGCTTTTCTTAAACTGCAACTATTATCTAAATCCAGTTTATCTCTATCAGCAGACGTCATTTTCAGCTGTAGTTTTCTCATGTTTCTTTTTAAGGTGTACTGGTGTCTCTACAGCATATGTTTGCTTGGCAGGAATAAAATCAAATCATTTGCTTAAAGCAGTAAACTGAGGTGCAAATAATACAAAACAGCAAGGTTGTATGTAATGCAACTGCTCATCAGTGAAATTTATTGCAGCTTTTCTATCTGGTCCTGCTCTGCTGTTGAGATGCACAGAATGGATTTTTAACAAGTGGTTGATATATAGATGGATTCCTCTTTTCAGTTCTTGAGCATCTCTATGATTGGTTGCATTTGATATAATTCACTATCAGCGAACCTGTCTGAGGTTGTCATGACTTTCATTGCCCCCTCTCATAGGTTGTGTATTTATCTTTGGAACTCACAGGTGGGCAAGAAACTAATACAGGTTCATCATTCTGATTGTGTGAAGGTGTTTGATCAGCTTACACTAATGTTTGTTCCTTATTTATAGCACTGTACATTATATCAGAATCCTGAATATGTCTGCTAATCTTTTCATTTCCCTATTCAGATTGTTTAAATTGACTTTAGCAAGTTTCATTTTCAATTCAGCTGTTTTGTTTTCAAACGTGGGCAAGTAAACATAGTCTTGCAGGCATTCTCTTCCATTCTATTAAAGATAACAGCTGTCTTTCAGTTTGGTTTCATTTCTTTAAGAATTCAGTATAACCAGTACCAATACCAATTTGATGATTTGATGCTCACCATTCTTTTATTATGACTATTTTCTTCCTTACCACTGGGCAACTTGGTGATACATAAGCCTGTTGGTACTTAATCCTTAGTGCAAATCAGAGTATTTAAGAGTAATATATTGGCTTTAGAATGCATTTAACTTGCCATTACAAACATCAGCCTTGCACATGATAGGTGGCTTTCTTTGGAGGCTTTACAGGAGCAGGATGTGTGTGTGAAAGCAACTTCTTATTGGCATACTGCATGTCTTCGCTGTCTCTTTGTGGATTTGTCTATGTGCTCCAGTTACCTCTTGACATGCAATAGGTGAAATGTCATTTCAATTTGCTTGAAAATGAATTAACAGTGTGTGTGTGTGTGTGTGTGTGTGTGTGTGTGTGTGTGTGTGTGTGTGTGTGTGTGTCTGTGTGTGCATGTGCGTTTGCATGTGTGTGCACGTGAGTGTGTGTGTGTGTGTGTGTGTGTGTGTGTGTGTGTGTGTGTGTGTGTGTGTGTGTGCATACATCTTGTGATAGACCAGGATTATTAGGGAAAGAAAAGTTAAGAAGTAAATTATTTTTCAAAAATTAAGGCACAAAATGTATCACAAAAGATCCAGACCCTTAGAACTTATAGTAGGTATCTGGTGGTCCAACACTCATGAATAATTAAGTGGGTTTTGACATGGACATACTGGTGACCTCTGCCCTGAATCCCACCTATTCTAGAACCAGCCCTGCTCAAAGATCTGAAAGTTGCTGTAGCTTGTATGGGGAATGGGGAATGGGGACAGCATGGCCATTATTGCCTTAATTTTCTGTATAATCTTCAGAGGTGTGCACAGAGGGTCATAACTGCTTTAGTAGGGGCTAAGTACAGTGTTAATATTATCATAGGTTCATAGGCTGGTACTAGGCTATCTGCCCTAGGGCCTATACAAGCCTAGCCATAACAATTCCCTGGATATTTTTTCTCGCAATATTTACTTCCTTGGACCCCTGTCTAGCAGGGCGACTGACACGATCCCAGGGGTGAATTTCCTATCTCCCATCCAATCGTCAAGGTTCCTTTTGGAAGAGGGCCAAGGAGGCACTCTGCTTGACATGTATGGGCAGTCTATTCCAGAGTATGGGGAGTCTCTGGGTCAGGAACCTATCCGTCCAGCATGTTTTGTTCATTGTGATTGCAAGATTTAGATCCTTGGAGCGTGTGGCTCTGAGGGATTGGGATTTCTTTAAGTGGAGCATGTCCAACAGCTCAGGATTTGACATGGCCTTGTATGTTAAGCAGAGATCGCCTCTGAGTAGACAATATGCAACAGAGTATAGCTGGAGTTTTTTTCTTTAACTTTTCTCACAAATCTCATGGTCACTAAGATTGTGCTGGGGCTGGAGATAGTGCAGTTATTTTATTTTCACTTTTCTCTCAAACCTCAGTGGTGATCATTATTTTTTACTTTCTTTACAATCAAACATCAAATGCAAATTCAAGCAGATATCCTTTGGAGGTGGGTTAGGGAGGATATTGTTTAGGTATGTCTGGAAGCAACAAGTTGTAGTATGTTACTGCTTTCTATTTGTTCTCTCAGTTTCATCTTAGGTGGCTGCTGTTTGGGCATTAGTATGGGGGGACATGATATCTGTCTCTCTCTTTATATATATATATATATATTTCTATCTATATATATATATATATATATATATATATATATATATGTATATATATATATATATATATATATGTATATATATATATATATATTATATATATATATATATATATATATATATATATATATATATATATATATATATATATATATATGGATCAGTGTCATTTTGCCGAAAATCCATTTCATCGAAAATGTCTGACATAGGGTCCAAATCGCCAAGAATGCATTTTGCCGAAAATAGTACTGACAGTGTATCTCCCCTTTTCCCCCACTGTAGTGCGATCCCAGAGTGAGAATATTAAAGTAGGGGGCACAGCCCCCCCACCCAGTACAGTATAATATTGTCTAGTATTGTTGTCTATTTAGCAGTCCCTATTAAAAGGGTTAGTAAGTAGTTTATAACCAAAGTAGGTGGGGGGCAACACCCCCCACACCCCTCGTTGTGGGGGGCTGTGCCCCCCACTTTAATATTCTCACTCCGAGATCGCACTACAATGGAGGAAAAGGGCAGATACACTGTCAGTACTATTTTCAGCAAAATGGATTTTTGGTGATTTGGACCCTATGTCAGAAATTTTTGGCGAAATGGATTTTCGTCAAAATGTCATAGACCCATGTTCTGTCAGCACATATGGTGCCAAAAATCAGAATGTCATGCACAAAATGAAAAGTGTATGGAATAGTTGAAGACACTTATGCGAGTACAGTACTGCATTTGCATAAGTGTCTTCGACTATATGTACAGAGATCACGGTACAGTGGGGATTGGAAATTTATCCATATTCCCACTGTACTGTGATCTCAGAGTTGGAATATATTAGCAGCAGGGGGTTTAGGGGTGCAGGGGCTTGCACCCCCTGCAAAAACATAATATATCATATAGGAGATAGATTTACATCAGCTCCTATACAGCTATCATGTGATGCTTTCGTTGATTCAAATGTGTCGATCATTTGGGTCTACCTTGTGTAGGAGTGGAGAGTTGGTTTTGGTGTTTATTTCGCAATAATGATAGTAAACCATATATATATATATATATATATATATATATATATATATATATATATATATGGTCTACTTCATAAGATCGACAGAACATTTAATCAACATTCATTTTGTCGACAGACCATTTGGTCGACGACCAGTATTCAAGGCACTTAGGGATTTTCCCCCCTCCCCAATGTTTTGCGACCCTGGAGTTGATATATATAGTTAGGGGGGTGTGGGGGACAAAGCCCCCCACCTATTTCCATTTAAAACATGAAAATACAACAAAAAGTACACATTTTAAATGAAAATAGGTGTGCCCCCCACCCCCCAAACTATATATATCAACTCCAGGGTCGCACAACATTGGGGAGGGGGGTAATTCTCAGGTGTTTGCCTTGAATGTCGATCAAATGGTCTGTCGATCTTATGAACTAGACCCATATAAATCTATATATATATATATATATATATATATATATATATATATATATATATATATATATTGGGCCAACCTGATGTGGTACACAAGCTGTGGATAATATTCCTAAAGCTTTCTAGCCTATGCTAAATGGTTGCTTAGGATGAACAGCAGCAACAGGGTGATACTTAGGTTAGAAGTGTCCAGAGGCCATCAACTTTTAACATGCTTTTCACCCCACAGTGCTGATCCTAACCCTTTTTCTTATGTGTTCTTGACATAGACTCTCAAGGTGAATTTCTTGATATCTTTGTTTCAAGCACATAACAAACTGTTTATGATTGGAGACCCAATCATAATCCTGTATATTATGCATGACTACTTACATTTAGGAGATTAAAGTTTAAAACCACTATATTTTCACAGAGCCAATCTACAAAGATGCACAAATATGTGCATATGTATAAGTAACAGATATGTTTTATATACAATTAATTTAATGTAAAATAAGGGTCATGTTGCTAAATGCTAGGAGCTTAAACAAAAAACTGCACTCCCTGGAAGCACTTCTATCACAAAAATATGTTGATGTCTATAACCTGGTTTAAGGCCTGTGAGAGTACCTCAGCCCTGCAAGTCTACATTGCCTTCCCCACCTTTAGACCACAAAATTAATGCATGAAAAATAAAGGAGGTGGTATTTCAATCAATATTGCAGATAAATTCACCTCCCGTCTAGTTAGACTGGGCAACTCCATGGAGTTAATCCAGGGCCAGGTTACAGTGAGGAGAACACCCATTCAAGTCCTAGTCAGTTATAGATCCCCCTCCATAGGCCACGACACACATGAAGGCTACTTAACCAAACTGGAGACAATACAAATTTTGCCGAACACACTGGTTATGGGGGATTTCAATTATCCCACCATCAAATGGGAAATCTACTCTAGCCCAAACTTGCTAGCACCAAAGTTCCTTGACTTTGTAAATTCAAATGCTCTGGAGCAAATTGTCCATACCCTGACAAGAGGAACAAACATTCTAGATCTGGTCCTCACCAATATGTCAAACAGGTGCACTGCTGCAACTGTTGGACCCTCATTAGTTAAAACTGACCACAAATCAGTCACCTTCAAACTGACCCTAACATCAGAACTCACAAAGGGTGACTAAAAAAACTTCACCAAATCAAACTGTATGCTCTTAGGTGACGGTATGAATGCATTCCAAGCCCCACCCAAAGCTGAAAGTGGTAACTGTGCCAAAGCTTTCACTAAAGTCCTGTATAATCACTTGCATAAGAGTATAAACTTGGCTGTACCAGATAGAATCAAAGCCAGACCCCCAAGTAAAATCAAGCTGTTATGGTGGACTTCCAGCATCAACAAACCCTACAATAAAATCAAAAAGTTGCTGTCCAAGAAAGCAAAGACAAGGACCCAACAATGGAAAAACACCCTTCTCAGCCTTAACAGGTAAACAAGACAACTTGTCAAATCCTCCAATAGCTCCTTTGAGAGAAACCTAGCAAGTACTGACAAGGATAACCATAAGGCCTTTTACAGCTATGTTCATAACCTAAAGGGTAGGACCCAAGCATATGCAGAACTGATGGCTAATGGCATCATACACACTGACACCAAAGAGATAGTGAACCTGCTATCAGATAGGTTTGGTGAAAATTTCACTTCCTTATCCCATCCTAACTTACAACAAACCTTCCCTCAACCCCCCCACCTTATATATATTAAGAGCAGGTCCTCAAAGCCCTGTCCAAGACAAAGAACATGGCCTCTATGGGACCAGATGACATCCTAGGCTGCCTTCTAAACAGGCTAAAACATGAACTAGCTTCAACACTTAAGTACCCATTTCAATCATAGCCTAACCACAGGCTTGGTTCCTTCAGAATGGAGAACAGCTACAGTTATTCTCCTCCACAGTGGCCTAGCAACAGACTCAGGGAGTTACAGACCCATAATCCTAACCAGCCTCATCTGTAAGGCCATAAAATGTATCATTATGGATCTCATAAATAAAGACATAGGTGACCTCCAAACCCTGGATCCTACCCAACTCGGCTTTGTGAAGGGCAGATCCTGCATGTTGAATATGGTGGATTTCTTTGAAAGCATGACCAAGGCCACAGATGAGGGCAAATCTGTGCACACAGAATACCTGGCAAAGGCTTTCAACACAATCCCATATTCAGGCATTATCGATAAACTTAGCAAACTGAATGTAAGCCCCTTTGCTAAAAGATGGGTTGCCGACTGGCTCACAAACTGGACACCCGCTATCAAAGTGGGTGACTTCATGTCAACCAGCAAACCTGTTACCAGCAGGGTGCCACTCTAGTCAGTGCTGTGCCCCCTACTGTTTAGTATATACTTCTCAGAAGTTCAGGTCAAAACTAAAGGGTTGTGGCTGACCAAGTCTGCAGATGACTACAAATTAGATGCAATCATTAAATCCCCAAATTATGTCAGTATACTCCAGAAGGATCTCACATCAATGACTGGTATATTAGTCACAGTCTCAAACTGAATGCAAAGAAATGTATCATCATTCCCTCCAGCACAAGCAATATCCCTTCACGCTATCAAATTAACAATACCCTAACTATCCATGAAGTGGTAAGGGACCTGGGATCACAGGTTGACCGTGCTCTTAACGTTGACCACCATGTGTTTACCATTGTAAGGAAAGCTTTCCATGTAGCTCACTTGATTAGTAAAGGCATTGCCTCAACAGTAAAAGAAGTTATAATCCCCTATACTCGGGACTTATCCGATCCATAATTTAGTATAATGCCCCATTCAGTATGTACCGTACTAAGCACCTGCAGCAATTAGAGAGACCTCGGAGGTTTCTAACAAAGAAGATCAAGGGCCTCCAGCATGTGCCTTACATGGACTGACTAAAGTCCCTGTCAGTATACTCCATATCATATAGACGTCTTATGTGTGACTTATGCCTGCCCTACAGAGCAACCCAAGACCCAAACCTAATGAACTTACTGCATGCATATCCATAAATCAAATGGGTCTAGGCCTACCCATTCCATGGTCTTAAATATGGCCTGAGACTCAAATAAGACATGCTGGAGGGACAGATTTATCTCACAGTGACTGCCGCATCTTTGGAACAGGCTACCTATTCATGAGAAACAGAGTACCTCTATGACACTGTTCAAGAGGAACCCAGATAAGTGGATGGGGCACTATAAATTCTTTCTGGGGATAGCGCCCACAACCCTGATGGAGATATATATATAGATATATGCCCAATCAATGCATGTAAGTCATTCTGTACTTCTACTTCAGCTTTTCAAACACACGCACACACACACACACACACACACACACACACACACACACACACACACACACACACACACACACACACACACACACGCACACACGCATGCACATGTACACACTCACACACACTGACAGTGAAGAGTGAGAGCGAGCAATCCCCCCCCACCCTACACATACACACACAATGAGGGACAGGAGATAACAGATCGAGAGTGAGAGAGAAAGTGAGAGTGATCTTTTATGAGTGAATGCATGTATAAAAGTAGAAGAGAATGTGTGTGTGAGAGATCAAGAGAGAGAGAGTGAGAGCGACAGCAAAATGGCAATAAGGGAATGCGGGAGTGGGCTGATAAACTAGACATCAAGAATACATCTGTAAAGTGCAGCAATGGCATCAACATTACTAGAGAAAACAGGTATGCAGTGAAAAGAACCACCAGACACCAGGGAAAGGTTTAAGAGCTGTAGTAGCACCAACATTAATATGGAAATCAGGCAGCGGGGGAAACCACCAGACACCAGGGGTTGCTTCATGTGTTGTGATGGTACTAAAATTACTGTGGGGATCAGGGGATGGGGAGGATGTACTGGACTACCA
Source organism: Protopterus annectens (assembly GCF_019279795.1). Lineage (NCBI taxonomy): Eukaryota > Metazoa > Chordata > Ceratodontiformes > Protopteridae > Protopterus > Protopterus annectens. Next base: position 820,712,107 of record NC_056731.1, on the reverse strand, counting down.
GGGCTTTTTTTAAGTGCCATGATGGCACCAATTACTACAGTGATTGTGGAGGTGGAGGCCATGCACTAAAACACCAGGGCTTATTCAAGTGTCATGATAGCACCAAAATTATTATGGAGTGTGGGGTGGTGGTGGGACATCAGGGATAAAGTGAAGTGTGGTAGTGTCACAGACATCCTAAGGGGGATCAGAGGGTGGGCAGATACACTTGATACAAGGGATGATCCTGTAAAGTGCAGTACCAGTGTCAGCATCATACTGGGGATTGGGGGTAGGGGGATAAATGACACCACCAGGGCCTACTACATACATACCATAATAACACTAAAGTATTATGGGCTGGGGGAACCATGGGAGGGAAGATAGAGAAGGGACAGCTCTAGGGACTGTGGTGTGTTTGTGTGTGTGTGTGTGTGTATGTGTGTGTGTGTGTGTGTGTGTGTGTGTGTGTGTGTGTGTGTGTGTGTGTGTGTGTGTGTGTGTGTGTGTGTGTGTGTGTGTGTATTTCTATTTGTGTGAGAGAGTGAGTGACTGGGGGAAAGCCACTGAGAGAGACAGTGAGCACGATCTTCTGTCAGTGAATGCGTGTATGAATGCAGAAGGACTCCATGTGTGAGAGATGAGAGAGTGAGAACCATCTAGCAAGACTGTGTGTGTGACAGACTGTGAGGAGTGAGACTGAGCAATCCCCTGGCAGCAGTGAAGAGGTTTGTGCATACTTCGTAATCTCTTACAATAAAAAACCTGGTTTTCGCACTTCCATACAGAAGTTTCACTTCTAACATGCATGGTGACCATGCACATTTCTGCTTCTGTACTCATTCCTAAAATATGCAATTCACACAATATTACTGACTGTAAATATTAGGGTGATGTTTGACATGTTTTTGTTCTGTTTTTGAGAAAGTCTTCTTTGTGCATTTAATTGCTGTAAAGCAAAGTGGATTTGAATTCCCTAAAGCACAGACACAGCCTCTTTCTCTATCACACACACACACACACACACACACACACACACACACACACACACACACACACACACACACACACACACACACACACACACACACACACACACACACACACACACACACACACACACACACACACACACACACACACTACAAACCACTACCAGATCAATGACTCTTCCCTTCTCATTACTAATCAGTGGTTATGTCTTCCACACATTAATAGTTACTGGTGCCTATATAACTCATCTTGCGGTCCAACAGCGACAGTGCCCCAAACTCACCCCAACCTAATCCAAAAGTGATCTATACATGTTTTTCCTCCTAGCCGCTTTGAGTGACCCCGCCCCATCTTTCTTTGCATTCATTTGATAGACATTCTAAGCAACTCTGCCCCCTGTGCCTGTAAATTGATTATCCTCTATACATGTAGTGATCAATGACCCTATCCCCCAACATAGCCAGTCAGTAATCATTTTTCTAGCTAGCCCTTCACCCATCATTTTTGTAATCATTGTACCTTGCCAGTCCTTTCTCTCATCACGATGAAGATGGCTTTTCTGTTCTAGATTACCCATCTTGATAGTGGTCATATTTCACCCACCCCAAGTAGACTGTTCTGGGGGCTAAACTCTACAACTACCTCAGTGAATCAACTATCCATCCCCAGACTTATCAGTGTTTCCTTGCCTCCTTTATTAGTGATAAACTCTAAGTGTCAAACCTAACCATACCCCATGTTGTCTCTTTAGCTAAGGTACATCCCAATAGACATGTGAGGCATGTTACATAAGTACTAATATGGTTCATAAGAATTAATTTAATGAGCAGAACCTCCTTTGGATTGCACTGGATGTGTTCAGTACCCTGTCTGAACAGTACCTGTAGGCTACCATGACCTTACCTTAATATCTCACTTTCCTGCAGCTACCCAGTGCACCTTACATGAGGCTTTTTTTGAAATTCAGACTGTAATCTTTTCCAAAATCACTCCAAAGATCTTTTTTTTCTAGATTGTTTCTATATTTTTCCTTTTTTTATTACATATTCTTCCCAATTATACACATAGTCTAGAACATTTGGGAATCTTGCCTAAGGTGCAAGAACACGTGAAAGGGAAACCTACCTTGCTTTTTCTGCCTTTTCTTTAGTTCCTCTGTTTCTCTCCTTTATGAAGCTTCCTTCCACTAAGGTAAGCACTGCATCACATAAGGATCTGTCTATCATGAACCTAGGTAAATTAAGTTGCTGACAATCCTAAGTGAATAGTGATCCCTTTCTCTTGTCATGGGTTCATTCATATGTGTATAGTAGGCTAACAAACACTAAGGCCCTTATTAGCCTTGCCATGAAACCCAAATATGACTCACAAATTTGATTTATATGGGAGGGGGGTGATTTACTAACTGTCTCTGTCCATCAGAGACATAGCTGCCAGACCAGGGCTGAAATTTCAGATTATTCATCCATTGGTCCAAGTTGCACTTAAACAAGGTTAAGGAGGAAGTCTTCTTCACATGAATGGGGAGCCTTTTCCAGGGAATGGAAGTTCTCTGAGGACCATAGCTGTCTCTCCTACATGTCCTATTTACGTCGCAAGTGAAATTTAGGACTTTTAATCTAGTAGTTCTGATGCTGTTTGTTTTACAGTTGTGCAGAAGGATCATAAAAAAACATGGCCCAGCAATGCCTTGTGTGCCAAGCAAAGATCAGTTCTCATAAGTCTGAATGATATGCCATAAAGAGATAGGGCTTTCAGACAACCAACATAGGACATTGTGTTTACTCCCTGTATTCTTTTTGTAAGTAACCTTTGTGGACATTCCATTTGCTGTATGTGTCTAGTCAGGTACATACTGAAGGGGCATTATACTCTTTGATGGGTCTGACAACGGCTGAGTACAGTGTTATGGTGACGTTCCTGGACCTAGATGCTGTGTCCTTGCTTATAAGCTCTCATTAATATATATGGAAAAATGCATCCATAAAACCCCACACTACACTGTGTCTTCTTTATTTTGTAGAGCGCTGTGGATCTGTCGGTAGCTGTTACTCTCTCATGCTAGACAACATTTCTGTACCCAGCAGTAACAAAAACTGTAGAAGATCATTTCTCATTTTATCAGTATTTGTTTCTATTTTTTAATTCCTTCTCTTTGTTAGATTTTTCCTTATGTTTCTTTGAAAAATTATTTTATATTTTACCATTAAGGTGTTAAATTGCTATCATATTGCACATTTTTGAGTTATCTGTGCAGACGTGTCCATATCCAGTCATTTTTTCATTCTCTGTGCTGCCATTCGCTTCTACATCCCTCAAACCTTTTCCATCTCTCTGTCCAAGACAGTAGAAGCTAAAATCCATCCCTTCAATCAGATGGGTAAAAGGAGCCAAACCTGGATAGGATGCAAGGCCATAGCAAGTTATACACCCAAAGTCCTATCCATACTTGAGAACAATTAAACATCGCCAGCTAACCTAGCAACATGTCTGTGGAGTGTGAGGGGAACACAACTCCCCAGTGCAAACTGTCAAGTGCAGAGGAGGACATGTATGCCTTATACTGAAGGTGCCTTACCTTAGGATCAAGCTAAGGATCTAACTACTGTGATTCAGTAACTCTTATTGATACACTGCCATGCTGACCTCATTTCATAAAAAGTGTCACAATTGATCTAAAGGATATTTCAACAAAACACAAATGACTAAAACACACTTAATTGAAACGTGTAAGGCTGTAGAAGATCTCTGCAGGTGTGGCTTTGGATCATAGGAATTTCAATGCAAGTTAGTGATGATCAGTATTAGTTACTTGATAATACCTACTATTATGTTATATTTCTATGTCTAGAAGTTTGTGTTTGTTCTCCAGCAGTGATTTACTACATGAGGAGTTTTCTCTTTTCATTTTCTCTGTGGTTGTTTTACTGTGAAGTTAATCTATTTAAGCCCCTCATGTGGTACTTGCCTCCTTGCAGAAAAAAAAAAATATATATATATATATATATATATATATTTGTAGTATATGAATTTTTACATGTAATGCGATTCATCGATAAAAAGCAACAGACTCACAGGCTGATATATATATATATATATATATATATATATATATATATATATATATATATATATATATATATATATATATATATATAAAACATCTACCCTAGCAGTGAAACTGTCTGTCCATTCTTTTTTTCCTGCATTATTTTTGCCTCTGTGCCTTTGAAACATTATGCCTCCTCTATGAGTTTTCAGTCCATGTGTTGACCATTACTGGGGAGTTTCTGGTTATGAGGGTGAAAACAAAATAAGGGGCCATTATCCAAGTAATCATTGTCATGTTGGTTTTGAGCCCTTTCTGGTATCCTGGCACTAAGGGCATTTCTAGTTAGGCCATAACCCCACCCTTTGTGGCTCATATAAGTAACCTCATCTGCACAGGGCCTTCTACTCCCTCCTCATGCATGTATGTCCTACCCCAACATGATATGAGGGCAAACATTGCAGGCTTGGAAATGCCAAGACCTATCCCCAACAGTGGTCATTTCAGTGCTCCCAGACATCTGCTTGCATGGTGACATTTGAATAATTGGAATCACCATTCCCTTCCACCAGCATAGACAGGCCAGCATTTGCCAGTCACTCCTGTTTTTTCCTAGCCTGTTCTTAAACTGTCTAAACTGCTATTTAAACTTGGATTGTCTGGGGCATAGTCAGGACTTCACCCTTTCAATCCACAGATTTCTGGGGCCTAACTCAGCTCTTGACTTGTGTTCTAGATGAGCTTTGCTCCCCTAGCCTGCCAAAAAGCTTGTAGTAAAAACTAATCTTAAAGTTCATGGTTCCTGAACAGCAGCAACTGAACTTTTCTAACAGAGCAGATACACACACATGCATGTGCATGCCCACTCATGTGCGAGTGCACACACACATACACACACACACACACACACACACACACACACACACACACACACACACACACACACACACACACACACAAACACACACACACAAATACACCCAGGCATTATGTGTAAATTATGATTGAATGTTTGCCGTAATGTTTTTCATTTTGTAACTATTAGCCAGGAATGCCTAACATTTTTGGTGAATGTGCGAGAAATTTGTTTTAGCCCTAAATACTCCATAGCATACTAATAGATCTGCCTATCTCTTTGGTATACCGTTTTATTACTTTAATGGCAAGTTGTGTGATGACATGATGTATCTTTGTTTCATGACTGCTTGCATTTTTGGCATGTTTTTTGTTCCATGCTCATCCTGTTATTTCTTGTGCTTGGTCTATATGCTTTAATATATTCTGAAATGTAAGTTGCCCATCTTCTCTTTATACTGCTACTACCACCTTTCTTAGTGCAAATGAGATTCTGTTATCATGCGCAGGAAGGCAGACTTTCTCTCATCATTCATCTGCATTGTTATGAGTCATGAGTGAGAAATGAAGCATAGATGTAGACCCAAGCCAAGAAAAAGTAGACTTAGACAATCAGTCCTCAGCAAGTGACAGCAGGCATAGATCCGTTAACC